>NC_029775.3:54944006-54946688 GCF_000817695.3 Arachis duranensis | reverse complement strand
GGAGGATCTCTTCATCTGAAGAAGACGCCTACAGAAGCTCAAGAGCTCATTGAAATGGTTGCAAATAACCAATTCATGTACACTTCTGAAAGGAATCCTGTGAATAATGGGACGCCTCAGAGGAAGGGAGTTCTTGGAATTGGTGCTCTGAATGCCATATTGGCTGAGAACAAAATATTAACTCAACAAGTCAATATGATTTCTCAAAGTCTGTCTGGAATGCAAGCTGCACCAGGCAGTACTAAGGACGCTTCATCTGAAGAAGCTTATGATCCTGAGAACCCTTCAATGGAAGAGGTGAATTACATGGGAGAACCCTATGGAAACACCTATAATCCTTCATGGAGAAATCATCCAAATCACTCATGGAAGGATCAACAAAGACCTCAACAAGGTTTCAACAACAATAATGGTGGAAGAAACAGGTTTAGCAATGGCAAGCCTTTTCCATCATCTTCTCAGCAACAGACAGAGAATTCTAAGCAGAGCTCCTCTAGCTTAGCAAACATAGTCTCTGATCTGTCTAAGGCCACTTAAGTTTTATGAGTGAAATAAGGTCCTCCATTAGAAACTTGGAGGCACAAGTGGGTCAGCTGAGTAAGAAAATTACTGAACTCCCTCCTAGCACTCTTCCAAGCAATACAGAAGAGAATCCAAAAGGAGAGTGCAAGGCCATTAACATGACCTACATGTCCGAATTTGGAGAGGAGGAAGAGGCAATGAGCGCCACTGAGGAAGGCCTCAATGGACGTTCACTGGCCTCCAATGAGTTCCTTAATGAGGAAACTTGGGAATCTGAGGCTCACACAGAGACCATAGAGATTCCATTGGATTTACTTTTGCCATTCATGAGCTCTGATGAGTATTCTTCCTCTGAAGAGATGAAGATGTCACTGAAGAGCAAGTTGCTAAATACCTTGGAGCAATCATGAAGCTAAATGACAAGTTATTTGGTAATGAGACTTGGGAGGATGAACCCCCTTTGCTCACCAAAGAGCTGGATAACTTGACTAGGCAGAGATTACCTCAAAAGAGACATGACCCTGGGAAGTTCTCAATACCTTGTACAGTAGGCACCATGACCTTCAAGAAGGCTCTTTGTGACCTAGAGTCAAGCATAAACCTCATGCCTCTCTCTGTAATGGAGAAGCTAGGGATCTTTGAGGTGCAAGCTGCAAAAATCTCACTAGAGATGGCAAAAAATTCAAGAAAACAAGCTTATGGACTTGTAGAGGATGTTTTGGTAAAAGTTGAAGACCATTACATCCCTACTGATTTCATAGTCCTAGAGACTGGGAAGTGCATGGATGAATCCATCATCCTTCGCAGACCCTTCCTTGGTGTTGGGAGGTTCCAACATTGCTCTGAGCATATGTGAGGCTCCATGAGAGCCAACTGTCAAGCTACTGACATTAAAGAAGCGCTTGTTGGGAGGCAACCCAATGTTATATTTATCTATTTTTCCTTTGTTATTTTATGTTTTCTGTAGGTTGATGATCATGGGAAGTCACAAAATCAATTGAAAAAGCAAAAACAGAATAAAAAACAGAAAGAAAAAAACAGCACACCCTGGAGGAAGACCTTGCTGGCGTTTAAACGCCAGTAAGAGCAGCAAATGGGGGTTTAACGCCCAGTCTGGCACCATTCTGGGCATTTAACTCCAGAAAGGGGCACCAGACTGGCGTTAAACGCCAGGAAAGGGCAAGAAGTTGGCGTTAAACGCCAGAAATGGGCACAAGCCCGGCGTTTAACGCCAGAATTGGCATAAAGAGCATTTTTGCTCGCCACTTGGTGCAGGGATGAATTTTCCTTGACACCTCAGGATCTGTGGACCCCACAGGATCCCACCTACCCCACCACTCTCTCTTTTCTTCACCCATTCACCAATCACCTCAATACCTCTTCCCCAAAAACCCCTCACCTATCAAATCCCAATATTCTCTTCACCACTCACATCCATCCTTCATAAAACCCCACCTACCTCACCATTCAAATTCAAACAACTTTCCCTCCCAAACCCACCCATACATGACCGAACCATACACCCCCTCTCCACTCCTATATAAACCCATCTTCACTCCTTCATTTTCACACAACCTAAACACTACTTCTTCCCCTTAGCCGAACCACAAAGCCTCCTCCATCTCCTTCATTTCTTCTTCTTTTGCTCTCTTCTTTCTTCTTTTGCTCGAGGACGAGCAAACCTTTTAAGTTTGGTGTGGTAAAAGCATTGCTTTTTGTTTTTCCATAACCATTTATGGCATCGAAAGCCGGAGAAACCTCTAGAAAGAGGAAAGGGAAGGCAAAAGCTTCCACCTCCGAGTCATGGGAGATGGAGAGATTCATCTCAAGGGTGCATCAATACCACTTCTATGAAGTTGTGGCCATGAAGAAGGTGATCCCCGAGGTCCCTTTCAAACTCAAAAAGAGTAAATATCCAGAGATCTGACATGAGATCCGAAGAAGAGGTTGGAAAGTTCTTACCAACCCCATTCAACAAGTCGGAATCTTAATGGTTCAAGAGTTCTATGCTAATGCATGGATCACTAAGAACCGTGATCAAAGTGTGAACCCGGACCCAAAGAATTGGCTTACAATGGTTTGGGGGAAATACTTGGATTTTAATCTGAAAAAAGTAAGGTTGGCATTCAACTTGCCCATGATGCAAGGAGATGAACACCT
>NC_029775.3:54941592-54943847 GCF_000817695.3 Arachis duranensis | reverse complement strand
AAGCCCGTGGCTAGAGGATGGTTGGAGTTTATCCAACGCTCAATCATTCTGACTAGCAACCGGTCCGAAGTTACTATAGACCGGGCTATCAAGATTCATAGCATCATGATTGGAGAGGAAGTAGAAGTTCATGAGGTTATATCCCAAGAACTTTATAAGGTGGCAGACAAGTCCTCTACCTTGGCAAGGTTAGCTTTTCCTCATCTCATTTGTCACCTCTATTATTCAGTTGGAGTTGACATAGAGGGAGACACCCTCATTGATGAGGACAAGCCCATCACTAAAAAAAGGATGGAGCAAACAATAGACCCCTCTCATCATGAAATCCCTGAGATGCCTCAAGGGATGCACTTTCCTCCACAAAACTATTGGGAGCAAATCAATACCTCCCTAGGAGAATTGAGTTCCAACATAGGATAACTAAGGGTGGAGCACCAAGAACATTCCATCCTTCTCTATGAAATTAGAGAAGATCAAAGAATCATGAGAGAGGAGCAACAAAGGCAAGGAAGAGACATTGAAGAGCTCAAGCACTCCATAAGATCTTCAAGAGGAAGAACAAGCCGCCATCACTAAGGTGGATCCGTTCTTTAATCTCCTTGTTCTTTATTTTTCTATTTTTCGAAAAATCATGCTTATGTCTATTCATGTTTGTGTCTTATGATCATTAGTGTCTTAGTGTCTATGCCTTAAAGTTATGAGTGTCCTATGAATCCATCACCTTTCTTAAATAAAAAAATGTTCTTAATTGAAAAAGAGAAGAATTACATGAATTTTGAATTTTATAACAGATTAATTATTCTGATGTGGTGGTAATACTTTTGACTTCTGAATGTATGCTTGAACAGTGCATATGTCTTTTGAATTTGTTGTTCATGAATGTTGGCTCTTGAAAGAATGATGAAAAAGGAGACATGTTACTGAGGATCTGAAAAATCATAAAAAATGATTCTTGAAGCAAGAAAAAGCGTTGAATACAAAAAAAATCGAAAAAAAAAGAGAAAGAGAGGAAAAAGAAAAAAAAGAAAAAGAAATAATAAAGTTGTGATCCAAGGCAAAAAGAGTGTGCTTAAGAACCCTGGACACCTCTAATTGGGGACTCTAGCAAAGCTGAGTCACAATCTAAAAAGGTTCACCCAGTTATGTGTCTGTGGCATGTATGTATCCGGTGGTAATACTGGAAGACAGAATGCTTTGGGCCACGGCCAAGACTCATAAAGTAGCTATGTTCAAGAATCATCATACTTAACTAGGAGAATCAATAACACTATCTGGATTCTGAGTTCCTATAGAAGCCAATCATTCTGAATTTCAAAGGATAGAGTGAGATGCCAAAACTATTCAGAGGCAAAAAGCAAAAAGTCCAGCTCATCTAATTAATACTGATCTTCATAGATTTTTTGGAATTCATTGCATATTCTCTTCTTTTTATCTTATTTGATTTTCAGTTGCTTGGGGACAAGCAACAATTTAAGTTTGGTGTTGTGATTAGCGGATAATTTATACGCTTTTCGCATTGTTTTTAGTATGTTTTTAGTATGTTTTAGTTAGTTATTATTATATTTTATTAGTTTTTAGTTAAAATTAAATTTTCTGGACTTTATTATGAGTTTGTGTGTTTTTCTGTGATTTCAGGTATTTTCTGGCTGAAATTGAGGGACCTGAGCAAAAATCTGATTCAGAGACTGAAAAGGATTGCAGATGCTATTGGATTCTGACCTCCCTGCAAAATCTGATTCAGAGGCTGAAAAGGACCGCAGATGCTGTTGGATTCTGACCTCCCTGCACTCAAAGTGGATTTTCTGGAGCAACAGAACCCTAATTGGCGCGCTCTTAACTGCGTTGGAAAGTAGACATCCTGGGCTTTCCAGCAATATATAATAGTTCATACTTTGCCCGAGATTTGATGGCCCAAACTGGCGTTTCAAATCAGCTCAAAACTGCCCGGCGTTAAACGCCGGAACTGGCACAAGAATGGGAGTTAAACGCCCAAACTGGCACAAAAGCTAGCGTTTAACTCCAAGAGAAGTCTCTACACGAAAATACTTCAATGATCAGCCCAAGCACACACCAAGTGGGCCCGAAAGTGGATTTTTATGTCATTTACTCATTCCTGTAAACCCTAGGCTACTAGTTCTATACAAATAGGACCTTTTGCTATTGTATTTTTGTCTTTCGATCTTTAGATCTTTTGATCATGTTTTTATGATTGAACCCTCTTTGGGAGGCTGGCCATTCGGCCATGCCTAGACCTT
>NC_029775.3:54935064-54941565 GCF_000817695.3 Arachis duranensis | reverse complement strand
CGGCCATGCCTAGACCTTGTTCTTATGTATTTTCAATGGTGGAGTTTCTACACACCATAGATTAAGGTGTGGAGCTCTGCTGTACCTCGAGTATTCTATTGTTCTTCTATTCAATTCAGCTTATTCTTGTTCTAAGATATTCATTTGCACCCAAGAACATGATGAATGTGATAATTATGTGACACTCATCATCATTCGCACTTATGAACGAGTGCCTGACAACCACTTCTGTTCTACAAGCAAACAAGGCTTGAATGTTTATCTCTTGGATCCCTTGATCGGAATCTTCGTGGTATAAGCTAGAATTGATGGCGGCATTCAAGAGAATCCGGAAGGTCTAAACCTTGTTTGTGGTATTCTAAGTAGGATTTAATGATTGAATGACTGTGACGAGCTTCAAACTCCTGAAGGCTGGGCGTTAGTGACAGACGCAAAAGAATCACTGGATTCTATTCCAACCTGATTGAGAACCGACAGATGATTAGCCTTGCCGTGACAGGATGCGTAGAACATTTTCACTGAGAGGATGGGAGGTAGCCACTGACAACGGTAAAACCCTACATACAGCTTGCCATGGAAAGGAGTAAGAAGGATTGAATGAAGACAGTAGGAAAGCAGAGAGACGGAATGGACAAAGCATCTCCATTACAGTAGGAAAGCAGAGAGACGGAAGGGACAAAGCATCTCCATATGCTTGTCTGAAATTCTTACCAATGAATTACATAAGTATCTTTATCTTTATCTTTATGTTTTATTCATAAATCATCTATAACCATTTGAATCTACCTGACTGAGATTTACAAGATGACCATAGCTTGCTTCATACCAACAATCTCCGTGGGATCGACCCTTACTCGCGTAAGGTTTATTACTTGGACGACCCATTGCACTTGCTGGTTAGTTGTGCGAAGTTGTGGTAAAGAGTTGAGATTACAATTGTGCGTACCATGTTGATGGCGCCATTGATGATCACAATTTCGTGCACCACTGGGCATTAGTGACAGACGCAAAAGAATCACTGGATTCTATTCCAACCTGATTGAGAACCGACAGATGATTAGCCGTGCTGTGACAGAGCATTTGGACCATTTTCACTGAGAGGATGGGATGTAGCCATTGACAATGGTGATGCCCTACATACATCTTGCCATGGAAAGGAGTAAGAAGGATTGGATGAATGTAATAAGAAAGTAGAGATTCGGAAGGAAGACAGAACCTCCATGCACCTATCTGAAATTCCCACCATTGGATTACATGAGTAACTTTATCTTTATTTCCTGTTTATTTTATTTATCTTTTGAATATCTAATCCAATCATATTTGAATCAGCCTGACCGAGATTTACAAGATGACGATAGATTGCTTCATACCAACAATCTCCGTGGGATCGACTCTTACTCACGTAAGGTATTACTTGGATGACCCAGTGCACTTGCTGGTTAGTTGTGCGGAGTTGTGACTAAGTGTAATTCACGTGTGAGAGCTACCAAGTCATTGGAGCCATTGTTGATGATCAAAATTTCGTCCATCAGGGATCTTCTTGTTTCTCCATCTTTTGGGTACTTTTCTCCTTGTTTCTCTTGATGCTGTCTTGCTCTCTATAGATTCTTTCTCTAAGGAATCCTTGTTGCTAGCTTTGCATGACTCTGGTGGGTTTAGCTCCCTTTGAGTTACCTTTGAATGTGGTTCTTCATGAATATATGGCTTTCCAACCAATGGGGTTTCCAATTGTGTTGTTTGTGCTTCACTGCTTGTTTCTTGCATCAGTGCTTCATTATGCTCTTCTCTTGATTCTTTATTTTCTTGACTTGCTTCTTGCCATGATTTGAAGACATTGAAGGTGAGTTGCTCATCATGTATCCTTAAGATTAGCTCTCCCCGTTCCACATCTATAAGTGCCCTAGCAGTGGCTAAGAATGGCCTCCCTAAGATGATTGGATGGAGATGACTTTCTTCCATCTCTAGGATAACAAAGTCTGTGGGAAGATAGTAGCTCCCAACCATCACCAGCACATTTTCAACTACTCCTATTGCCTGTTTTTGAGTTTTGTCAGCCAATCTGAGGGAGAGGGGTATTAAGTTGATACTTGCTCCCAAGTCACAAAGCCCTTTGTCAATCTTTATTTTGCCTATAGCACAAGGGATGTGGAAGCTCCCTGGGTCTTTTCCTTTTATAGGTAGTTGTGGTTGGATGAGAGCACTGCACTCCTTATTCATCAGTATTGTTTGCCCACCTTTCAATGAACTCTTTCTGTTCAGCAGCTCTTTTATGTACTTAATGTATGAGGGCATCTGTTGGAGAGCTTTAATGAATGGTATGTTTACATGAAGAGATGCAAACATATCAAGGAACCTTGAATATATTCTTCTTGCTTCACCACCTTTGAGTCTTTGAGGAAAAGGTGCATATGGGTTCAGACCCTCTTCTTTTAGCTTCTCCTTCTATGGAGGGTTGGGTTCTTGAATTCTCTCCTCATGCTTATCTTCTGGACTGTCTTGAAGATGTTTTGCTTGTGTGATTACTTCCTCCACACTCACTTCATCACTAGTGGTGATCACCTTGCACTCTTCCCATCTTACTTTCTTAGCTTCTCCTCTGGGGTTCTTCTCTGTGTCACTTGGGAAGCTGTTAGTGCACTTAGGAATTTGCTGGGATAGATACCCTACTTGGGACTTCAGTCTATTGATGGTATCTCCTTGGTTCTTGATGTTGGTTTGCACCTCATCATTGAATGCTTTGTTGTCCTGGACTTCCTTGCATAAACCTTCAAGTAAGGTTTCAATTCTAGAGAGTCTATCCTCAGAGTATGATGGTGGGTTTGGGTTATAAGAGTGAGGGTGATTATGCTGGTTTTGATATGGGTGTTGAGGAGTGTGGTTAGGTGGTTGTTGATATGATCTTTGTGATTTTAACGTCTTTGGTCTTGGCCTTAGTCTTGTTGGTTTCTCCACCCAAAGTTGGGGTGGTTTTTCCATCCTGGATTGTAAGTTTTGGAGTATGGATCATGATTTTGACTTGGTGAATTACCAACATAGTTGGCTTGCTCCCATTCACCTCCTTCCTCTGTATTTACTCCTTCTTGGGTCGATGATTGTGTGGTGACTGCTGTAACTTGGTTCTTCTCTATTTGCTTTGTAAGGTCAGCTAGTTGCTTGGCAATCATCTTGTTCTGAGCTAGTAGTGCATCAACATGGTTTAGTTCCATTACATCTCGAGTGTTGCTCCTCTCAGAAGCATAGAAGTAGTCATTCTCAGCTACATTCTCAATGACATCTATGGCTTCTTCAATGGTCTTCTTCTTGTTCAAAGATCCTTCGGATGAGTAGTCCACTGCCTTCTTTGATTCATACGAGAGTCCGTCATAGAAAATATGCAGTTGTACCCATTCATTGAACATGTCCGGTGGGCACCTTCTTGTTAAATCCTTAAACCTCTCCCACGCTTCGTAGAGAGTCTCACCATCTTGTTGCCTGAAAGTTTGTACCTCAGCTCTCAGCTTGTTGATGCTTTGAGGAAGATAGAACCTTGCCAAGAATTTGTTCACTACATCTTCCCAAGCTGTTAAATTCTCCTTTGGGAAAGACTCCAACCATTTAGACGCCTTGTCCCTGAGTGAAAAGGGGAACAAGAGCAATCTGTAAACATCTGGGTGGACGCCATTAGACTTCACAGTGTCACATATTCATAGGAAGGTGGTTATATATTGATTTGAGTCTTCTTAGGCACTTCCTCCGAATGAACAGTTGTTCTGAATAAGGGTGATGAGCTGAAGTTTTAGCTCAAAGTTGTTAGCATGTATGGTTGGCTTTTGGATGCTGCTTCCACAGTTTCCTAGGTCTGGGTTGATGTAAGATCCTAGAACTCTTCTTCCTGGCTCAGCATGATTCACATGGCCATCTCTGGCATGGTTATGAGCTTCTCCTTCATGGTTATCCTCCATGATTGTTTCAAAGAATTCCTCCTCTTCCTTTGCTCTAACAACTCTTTTACCTCTTGATTCCCTCCTTTTTCTAAGGAGGGTCCTCTCAGGTTCAGAATCAAAGGGTGTTTAAGCTCCACTTCTTCTACCTGTCATACAATTAGCACAGCTCACAGCAAGAAAGAAATTGCATAAATTATAATGGTTAAAGTGGTTATTAGTGTGAGTGGTGCAAATTGTCAAACAGTTATTGGGTTAGTGAACAGAACTGTAAATAATGCGGGAAGATAAAAGGGGTGATAAGAAAAGGGAAGAAGTAACTGTAACTGAAAGTAAACAACTAAATAGAATGAACAAAAGAAAAAAAATGCTCAATCTAGTGATCTTCCAACTTAATCATTGTTGATTCAAAATCAATCCCCGGCAACGGCGCCATAAACTTGATGCATGGGAATTTGTCTCTCAACAAATTTCCTTCGGCAAGTATACTGAATTGTCGTCAAGTAAAAACTCACAATAGAGTGAGGTCAAATCCCACAAGGATTGTTTGGTAAAGCAATTTTAATTGGAAGAATACTCTAGTTGAGCTAATCAGAAAGTGGATGTAGAATTGCAGAAAATTAAATGGCAGGAAAGTAAATGACAGAAAATAAAGTGCAGAATCTTAAATGGGGAATTGGGGTGATTAGCATGAAAGTAAATGACAGAAAGTAAAGAGAATGGGTAAGATCAGAAATGGGAACATCATTGGGTTCAGGAGGTATTGCATTCTCCGGATCAAATTCATCCTCATCTCTTCCTCAATCAATGCATTCATTGATCTCCTTGGCAATCTTAAGTGATTGAATCCCAATTCCTTGGCAATCAAATCTCTCTAAACTTGAACAATTGCCCAATTCCTTGATTTAATTGCTCATGAGAAGAGATGAGGTATGGTCACTGATTATACCACATGTATTTCCAAATCAAAGTGTTGGTAGGGTTATATGTCACTATACCCATCCAAACCCCAATTTGGTCCAACATGAGAAAGAATTTCTAGCATGCTCTCCTCATCCCTTTTCCAAGGCTCAGAGGAGATCCAATTATGGAGAGTTTCTTTGACAAGATAAC
This sequence comes from Arachis duranensis, assembly GCF_000817695.3. NCBI lineage: Eukaryota > Viridiplantae > Streptophyta > Magnoliopsida > Fabales > Fabaceae > Arachis > Arachis duranensis. The sequence goes on along the minus strand of NC_029775.3, from coordinate 54,936,532 downwards.
AATCCAATTAGATGAAGATCGAAAGCTTTCTAGTAAGATCAAGAGAAAAGAAAGAAGAAGAATAATGAAAACTATGATTGATCCATCAAATTACAACAGAGCTCCCTAACCCAATGAAAGGGGTTTAGTTGTTCATAGCTTTGGAAAATAGAAATGAAGAAGAAGAAAGATACATTCTAACTCTAGAAGTTGCAGAAAAGTAAAATATACAGAGTGTAGTTTTCTCCAATATGCTAATCTCTCTTCTAGTTCAAAACAACTCCTATATATACTACTCTTCTTGGTCTTCTAGTCAATTCTGCATGTCTTGGATATGGGCCTTTGATCTTAAGTTGAAGCAGTTGGGAATCTTCAGTGGGCTCAGCTTTAGTTGCAGAGAGAAAGTGATGTAAGCATGAACTTTGCCTTGGGGCGTTAGTGACATTAACGCTGAGTGACATTGTGGGTTCGAGAACGTTAGTGGCAATCACTTTTCTCACTAACGTTCCCACCACATGGCCCACGTTAACTCCAACGTTAGTGGTACTAACGTGACCACTAATGTTGCCTTACAAACCTTCGCAAGCGTTATTGGGACTCACCTTTCCCAATAACGTTGCCTTGTGCCCCTAGCCCCCACTGATGCACGAAAAATTCGTCTAGTAACAAATTTCCTTCGGCAAGTGTACCGAATTGTCGTCAAGTAAAAACTCACTATAGAGTGAGGTCGAATCCCACAGAGATTGATTGATCAAGAAACTTTAATTAGAGGAATGTTCTAGTTGAGCAAACCAGAATTTTGATTTGAGATTTGCAGAAAATTAAATAGCGGAAAAGTAAATAGCAGAAAGAGTAAATGCTATAAATAAAGAGCGGAATGTAAATGGCAGAAAGTAAATTGCAGAATCTTAAATGGGAATGGGGAAATGCTCATAAAAGTAAACGGTAGAAATTAAAGAGAATGGGTAAGATCAGAAATGCGGAGTTCATTGGGCTTAGGAGATGTTGCATTCTCCGGATCAAATTCATTTTCATCTCTTCCTCAATCAATGCTTTCATTGATCTCCTTGGCGATCTTAAATGATCGAATTCCAATTTCTTGGTAATCCAATCTCTCAAATCTTGATCAATAGCCGATTTCTTGGTCAATTGCTCATGAGAAGAGATGAAGTATGGTCACTGATTATACCACATGCATTCCCAAATCAAGTATTGGTAGGATTATAGTCACATATCCATCCAAACCCAATTTTGTCCAGCATGAGAAAGCATTTCTAGCATGATCTCTTCATTCCTCTTCCAAGGTTCCGAAGAGATCCAAGTATGAATAGTTTCTTTTCCAAGATAACTACCCAATTGGATGAAGATTGAAAGCTTTCTAGTAAAATCAAGAGAAAAGATAGAAGAAGAAGAATGAAAACTAATATTGATCCATCAAATTGCAACAGAGCTCCCTAACCCAATGAAAGGGGTTTAGTTGTTCATAGCT
>NC_029775.3:54932817-54933553 GCF_000817695.3 Arachis duranensis | reverse complement strand
TTATTACTTGATGCGACCCGGTACACTTGCCGGTGAGTTTTGTGTTGGATCGTTTTCCACACATCAAGTTTTTGGCGCCGTTGCCGGGGATTGAAATAGATTGACAATGATTAAGTGAAGTGGAGATCTAGATCAAGCATTTTTTTCTTTTCTGTTGCTTTATTTTTGACTAACACACTAACTGTTTGAATTTTTGCTTAAACTAACTAAAACTTCATTCTAGCTATAGATTGAAGTTTCATTGGTTTTCTGGGTCTGTGTGTTTATTGTTGTGTGTTTGTATGTCAGGTACAGGAAGATCTTCCCCCATCCTCTCTGAAATTGACCAAAGAACTCTTCGAAGAATAAGAAGAGCTGAAAGAGGGAAGAACATTATTGGAGAGGAAGAATCTGAGGAGGAATTCCAAGAAATGGAAGGAGATCCATCAAACCTCAATCAACCAGGAGGAGGGGCCAACAATAACCAACAACAAAGAAGAGTCCTGGCTTCATATACATTTGCAAATGTTAGACACTGTGGAAGTAGCATTCTTACTCCTAATGTCAATGCAAACAATTTTGAACTAAAGCCACAACTCATCACTTTGGTTCAAAACAACTGTTCTTTTGGAGGAGGGCCATTGGAGGACCCAAATCAACACTTATCCACCTTCTTGAGGATTTGTGATACTGTGAAAACCAATGGTGTGCCTCCTGACAGCTATAAGTTGTTGCTCTTTCCATTTTCTCTCAGAGA
>NC_029775.3:54932299-54932746 GCF_000817695.3 Arachis duranensis | reverse complement strand
GGAGAGCATCAACACTTGGGATGATTTGGTAAGCAATTTTCTTGCCAAATTTTATCCCCCTCAAAGAATCCTAAGATTGAAGACTGAGGTGCAGACATTCACTCAAATGGAGGCTGAAAACTTATATGAAGCATGGGAAAGATATAAGGCACTATTGAGGAAATGTCCACCAGAGATGTTCACTGAGTGGGACAAGTTGCAGAACTTCTATAAAGGACTCACTCTTAAGGCTCAAGAAGCACTTGATCATTCAGCTGGAGGCTCTTTACAACTCATGAAAACTACAGAGGAAGCTCAAAACCTCATTGATATGGTGGCTAACAACCAATATTTCTTTGCTCATCAAAGACAACGCCAACCATCACAAAGAAGATGAGTAATGGAGTTGGAAGGAGTGGATTCAATTCTAGCTCAGAACAAGATAATGCAGCAGCAGATTCAACAACA
>NC_029775.3:54887877-54931999 GCF_000817695.3 Arachis duranensis | reverse complement strand
ACTACCCCAACTCTAACCATTATCCACCCAATAACCACCCAACAAATCAAAACACCTATCATCATCCATCAACACCCCAAAACCAACCAATCTCACAAGACTCTTAGAGGATCACTAATCTAGAAATGCTCATGGAAAAGATGATGAAAAACCAAGAAATGACAACAAAGAACCAAGAAGCTTCCATGAAGAACCTGGAGAAGCAGATTGGACAAATCTCCAAACAAATTTCTGTTGAAAAACCATCAAGCTCACTACCAAGTGACACCATTCCTAATCCAAAAGAGGAATGCAAGGCAATACAGTTGAGGAGTGGAAAAATACTGCTGAAAGATGAAGAAGCCACTAAAAAGCCTAAAGAGAGTGACGAGAAACAGGTTGAAAAAGAGGTAGCCAATGATGAAGATGCAACAGCAAGCAATCAACCTCAGAATCAGCCTCAAGAAAAAGAAGATAGGCCACAGAATCTAAAAAAGGGAAAGCAGATCATGGAAGAACCAATTCCAAAAAAATTTCAAGGGGAGAAAAGCTTGACACCCCCACTGCCTTATCCTCAAAGATTCTATCAGGAGACTAAGGACCAACACTTTTCTAAATTCCTAGAGACTTTCAAGAAACTGGAAATCAACATACCTTTAGCTGAGGCATTGGAGCAAATGCCTCTGTATGCCAAGTTTTTAAAGGAACTCATCAACAAGAAGGGAAGTTGGAATGAGAAGGAGACTGTAATGCTTAGTGAAGAATGCAGTGCACTCATCAAAAAGGGACTCCCTCCCAAGCTTTAAGATCCTGGAGGTTTCTTCCTACCCTGCACTATTGGAAGCCTATTCATCAACAAGGGGATGTGTGATTTAGGAGCAAGCATAAATCTAATCCCATCTTCTTTAGTGAAAAAGCTTGGCATAGAGGAGGTGAAACCAATACAGATGTCCTTGGAGTTGGTGGACCAATCAGTAGTATACCCTAAAGGGCTGATTGAGAACCTTTTAGTTAAGGTTGACAAGTTCATCTATCCGGCAGATTTTGTGATCCTGGATTCTTCAGAAAATGGAAATGACTCCATAATACTTGGTCGACCATTTTTGGCCACTGCTAGAGCCATTGTAGATATAGAGCAAGGAGAGCTAACCCTCAGGATGCATGAGGAGAGCATCACCTTGAAAGTCTTTCCAGAATCACAAAGTAATGAAGAAGCAAGCAAGACAAATAGTGACTTTCTTCCAAAGCAAGCAACCAACAAGGCAGTAGAACAGAAAAATAAGCAGGTGCAAGAAGAAAGGAATTCAAAAAGAAGCGGGGATGATAAACAAGAAGGAAGGTATCACAACCCAAGTCACTGTCAAGAAAGAAAGATCAACAAGAAAGAAAAAGAAGAAAAACAAGAAAAGGGCCTACAAGGGGTAGAAGAATAAGAAAATCCCAACTGAAGGATTTGCCAAAGGTGAGAAGGTGCAACTAGTGTATCAACAGCTTAGAACAAAAGATTATTACACTGTCAACCAAGTACTTTCTCTGGAGCATATTGAAATTGAGCAACAAGGCACACAGAGAAAGCTTACAGTAAGAGGTGACAAGTTGAGACACCACCCAACATCAACAAAAGATTTATAAGCCTTGTGAATTTAGTGATACTTGGAGTGGTTGTTTTGGTTTAATGTAGGTGAAGAAAAGAAGAAAAGAGGAAAGCGTGGCTTAAGGAAGCGTGGCCCAAGGAAAAAAAGGCGTGGCGCATAATCGAGGAAGCAAGCATTGCCCTCCACAAGGGCACACTGCCCTCTAGGAGGGAAACATAAGGGAACAAAGCTTGAAAGGCAACTCTGCCCTGCCCACTACAAGGGCAGAGCACAAATCTGTGCCTTGGAAGCAAGAAGATCAAAACATTGCCCTGCCCTCCTCAAGGGCAGTATCGGGCCTTCATGGAAAATAAATCAAAGGAAAATGCCTACCAATGTGTGCCACAAGACTTGAACACGGGACAATGAGGAAGCAAGGAACTAGGCTTCATTATAGTGCCAAGAAAGCCAAGGAAAATGAGTAGCGTGTGTTTCTGCCATGTCTCGAACGCGGGACTTCAGTTTGGAAACACTGCCCTGCCCTCCGCGAGGGCAGGGCAGCATTTTGTTGTGGCACGGCCAGCACACCAACCTGGCGCACCAAAGCATCGTTCGACAGCACCAGCAGCGCACCAAGGCACCAATCTGGCGCACCAAACTTTTCTGCCCTGCCCTCCGCGAGGGCAGGGCAGCATCCTGCGCACCAAGCTCGCACGCCACGCCCACACCATGGCCGCATGCACCAAATCCTGCCCTGCCCTCCACAAGGGCAGGGCAGCCTCCTGGAAGCAATCTTTCATGGGCCAAAAATTGAATTAAAAATCCAATTTAATTCATTTCTTCACCAAATCAAAAGCCCATCCAAATCCCAAGATCCAAGAATAGAAATTGTATAAATAGGAGCTAGTTTGATGTAATTAGGACTTTTTACTTGACTTTGGGATTTTGCACTTTCTTTGAGCTTTGAATTTTTGCAACTTTTCTTTGAGAGACTTGACCGAGATTTCAGAGAATTGGGGAGGAGAATTGATCTCTCTTCTTCCTCGTTCTTGTGTGGGCATTTTAATTTTCTTGTTTGAGTTTTGGGTGTGAAGAATTGAGGAAATTCTGTCTCCATCTCCATTCAAAATCTCTTTAATTCCTCTTCTGCATAATTGAGTTTAATTACAATTTCCTTTACTGTTTCTTCTTCTATTTCTTGTTAATTGCTTTGTGAACTTGGATCTGGGAAGGCAATTGAGGTCTAGACTTTGCTATCTAGTATCTTGAGTCCTGAGATCCCATTTTCCTTTTTGGTTCTTCTGTGAACCCTGCTGCAGTTTAATTTCATTTTCTGTTTGAAATTTAGTTTATTCCAATTCATCTTCTACTTTATTAATTGTTGCAATCTACTTTCTCTTGCTGGAATTCTGAATTCCCAATCCTTAATTCCCATTTTATATTCAAGCAATTTACATTTTGTGCCATTTAAGTTACTGCAATTTACATTTCTTGCACTTTAAGTTTCAGTCATTTAATTTCTTGTCCTTTAAGATTCAGTCTATTTTACTTTCCTGTCCTTTAATTTACTGCAATTCTCCCCTCTCCCTTTATATTCCAAGCAATTTAGCTTCTGTTAAAACTAAACCACTCAACCAATATTTGATTCGCTTGATTAAATCAACCACTAAACTAAAATTGCTCAATCCTTCAATACCTGTGGGATCGACCTCACTCATGTGAGTTATTATTACTTGATGCGACCCGGTACACTTGCCGGTGAGTTTTGTGTTGGATCGTTTTCCACACATCAGAGAATACATCATGAAAGTAAAACTAGAAGTTGCAGAGAAAGTAAAATACAGAGAGTAGTTCTATTCCCAAAGCTCCTAAAGTTTTCCAACCCCCCATCTAATTCAAAGCTACTCCTATATATACTACTCTTCTGATCTTCTAGTTGGCTCTTCAAGTCTTGGGTATGGGCCTCTGGATCTTGAGTTTGAACTAGTTATCCGCTTTATTGGGCTTAGCTTTGCTTGCAGAGAGAAAATGTGAAGTAGGCAGGGACTTTGGGTCAGGACGTTAGTGGTGTCAACGTTAAGTGAAAGTGTGGGTTCGAGAACATTAGTGACAATCACCTTTTTCACTAACGTTCCTAACCTAAATATGATCACGTTGACTTCAACGTTAGTGGCACTAACGTGACCACTAACGTTGCCTTTTGGCCCTTCGCATACGTTATTGGGACTTACCTTTCCCAATAACGTGGTGAGTCACCCCTTCTCCTTACATTAGAGTCCACGTTAACTAGGTTAACGTGTCTTCTAACGTAGTAATGCCAATTCTTCAAGAGTGTTAGTGACACTTACCTTTGTCACTAATGTTCCAATGTGCCCCTACTTCCCACGTTAGAGTCCACGTTAACTAAGTTAACGTGGCTTCTAACGTAGTCATGCTGGCCATCTCCAACGTTAGTGACAAAGGTGAGTGTCACTAACGTTGGCTAATCATCTCTTTATCCACGTTAGCTTCCACGTTAACAAAGTTAACGTGGGAGTTAACGTTGCTCATAGTGGCTCTTGGAGGTTCACCACAATGTTAGTGACAAAGGTAAGTGTCACTAACGTTGGCGATCAATTGCTCTCTCCACGTTAACTAAGATAACGTGAGAGTTAACGTGGCTCATGGAGGCTTGGCCAACGTTAGTAACAAAGGTGAATGTCACTAACGTTGGCTTCTCTTTTGCTTTCCAACGTTAGAGTCCACGTTAACTAAGTTAACGTGGCAACTAACGTGGCCAATTATGAACTTGGTCCAACATTAGTGACAAAGGAGAGTGTCACTAACGTTGGCCTTGTTGTCTTCTTCCACGTTAGAGTCCATGTTAACTTAGTTAACGTGATTCTTAACGTGTGCTGTGATGGCTTCGAGGGCGTTATTGGCGATTACCTTTCTCACTAACTTTGCAAGCTAGCTCCCATTCCACGTTAGAGGTCACGTTAGTTGAACTAACGTGATGCTAACGTGGTTCTTCTTTGCTTCCTTTGTCCTGAAATCAAGCAGCAAAGTGCATCAAAGTTCTAATCCAAGTCATGAGACATGCATCATCCAATTTGTCATATAAACTAGCTTATTTCTTAAGAAAATGCATGAAACTACCTTAAAAACAGTAAAGAAAGGTCAGTGAAACTGGCCAAAATGCCTTGGCATCACAACACCAAACTTAAAGTTTGCTTGTCCCTAAGCAAGTACTAGAACAAGAGAATGATGAATGGAATTCCAAGAGAAATGAGTCATTCTTGTGGAAGTCATGTCCCTGGTTTTATAGTGGTTTCATGCATAGCAACTTAGGTTCATTCCTTCACTGGCTTTCAGACCTTTATCATGTCCTAGAATACTCATTTGATTGCATCCCATGAGACTTTTATTCATTGATCCTTTTGTTGTCATTTCAGTGCTTATTTGTGTTCTTAGGCTAAGTGCTCTGTAAGGGGGCAACTCTTTAGAATAAGCTTTCAGCCAACACTCCCGAACCAGTTGGTTCAAGGTGCTTGGTGTTGAAACACCCCTAAGGACTTACTTCCTCAAGTCTCTCCCCTATACATACACACCACAGGCACATGGTTTGTTTATTTTCTTTCCTTGAGGTCTTGGTGTCCAACACCTCTTTGGGCTACTAAATGTTCTGTAGCAAAGATTGCTCTTAATAGTGGACTTTCAGCTGATAATCTCGGGTTAGCTAACCCAACTTACCAGGTGATAAAGCACCCCTGAGAGCTTAGTAATCCAAGCAGATCCTTGGTACAAGAACACCACAGACACATCCCTCAAGACTCAACCCCTTGGTGCCTAGCCTCTTTTCTTGCTATTTTTCTTTTATTCTTCAGTTTCCTTTTTCTTTCCCTTTTTCTTATTAGGATCTTGTTATTTAGTTAGTCTCATGGGGTGTGTTAAAAGCATAGGATTCAGGACAGATAGTTGTCTTCCCACCTTGTTGGTGAACGAACTTAGCTAACTTATGATTACACCACAAACTTAGGAACTTACTCCATAATATGAACTCCACTCTGGTCCTTTATAAAACACTCATTCTCTTTTCATTTGATTAAAAAGGACAAGCATACAATTAAGTAAGGAAAAGATGCAGTGACATTCAGACTAGCAAACATAGACCTAAGCTGTGAGAAACTTAAAAATAGAATTGAAAAGGTTCCAACTAATGAGTAGCTATTAATCCAAGGTGCATTTGGACTTCCAATTTTAACATTCTCAGTACATGGAATTAAGTAACAATACAACCTTCGGGTGATGGTTTCTAGTTGTCCTCCTCTTTGTCATCATCCATAGTCTTTGCTACTTTACTTCCTTGGATAAAGGTGCACCATTTCCTCATAAGGTTCCTGCAAATTTATTGGAAGTTGCTTGTTCCCGAAACACTTGAGAAATAGTTAGCTTGCATGTATGCTTGTGAACTTCTGAACTGAATTTGGTGTGTGAACACCAAACCTAGTTCCTTGCCCAGTACAAAAGTTTGCATACATGCAGAGAACCTCATATCATGTTGTTAACAAAACCATTATTAACTAAAGACTATACTACAGCTAATTGGTTCCCCCGATTGGTTGGAGCTAGCAATGTGTTTTGGGGGTGTAGTGAGACTCTAACTAATATCTTTGGTGGAACACCAAACTTAGAATTACACTTTCACTCTTGGATTGTTTTGGTGTGGAACACCAAACTTAGCTCCTCGCAATACCGGGGAAACAACTTGTGATCTTTATTGAAATAAAATGAAAACGAAACTACCTCAGGTTGGGTTGCCTCCCAACAGAGTGCTCTTTTAGTGTCGCTAGCTCGACGATTCCTCCATTACTTGAGATGATACTTTACTCTGGGGTTTTCCCCCATGTTGCCCATATAATGCTTCAGCCTTTGTCCATTCACAGTGAAAGTCCTGTTTGATCTTTCATCCATGATTTCTATGTGTCCATATGGCGAGACTTTTGTGACAAGAAAAGATCCGGACCACCTTGATTTGAGTTTTCCTAGGAACAGTCTCAATTTGGAATTGTAGAGGAGTACTTGTTGCCCCTTTTCAAAACTCCTAGGTGCAAGATGCAGGTCATGTCTTCTCTTTGCCTTTTCTTTATAAATCTTGGCATTTTCATAGGCTTGTGATCTAAATTCCTCCATCTCTTGCAGCTGCAAGATCCTCTTTGCGCCAGCAGCAATACTGTCAAAATTTAGTACCTTGAGAGCCCAGAGAGCTTTGTGTTCCAGCTCCAGTGGTAAATGACACGCTTTCCCATACACCAGTTGATATGGGGACATTGATAAACCCCATTTGTAGGGTTTATCTTGTATTGATTTTAGGGGATTTTATAACCTTTTACCCACATTTATCCATTGAAATAGCATGGTTTTATAACTTCTCCTTTAATTGTGCTTAAGAGTGAAAACATGCTTTTTAGGTCTTAAAATAACTAAATCTAATTCTCCTTGATTCCATTAGATGCCTTGATATGTTTGTTAAGTGGTTTAAGGTTTAGGAAGCAAAGATCAGATCAAGGGAATGAAGAAAGAAGCATGAAAAGTTGGAGAACTCATGAAGAAATGAAAGAACCGGAAAGCTGTCAAGCCGACCTTTTCGCACTTAAACGACCATAACTTGAGCTACAAAGATCCAAATGATGCGGTTTCAGTTGGGTTAGAAAGATAACATTCGGGGCTTCGAAACGATATAAGATTTGTCATAGTTGCTACACGTATGGTGGCGTGCACGCGCATAGTACGCGCACGCGCTGTTGCTGCCACCTGGTTCACTTAAAGCAAAACGTGGCCAGCGAATTCTAAAGCCTTTTGGGCCCAATCCAACTCATTTCTGATGCTATTTAACCCAAGGAATGAAGAGGAAAACATATGTTAGTTACTATTAGTCATACTTTAGTTTTAGAAGTAGTTTCTAGAGAGAGAAGCTCTCACTTCTCTCTAGGATTAGGATTAGGATTGGTTCTTAGATCTAGATTTTAATTCATCTTCTTCTACTTCTATCTTCTCAATTCCTTGTTGTTACATTCATTCTTCTTCCATTCTTTTATTGTAATTACCTTTATGTTGTTCTTACACTTTGTTGTAGATCTACTATTGTTCCTTCCATTTTCTTTCAATTCAATAAGAGGTAATTCATAATAATTGTTCTTCTTTGCTTTTCTATTGTTGATCTCTTGCCTTTGTAGTTAGATCTCTTTTTAATTCTTACAATTTATGTTGTTTACTTTTATTGCCTTTTATGTGTTTGATGAAATGTCTCTTATAGCCATTAGTTAGATTTTGTTCCTCTTGGCCTAGGTAGAGTAATTAGTGACACTTGAGTTATCTAATCCCTTTGTTGATTGGTAATTGGAGAGATTGCTAATTGGTTTAGAGTGCACTAAAGCTAGTCTTTCTTTGGGAGTTGGCTAGGACTTGTGGCTCAATTCAATTCATCCACTTGACTTTCCTTTATTTAGTAAGGGTTAACTAAGTGGTAGCAATGAACAATTCTCATCACAATTGAGAAGGATAACTAGGATAGGACTTTTAATTTTCATACCTTGCCAAGAGCCTTTTATAGTTGTTAGTTTATTTTCATTGCCATTTACTTTTCATGCTTCTTATCCAAAACCCCAAAACACATCACAACCAATAATAAGACACTCTATTGTAATTCCTAGGGAGAGCGACCCGAGGTTTCAATACTTCGGTTTATAAATTTAGGGGTTTGTTTTAGTGACAAACAACTTTTTGTATGAAAAGATTATTGTTTGGTTTAGGAACTATACTTGCAACGAGAATTCATTTGTGAAATTCTAAACCATCAAAAATCTAATCATCAGACATTCCAGTTGGTGTTTTGAATGCTGTTCGGTATGCCCAAAGAGCATCATCCAGTTTCTTCGCCCAATCCTTTCTTGATGCACCCACAGTCTTTTCCAAAATCATTTTTAGCTTTCTGTTGGATATCTCAGTTTGCCCACTTGTTTGGGGATGGTAAGGTGTGGCAACCTTGTGTTTTACCCCATATCGTAGGAGGAGAGCTTCTAGTGGTCTGTTACAAAAATGACTCCCTCCATCACTGATGAGTGCTCGGGGGACTCCAAAATGGCTGAAGATATTCTTCCTGAGGAAGTTTATGACCATCTTGTTATCATTCGTTGGAGTGGCAATAGCCTCTACCCACTTGGAAACATAATCCACTGCTACCAAGATGTACTTGTTTGAATATGAGGTTGGGAATGGTCCCATGAAATCGATTCCCCACACATCAAACAGTTCCAGTTCCAAGATGAAATTTTGTGGCATCTCATTTCTTTTGGGCAAGTTTCCAGATCTTTGGCATTCATTGCAGCTCTTTATTAGTTCCTTGGCATCCTTAAAAAGGGAGGGCCAAAAGAATCCTCTTTGTAACACCTTTGCTGCAGTTCTGTCCCCTCCAAAATGGCCTCCATAGCATGAGCCGTGGCAATTCCATAGGACCTCTCGTCCTTCTTCTTTCGAGACACATCTTCTAAGGATTCCATCTGAACACTTCTTGAAGAGATATTGCTCATCCCAGACAAAATATTTTGCATCATTAATGAGCTTTCTTTTTTTTATTTTGCATCATTTATGAGCTTTCTTTTTTGATGTTTATTGATCCCTGGAGGTAGGGCCCCGGTTGCCTTGAAGTTGGCAATGTCTGCAAACCATGGTGCTTTGTGAATTGTCATCAATTGCTCATCAGGGAAGAGCTCGTTCACACTTGTATCATGTGTTCCACCTTCCTCATGACGGATTCTGGATAGGTGATCTGCTACCTTGTTCTCCACTCCTTTCTTATCTCTGATTTCAATATTGAATTCTTGCAACAATAAGATCCATCTTATTAGTCTTGGTTTTTATTCTTGCTTGGCAAACAAATATTTAAGTGCTGTGTGATCTGTGAAAATAATCACTTTAGCACCAATGAGGTATGATCTGAACTTGTCACATGCAAAAACTATTGCTAGCAACTCCTTTTCAGTAGTGGTATAGTTTCTTTGAGCATCATTGAGGACTTTGCTAGCATAGTATATCACATGGACTAAGTTATCTTTCCTCTGCCCTAACACTGCTCCAACTACAAAATCAGATGCATCACACATCAATTCAAAGGGTAAGTTCCAATCAAGTAGGGAAATGATAGGAGCAGAGGACAATCTCTTTTTTAAATTCTCAAATGCTAGCATGCATGTTTCATCAAAGATAAATGGTGTGTTGGATACAAGGAGATTGCTCAAGGGCTTGGCTATCTTTGAAAAATCTTTAATGAACCTTCTGTAAAAGCCAGCACGTCCTAAAAAACTTCTAATTGCCTTGACATCACTAGGTGGAGGAAGTTTTTCAATAAGTTCCACCTTAGCCCTGTCCACCTCAATGCCTTGGTTAGAAACCTTATGGCCAAGGACTATTCCTCCTGTCACCATAAAGTGACATTTCTCCCAATTCAAGACTAGATTGGTCTCTTGGCACCTTTTCAATACCAAGGCTAGGTGATTCAGGCAGCTAGTAAAGGAATCTCCGAATACCGAGAAATCATCCATAAAAACTTCAATGAATTTCTCTATCATATCAGAGAAGATAGAAACCATGCAACGTTGGAAAGTCGCAGGTGCATTACATAGCCCAAATGGCATGCGCCTGTAGGCAAACACTCCATATGGGCAAGTAAATGAGGTTTTCTCTTGGTCTCTGGGATCAACCACTTTTTGGTTATATCCTGAATAGCCGTCGAGAAAATAATAATATGCGTGTCCTGCGAGTCTTTCCAACATCTAATCCATGAATGGGAGGGGGAAATGATCCTTTCGTGTAGCGTCATTGAGTTTCCGGTAGTCTATGCACATCCGCCATCCTGTGACGGTCCTTGTAGGGATGAGTTCGTTCTTCTTATTGGGGACTACAGTGATTCCTCCTTTTTTGGGCACGACATGCACGGGGCTGACCCAGGGGCTGTCTGAGATCGGGTAGATTACTCCTCCCTGCCATAATTTCATAACTTCTTTCTATACCACTTCCTTCATGATTGGGTTAAGCCTCCTTTGGGATTGAATGGATGGTTTGGCATTATCTTCCAATAGTATTTTATGCATGCATATGGCTGAACTGATTCCCTTCAAGTCAGCGAGGGTCCATCCAATGGCATCCTTATGCTTTCGCAATACTTGGAGTAGTTCATCCTCTTGATCTTGGCTGAGGGATGAGTTTATGATTACTGGGTAACTTTCATTCTTTCCTAAGTATTCATATTTGAGGGTGGGTGGCAGTGCTTTGAGTTCAAGTTTGGGTGCCTCTATCTTTTCATTCTCTTCCTTTTGTGCACCTTGTGTGCGAATCTCTGTTGTTGCAACCTCTTCACTAGATGTTGACTCCTCCTCTGTTAACTCTTCAGGTTCTTCCTCTTCAAAACTCTCATACACTTCCTCTTCAAGTGAGTCCAACCTCATACATTCCCCCAATTGTTTTGGTGGGTAACTTATGGCCTTGAATACATTGATTGTCATCTTTTCATTGTGTAATCTTAGGGTGAGATCACCCTTTTGGACATTAATGACAGCTCCAGCAGTGGCTAAAAACGGCCTTCCCAGGATTATGGAGGCCTTGGCTTCCTCTTGCATGTCCAGCACTACAAAATCTGCCGGGAATATGAAATCTCCCACTTTCACCAGCAAATCTTCTACTACGCCATGAGGGAACTTGAACGATCGGTCTGCCAGTTGTAAGGCTATTTTTGTTGGTTTAGCCTCCTCGATCTTCATCTTCCTCATCATAGCTACTGACATCAAGTTGATGCTGGCTCCTAAGTCACATAGAGCCTTCTCTACTGTAATTTCCCCTATAATACAAGGGATCTGGAAGCTCCTAAGATCTTTCAATTTCTGTGGCAGTTTATGCTGAATGATAGCACTACATTCTTCGGTTAGTATCACAGTCTCGTTGTTCTTCCAGCTTCTCCTCTTAGTCATTAGCTCCTTTAAAAACTTGGCGTCGAGTGGCATTTTTTCTATTGCTTCAGCAAAGGGTATGTTGATTTGGAGTTTCTTGAAGATTTCCAAAAATCTCAAGAATTGGTTGTCATCCCCCTTCTTCCACAACTGCTGAGGGTATGGGACTCTTGGGGCGTCTAGCTTCAACATTCCTTCTTCTTTTTGCGAACTTGAAATGAAAGCTTGAGCTCCATCTTGCATTTCTTCTTTTTCATTTGAGCCCTCTTCTTGTGGTTTCTGGGATGATTCCTTCAGTTCCTTCCCACTCTGAGTTAATATTGCTGCAATTGTTGTGCCCAGGGGTTTGCTTGAATAACAATTCAATCTGTGTTTCCAGTTTCTTGATGGCAGCATCTTGATTCTGCATATTGGACTGCACTTCCTCTCGGAATGCTTTACTGTCTTGGATCTCTTTGCATATGCTTTCAAGTAAGTTCTCAATCCTTGAGAGTCTGTCGTCAAAAGGTGATGGTGAGTTGAGATTGGAGGGATGAGAATGGTTAGGTTGGCTTTGGTATAGGTGTTGAGAGGGGTTGTTATGTGAGTGTTGATATGGTCTAGGTGTGGCATGTTGGTGAACTATGTTGCTGGGATTTGGACGTCTTTGATCTTGGCTCTGATCTTGTTGATTTCCCCATCCAAAGTTGGGGTGATTTCTCCATCCAGAGTTGTAAGTTTTGTAGTATAGATCATGGACTTGTCTAGGTGAGTTTCCCACATAGTTGGCTTGCTCCCAGTCACCTTCTTCTCCTATGTTTACTCCTTTTTGAGTTGGTGATGAGGTGATAGCTGCTGCAACTTGGTTCTCTTCCACCTTCTTGGTAAGATCTGCTAGCTGCTTGGTGATCATCTTGTTTTGGGCTAACAGTGCATCGATGTGGTTCAGCTCCATTACTCCTCTAGTGTTACTTCTTTTAGAGGCATAGAAGTAGTCATTCTCAGCAACTGTTTTAATGACATCTATGGCTTCTTCAATGGTTTTCTTCTTGTTTAAAGAACCTCCTGATGAATGATCTACAGTCTTCTTTGACTCATAGGAAAGACCTTCATAGAAGATGTAAAGTTGAACCCACTCATTAAACATCTCTGGTGGGCATCTCCTTGTTAAATCTTTGAACCTTTCCCAAGCTTCATAAATTGTCTCCCCATCTTGCTGTCTGAACGTCTGCACTTCAAGTCTCAAGCTCTCCTTTGGAAAGGATTCAAGCCACTTTGATGCCTTGTCCCTGAGTGAAAAGGGGAACAAGAGCAACCTATAGACATCGGGGTGGACTCCATTGGACTTCACCGTGTCACAAATCCTCAAGAAGGTGGTCAAGTGTTGGTTAGGACCTTCTTGAGCACCTCCTCCAAATGAACAATTATTCTACACCAGGGTGATGAGCTGAGGTTTTAGCTCGAAGTTGTTGGCATGTATGGTGGGTTTCTGAATGCTGCTTCCACAGTTTCCGGGATTATGATTGATATAAGATCCTAAGACCCTCATTTCTTGCCCAGCATGGTTGGCATGGCCTTGATTATGAGCCTCCTCTTCGTGGTTGTTCTCCAAATTCTCTTCCATGTTGGGTTCAAAATATTCTTCCTCTTCTTCAGCACCTACTACTCTTTTTCGTCTTGCTTCCCTCCTTAATCTAAGGAAGGTCCTCTCAGGTTCAGAATCAAGGGAAGTTGCAGCCTCGCTTCTTCTCCCTGTCATACAATCAACAAGGCACAAGCAAGGAAATAATGTAGAAACTATTATTGTAAAAAATGTTGTTAGTGTGAGTGATGCAATATATCCAACAGCTAGTGGGTGAGTGAAAAAGATTGTAAACAACTGGAATAAAAGGGTTGAAGGGATGGAAAAAAAAACAACTGAAACTGAAAGTAAATTGCTCAAACAGAAATTTAAATCAGCAGAATGAAAAATGCTCAATCTAGTTATCCTCCAACTTAATCATTGTTGATACAAAATCAATCCCCGGCAACGGCGCCATAAACTCACTATAGAGTGAGGTCGAATCCCACAGAGATTGATTGATCAAGCAACTTTAATTAGAGGAATGTTCTAGTTGAGAGAACCAGAATTTTGATTTGAGATTTACAAAAAATTAAATAGCAGAAAAGTAAATAGCAAAAAGAGTAAATGCTAGAAATAAAGAGCGGAATGTAAATGGCAGAAAGTAAATTGCAGAATCCTAAATAGGAATGGGGGAAATGCTCATAAAAGTAAATGGCAGAAATTAAAGAGAATGGGTAAGATCAGAAATAGGGAGTTCATTGGGCTTAGGAGATGTTGCATTCTCCGGATCAATTCATTTTCATCTCTTCCTCAATCAATGCATTCATTGATCTCCTTGGCAATCTTAAATGATCGAATTCCAATTCCTTGGTAATCAAATCTCTCAAATCTTGATCAATAGCCAATTCCTTGGTCAATTGCTCATGAGAAGAGATGAAGTATGGTCACTGATTATACCACATGCATTCCCAAATCAAGTATTGGTAGGATTATAGTCACATATCCATCCAAACCCAATTTTGTCCAGCATGAGAAAGCATTTCTAGCATGATCTCTTCATTCCTCTTCCAAGGTTCCGAAGAGATCCAAGTATGAATAGTTTCTTTTCCAAGATAACTACCCAATTGGATGAAGATTGAAAGCTTTTTAGTAAAATCAAGAAAAAAGATAGAAGAAGAAGAATGAAAACTAATATTGATCCATCAAATTGCAGCAGAGCTCCCTAACCTAATGAAAGGGGTTTAGTTGTTCATAGCTCTGGAAAATAAAAACAAAGATGGAGAATACATCATGAAAGTAAAACTAGAAGTTGCAGAGAAAGTAAAATACAGAGAGTAGTTCTATGCCCAAGGCTCCTAAAGTTTTCCAACCCCCATCTAATTCAAAGCTACTCCTATATATACTACTCTTCTGATCTTCTAGTTGGCTCTTCAAGTCTTGGGTATGGGCCTCTGGATCTTGAGTTTGAACCAGTTATCCACTTTATTGGGCTTAGCTTTGCTTGCAGAGAGAAAATGTGAAGTAGGCAGGGACTTTGGCTCAGGACGTTAGTGGTGTCAACGTTAAGTGAAAGTGTGGGTTCGAGAACATTAGTGACAATCACCTTTTTCACTAACGTTCCTAACCTAAATATGATCACGTTGACTTCAACGTTAGTGGCACTAACGTGACCACTAACGTTGCCTCTTGGCCCTTCGCATACATTATTGGGACTTACCTTTCCCAATAACGTGGTGAGTCACCCCTTCTCTTTACGTTAGAGTCCACGTTAACTAGGTTAACGTGGCTTCTAACGTAGTAATGCCAATTCTTTGAGAGCGTTAGTGACACTTACCTTTGTCACTAACTTTCCAATGTGCCCCTACTTTCCACGTTAGAGTCCACGTTAACTAAGTTAACGTGGCTTCTAACGTAGTCATGCTAGCCATCTCCAACGTTAGTGACAAAGGTGAGTGTCACTAACGTTGGCTCATCATTTCTTTATCCACGTTAGCTTCCATGTTAACAAAGTTAACGTGGGAGTTAACGTTGCCCATGGTGGCTCTTGGAGGTTCACCCCAACGTTAGTGACAAAGGTAAGTGTCACTAACATTGGCAATCAATTGCTTTCTCCACGTTAGCTCCACGTTAACTAAGTTAACGTGAGAGTTAACGTGGCTCATGGAGGCTTGGCCAACGTTAGTAACAAAGGTGAATGTCACTAACGTTGGCTTCTCTTTTGCTTTCCAACGTTAGAGTCCACGTTAACTAAGTTAACCTGGCAACTAACGTGGCCAATTATGAGCTTGGTCCAACGTTAGTGACAAAGGAGAGTGTCACTAACGTTGGCCTTGTTGTCTTCTTCCACGTTAGAGTTCACGTTAACTTAGTTAACGTGACTCTTAACGTGGACTGTGATGGCTTCGAGGGCGTTATTGGCGATTACCTTTCTCACTAACTTTGCAAGCTAGCTCCTATTCCACGTTAGAGGTCACGTTAGTTGAACTAACGTGAATGCTAACGTGGTTCTTCTTTGCTTCCTTTGTCCTGAAATCAAGCAGCAAAGTGCATCAAAGTTCTAATCAAAGTCATGAGACATGCATCATCCAATTTTTCATATAATTCATGCAAAATTCTCATGAAATCATGTAAAATGCACAATGTATGCTTGAAACAAGGTGTAAGTGAATATCTACCCAAAACTAGCTTATTTCTTAAGAAAATGCATGAAACTACCTTAAAAACAGTAAAGAATGATCAGTAAAACTGGCCAAAATGCCCTGGCATCACCCACGTTAGATCTCACGTTAACTAAGTTAACGTGGCTCTTAACGTAGTTATGTCTCATATTCGCAAGCGTTATTGGGACTCACCTTTCCCAATAACGTTGCCTTGTGCCCTAGTCCTCACGTTAGAGCTCACGTTAACTAAGTTAACGTGGCTCTTAACGTAGTTATGTTTGCCATCCCAACGTTAGTGACAAAGGTGAGTGTCACTAACGTTGGCTCATCAATTTCGACTCCACGTTAACTTTCACGTTAGTGGTCTTAACGTGACCACTAACGTGGGCAATACAAGCTTGATCCAACGTTAGTGACAAAGGTGAGTGTCACTAACGTTGGCATTGTTCTTCTCTTCCACGTTAGAGTCCACGTTAACTAAGTTAAGGTGGCTCTTAACGTAGTTCATTGTCATATCTTGGAGCTATAGTGGTGATCACAATTACCACTAATGTTGGAGACTTTTTTTGTCTCCACGTTAACTACCACGTTAATGCAGTTAACGTGGCAATTAACGTGGCTCATGATGGCTTCGAGGGCATTACTCGTGTTCACTTTTCTCATTAACGCTGCAAGCTTATCCCTATTCCACGTTAGTACCTACGTTGACTAGGTTAACTTGGCTCTTCCTTGCTTCCTTTGTCCTGAAATTACACAAATAAAGTGCATCAAAGCTCTAATCCAAGTCATAAAATCATGCATTATCCAATTTAACCTTCATTCCTTGCATAATTCTCATGAAATAATGTAAAATTCACAATATTTGTCTAAATCAAGATGTAAGTGTTCTTTTACCCAAAACTTACTTATTTCATAAGAAAATGTATGAAACTACCCTAAAACAGTAAAGAAAAGGTCAGTAAAACTGGCCTAGATGCCCTGGCATCAGCCACTAACGTGGTAGTGAATGCCATCTCCAACGTTAGTGACAAAGGTGAGTGTCACTAATGTTGGCTCATCATGCTTAGCTCCACGTTAGCTTTCACGTTAGTGGTCTTAACGTGACCACTAACGTGGACAATGTTGGCTTGATCCAACGTTAGTGACAAAGGTGAGTGTCACTAACGTTGGCATTGTCTTCCCCTTCCACATTAGAGTTCATGTTAACTAAGTTAACGTGACTCTTAACGTGGCCAATTCCCAATTTGGAGCGTTAGTGGTGTTCACTTTTACCATTAACGCTGGAGCTTCCTTTTTCTCTACGTTAACTACCACGTTAATATAGTTAACGTGGCATTTAACGTGGGCTTATGATGGCTTTGCAAGCGTTATTTGTGGTCACCTTTTCCATTAATGCTACAAGCTTGTCCCTATTCCACGTTAGTGGTCACGTTAATTAGGTTAATGTGACTGCTAATGTGGCTTCTTCTTGCTTCCTTTGTCCTGAAATCAAGCAAATAAAGTGTATCAAAGCTCTAGCCCAAGTCATGAGATTAAGCATCATCAATTTGTTATTCAATCCTTGCATAATCCTTATGAAATCATGTAAAATTCACAATAGTTGCTTGAATCAAGGTGTAAATGAAATTTCATCCAAAATTTGCTTATTTTCTAAGAAAATGCATGAAACTACCCTAAAACAGTAGAGAAAATGTCAGTGAAACTGGCCTAGATGCCCTGGCATCATAAGGATAGCAGAATGAGCGTTTAACGCCCAGTCTGGCAATATTCTGGGTGATAAACACCAGAATTGGTAGACAGACTGGCGTTAAACGCCAGACATGGGCATCAGCCTGGCGTTTAACGCCAGGAAAGGTAGCAGAGTGGCGTTTAAACGCCAGAAAGGGCTGTCAAAGGGCGTTTAAACACCAGAAAGATGCAGGGACCAAAATTCCTTAACACCTCAGGATCTGTGGATCCCACAGGATCCCCACCTACCCCAACTTACTCTCTCTCTTCTTCACACCTTTCCATAACACTTTTCCCCAAACTCCATTCACCTATTAAGTCCTACCATCTTGCCCATAATCTCTTCACCACTCACATCCATCCACTATTCCCCAAAAATCCATCATAAAACCCCACCTACCTCACCATTCAAATTCAAAATATTTCTCTCCCAAACCCAACCCCTTCTTACACGAATTCCCTCTCTCTCTTACCCTATAAATACCCCCTCCTTACCACCTTCAATTTCACACATCATAAACACTTAAACCCCCCTTGGCCAAAATCAAAACACCCCTCTATCTCCTCCATTTCATCTTCTTCTCCTCATTTATTTCTTCTTTTGCTTGAGGACGAGCAAACCTTTAAAGTTTGGTGTGGGAAAAAGCTCTGCTTTTTGTTTTTTCATAACCATTAATGGCACCTAAGGCCAGAGAAACCTCTAGAAAGAGGAAAGGGAAGGTAGTTGCTTCCACCTCCGAGTCATGGAAGATGGAGAGATTCATCTCAAATGTCCATCAAAACCATTTCTATAAAGTTGTGGCCAAGAAAAGGGTGATCCCTGAGGTCCCCTTCATGCTCAAAAAGAGTGAATATCTGGAGATCCGACGTGAGGTTCGGAGAAGAGGTTGGGAAGCTCTCACCATCCCCATCCAACAAGTCAGAATCTTAATGGTTCAAGAGTTCTATGCTAATGCATGGATCACTAAGAACCATGATCAAAGTGTGAATCCAAACCCAAAGAATTGGCTCACAACGGTTCGAGGAAAATACTTGGATTTCAGTTCGAAAACCGTGAGGTTGGCATTTAACATGCCAATGATGCAAGGAAATCCTCATCCTTTCACTAGAAGAGTTAACTTTGATCAAAGGTTGGACCAAGTCCTCATGGACATCTGTCTAGAAGGAGCCCAATGGAAGAGAGATTCCAAAGGCAAGCCGGTTCAACTGAGAAGGTCTGACCTCAAACCCGTGGCTAGAGGATGGTTGGAGTTCATCCAACGCTCTATCATTCCTACTAGCAACCGGTCCGAAGTAACTGTAGATTGGGCTATCATGATCCATAGTATCATGATTAGAGAGGAAGTGAAAGTTCATGAGATCATACCTCTAGAACTATACAAGGTGGCAGACAAGCCCTCCACTTTGGCAAGGTTAGCCTTTCCTCATCTCATCTGTCACCTATGCAACTCAGCCAGAATGGTCATAGAGGAATACATCCTCAGTGAAGAGGACAAGCCCATCACTAAAAAGAGGATGGAGCAAACAAAAGAGCCCGCTCATGGAACTCAACAAGAGCATGACGAAGTTCCTCATCAAGAAATCCCTGAGATGCCTCAAGGGATACACTTTCCTCCACAAACTATTGGGAGCAACTCAACACCTCTTTAAGAGATTTAAGTTTCAACATGGAGCAACTAAGGATAGAGCACCAAGAGCACTCCATTATCCTCCATGAAATCATAGAGGACTAAAGAGCCATGAGGGAGGAGCAACAAAGGCAAGGAAGAGATATTGAGGAGCTCAAGCATCCCATAGGATCTTCAAGAGGAAGAACTAGCTACCGTCACTAAGGTGGACCCATTCTTTAATTTCCTTGTTCTTATTTTTTGTTTCATTTCTATGCTTTATGTTTTGTCTATGTTTGTGTCTTTATTACATGATCATTAGTGTCTAGTGTCTATGTCTTAAAGCTAGGAATGATTCCATGAATCGCTCACCTTTCTTAAATGAAAAAATGCTTTTATTTACAAAAGAACAAGAAGTGCATGAATTTTAAAATTTATCTTGAAATTAGTTTAATTATTTTGATGTGGTGGCAATACTTCTTGCTTTCTGAACATATGCTTAAATAGTGCATGTTTGAAATTGGAATTAAGAAAAGTTAACTCTTGAAAGAATAATGAAAAAAGATACATGTTATTAGTGATCTGAAAAATCATAAAACTGATTCTTGAAGCAAGAAAAAGCAGTGAAAAGCAAAGCTTGCGAAAAAAAAAAGAAGAAAGAGCAAGCAGAAAGCCAGTAACCCTTTAAACTAAAAGGCAAGGGTAAATAGGTTCCAAGACTTTGAGCATCAGTGGATAAGAGGGCCCAAAAGGAATAAAATCCTGGCCTAGGCGGCTAACTCAAGCTATCCCTAACCATGTGCTTGTGTCATGAAGGTCCAAGTGAAAAGCTTGAGACTAAGTGCTAAAAGTCGTGATCCCAAGTAAAAGAGTGTGGGCACCTCTAACTGGGGACTCTGGCAAAGCTGAGTCACAATCTGAAAAGGTTCACCCAGTTATGTGTCCGTGGCATTTATGTATCCGGTGGTAATACTGGAAAACAAAATGCTAAGGGTCACGGCCAAGACTCATAAAGTAGTTGTGTTCAAGAATAAAAAATAACTTAACAAGGAAAATCAATAACATTATCTGTATTTCTGAGTTCCTAAAGAGCCCAACAATTCTAAACTCCAATGGATAGAGAGATGCCAAAACTATTCAGAGGCAAAAAGCTACTAGTCATGCTCATCTAATTAAAACTAATCTTCATTGATATTTTTGAAATTTATTGTGTTTTCTCTACTTTTTTATCTTATTTTGTTTTTGGTTGCTTGGGGACAAGCAACAATTTAAGTTTGGTGTTGTGATGAGCGGATAATTTATACGCTTTTTCGGTAGTTTTTAGTATGTTTTAGTTACTTTTTTATATTTTTATTAGTTTTTATGCAAAAATTAAATTTCTAGACTTTACCATGAGTTTATGTGTTTTTTTTTGTAATTTTAAGTATTTTCTGGCTGAAGTTGAGGGACTTGAGCAAAAATCTGATTCAGAGGCTGAGAAAGGACTGCAGATGCTATTGGATTCTGACCTCCCTGCACTCAAATGCATTTTTTTGGAGATACAGAAGTCCAATTGGCGCGTTTTCATTTGGGCTGGAAAGTTAACATCTTGGGCTTTCCAGAAATGGATAATAGTTCATACTTTACTTGAGATTTCATGGCCCAAACTAGCGTTCAACGCCAGCCAGAGACCCTTTTCTGGCGTAAAACGCCGGAACTAGAGTTAAACGCCCAAACTGGCAACCAAGCTGGCACTTAACTCTAGAAAAAGCCTATGCATGTGTAAAGCTCAATGCTCAGCCCAAGCACACACGAAGTAGGCCTCGAAAGTGGATTTCTGCACTATCTGCACTTAGTTACTTATTTTTTTGTAATCCTTAGTAACTAGTTTAGTATAAATAGCACTTTTTACTATTGTATTGGGGTTAACCCTCATAGATTAAGGTGCGGAGCTCTGTTGTTCTTCATGAATTAATGCAAGTACTATTGTTTCTCTTTCAATTCACGCTTACTTCTTCTCCAAGATATACTCTCGTACTAAATTTAGTTAAGTCATAATGAAGGGGTGACCCGTGACAATCACCCACTATCTTCGTTACTCACTTAGTCAAGATCCGCATGCCTGACAACCCACAAGTGGTTTACATGATGTTCAACGTAGTCATTGGACGACAGTCGGAGTATAGTCTCGTGGGTCTCTGATCCACGGATTTGACTTGCTGATAAACCACTATTTTATGGTTTATCTTGTGCTCAATTGAGTGGTTTTTATCAACTCTTTACCTACTTATTCATATGATTTGCATGGTTTTACATTCTCCTTCCTAATTTTCTGCTATGACTGAAAACATGCTTCTTTGGCTTTTATTTTCTTTTATTTAAATCCTCTCTTATTATCATTCGATGCTTTGATATGTGTGTTAAGTGATTTCAGGGATTACAGGGCAAGAATGGCTTAGAGGATGGAAAGGAAGCATGCAAAAGAGGAAGTAATACAAGAAGTTGAAGAAATTGCTAAGCTGTCCAGCCTTACCTCTTCGCACTCAAATGGCCATAACTTGAGCTATAGAGGTCCAAATGATGCGGTTCTACTTGCGTTGGAAAGCTAACGTAAGGGGTTTTGATTTGATATATAATTCGCCATAGTAGCCGTATGGATAGGTGACGCGAATGCGCGCTCCACGCGGATGTATCGCATCTGCGAATCTCATTCCACGCAAACGAGTGTATGACGCCTCCGCGTCACTTTACCGCGACCTGTACGGACCAGAACGCACTGGGAGTGATTTATGGGCTGTTTTTGACGCAGTTCTCGGCCCAGAAAACATAGATTAGAGGCTGGGAGTGGAGCAGAATGAATCATTCAATTATTACTCACAATTTTAGGTTTTAGATGTAGTTTTTAGTGAGAGAGGTTCTCTCCTCTCTCTTAGGTTTTAGGATTAGGATTTCTTTAGTCATTAGGATTACTTCATTATATCAGGTTCAATAATTTATGTTTTTCTTCTACTTTTATTTACTCCGATACTTTTATTTGTGTTTGATTTATGTTGCCCAATTGGCTTATGAATATTGTCCATGTTAGAATTGACATCTTTATTTAATATAATTTGAGGTATTTCAGACTTATAATTGTTTTCTCTAATTTATGTTATTGATGATTGGACTCTATCCAAATTATTTCATTCAAGTAGATTTTATTCCCTTTTGGCTTTGGTTGATTAATTGGTAACTCTTGAGTTGTCAAACTCAGCAGTGGTTGAAATTGGCACATTCTAATTTATCTAGATCGCTCTAAAGCTAGTCTTCCCACAGGGATTGACTAGGACTTGAGGATCAAACTAATTAGTCCACTTGACTTTTCTTTGCTTTAGTAAAGGTTAACTAAGTGGGATTAAAACCCAATTATCATCACACCTGATAAGCATAACTGGGATATGACTTCCAGTTTTCATACATTGCCAATAGTTTTACTTTACAGTTATTTATTTATTTTACTTGTCATTCAACATACTCCTTCATCACTTTCAAAACCCCCAATTTACAAGACTCATAACCAATAATAAGAACATACCTCCCTGAAATTTCTTGAGAAGACGACCTGAGGTTTAAGTACTCGGTTATCAATTTTAAAGGGGTTTGTTACTTGTGACAACCAAAACGTTTGTACGAAGGGATTTTCTGTTGGTTTAGAATCTATACTCACAACGCGACTATATTTTTACAAAATTCTTTACTAGCAAAAAATCCTAACGTCAAAAGAGAAAAAATTCTTTTATTTGTTAGGAATTGGGCTGGACTCGTACTAGAAGCACAATCCCTACCACGTGAACGCGTTCCCCACGCGTCTGCGTCGTTTTTCAAAATAGGCCATCCACGCGATCGCGTCACCCACGCGACTGTGTCACCCTAAATTTTTGCAATATACATATCAAACAGAGAGTTTTGCGTGCGCGAGGCTGCCCTCGCGCCAGTAGCACAAATTCACTTACGCGACCACGTGCCTCATGCGGCCGCGTCACTTGACAATAGCGCCACCTGCGCGAACGCGTCACTCATGCGTTCGCGTCGCCTGTGCCACACAGATTATCCACGTCTGCCAAATATCTTATCTTTTCTTCCCCAATCCTAATTTTTACTTCTCCCTTCTTATTTATTTCTTCTTATTTCTTCCTTCCTCCTTTGTTACTTTCTTTTTTTTCCATTGGTGTTAAAATTCTCTTCTTCAACTATTACATCTTCTCTTGAATTATTCCGGTACTTCATGACTTGTTTTACACTATTGAGTAATGTTATTTAAGTCAATGCTAATCTTTTATAATACTTGTATTAATTTTGCATTGACATGAATTTATATTGTCTTTCTTTACCCACACTCTCTTGCCCATTGTTGAAATTTTTGCACCATTGGTATGCCATGTGCTTCTATTGCTTTCTCACGCACATGTTGTAGCTACCATGTACTTGAGACCCTTATTATTTGGCATTAACACCCATATTCTATTTGTTTTCTATCTTTATTTTTGGGTTACTTTTCTTCTTTTTCCTCTTCTTTCAGGATGGCCACCACGAAGGGAGAGGAAAAGCTTCTTACTGGGAAGACAAACAAGTTCATCTGCTCAATCTTTGAAGAAAAGTATCAGTTGGAACAGCCCGTCCACCTACACATCTTAGCATGCATCGAGGACGGTGCAATCTTTAAGTGTGGGGAGGTCGATGCCGATCTCCATGGATTAGTTATTCTCTTCTCAACACCAATATTCTATTTTCTTTGTTTGTTCATTGTTGCATTGCATAATAGATTGCATGTGTAGTTGATTGTTTGCATTTAAGTACTACTTGGTTGAAAAATAATAAGTTTCTTTTAAAGACCCTATTTTTGAAAAATTTCACTAATTTAAATTAAAAAAAATTAAAATTTTCTGTGTTAAATTTGTTTGATGTTGTATTTGGAACATGGTTTTTGAGCCAAAGAACACACAACATGTGAGGTTTGAGCTTATTTATATGGTTACATTATTTAACCATAAATTTTTATTCTTCTGTGTTTTCTTCTCTATGATTGTAATCTTTATTTTGTTCCAATCTATATGTCCAATATTTAGTGTATTTACATGCTTGCATATGATTGAGGCCATTACTTATTTTTGCTCACTTATCCCAAATAAGCCTACCCTTTTATGTAACCCTTGTTAGCCACTTTGAGCTTTTTAATCCCCTTCTGTTCTATAACCACATCACTAGCCTTAAGCAGAAAAACAAATTAAATATCCCAATTGAATCTTTGGTTAGCTTAAGATAGAGGTTGTGTATCAACTAAGTGTGGGAAAACTGTGGGAACATGGGTTAATAAGGGAATGTATCATGTTTCTAATTTTGAATATTGGAAAATTTGGGTATCTACTCGTGTAAAACAGAAAATTAAAAATTCCATATGCATTGATATGTTATTTTAGTTTTTATGTCTCTATAAAAAAAAGAAAAAAAAGAAAAGAAAAAAATATATAATATAAATAAATAAATAAGGGGAGAAAATTACCCCAATGTTAAGTTAATAAAAGATCAATGCATATGTGACACAAATCAAAAGAAAAATTGACACATGAGTATGTGATATAAAAGTGGGAATTATGGGTAGCTAGGCATGATTTTAGAAATTATATAGCATGTATGTATGTTAGGTGATAGCTCAAGTTACTCAAAGATTCAATTTATAGCTCACTTAGCCATACATATATCCTCACCCTTGCCTTGGCCCCATTACAACCTTGAAAAGACCTCATGATGTGTGCATAGGTATACTAAATATTTGTTGATTGGTTAGATGAAGGACAAAATTTAGAAAGCATGATTAGGGAGGAATAGAGTGATTGACCCTAGACACTTGAGAGATTAGAGTGATATACACTACCAGTGAGGGTTCAGTGCTTGATTCTATGTTCCCTGCTTTCATGAGCTATCTTCTTACAAGTTTACTTGTCTTTTAGTGTGTAATTTGAATTAGTGGAATTTGATTCATATTTGTCTTGAAAAACTTGTTTACTTTTAACCAAGTAAGTAGAAACATTTTGCATGTAGTTGCATCCGCATAGATAGGTTGCATTGCGTACTCTCTATCATTCCTCTTCACTCCTTTATAGCTTCTCTTGAGCTTAGCATGAGGACATGCTAATATTTAAGTGTGGGGAGGTTGATAAACCACTATTTTATGGTTTATCTTGTGCTCAATTGAGTGGTTTTTATCAACTTTTTACCCACTTATTCATATGATTTGCATGGTTTTACATTCTCCTTCCTGATTTTGTGCTATGACTGAAAACATGCTTCTTTGGCTTTTATTTTCTTTTATTTAAATCCTCTCTTATTATCATTCGATGCCTTGATATGTGTGTTAAGTGATTTCAGGGATTACAGGGCAAGAATGGCTTAGAGGATGAAAATGAAGCATGCAAAAGTGGAAGGAATACAAGAAGTTGAAGAAATTGCTAAGCTGTCCAGCCTGACCTCTTCGCACTCAAACGGCCATAACTTGAGCTACAAAGATCCAAATGTTGCGGTTCCACTTGCCTTAGAAAGCTAACGTTCGGGGCTTCGATCTAATTTATAATTCGCCATAGTGGCCATATAGATAGGTGACGCGAACGTGCGCTCCACGCGGACGCGTCGCATCTGCGAATCTCATTCCACGCAAACACGTGGATGACACCTCCGCGTCACTTTCCCGCGACCTGTACGGACCAGAAAGCACTGGGACTGATTTTTGGGCTGTTTTTGACCCAGTTCTTGGTCTAGAAAACACAAATTAGAGGCTAGGAGTGGAGCAGAATGAATCATTCAATCATTACTCACAATTTTAGGTTTTAGATGTAGTTTTTAGTGAGAGAGGTTCTCTCCTCTCTCTTAGGTTTTAGGATTAGGATTTCTTTAGTCATTAGGATTACTTCACCATATCAGGTTCAATAATTTATGTTTTTCTTCTACTTTTATTTACTCCGATACTTTTATTTGTGTTTGATTTATGTTGCCCAATTGGCTTATGAATATTGTCCATGTTAGAATTGACATCTTTATTTAATATAATTTGAGTTATTTCAGACTTATGCTTGTTTTCTCTAATTTATGTTATTGATGCTTGGGCTCTATCTAAATTATTTTCATTCAAGTAGATTTTATTCCCTTTTGGCTTTGGTTGATTAATTGGTAACTCTTGAGTTGTCAAACTCAGCAGTGGTTAAAATTGGCAGATTCTAATTGATCTAGATCGCTCTAAAGCTAGTCTTCCCACAGGGATTGACTAGGACTTGAGGATCAAACTAATTAGTCCACTTGACTTTCCTTTGCTTTAGTAAAGGTTAACTAAGTGGGATTAAAACCCAATTCTCATCACACCTGATAAGCATAACTGGGATATGACTTCCAGTTTTCATACCTTGCCAAGAGTTTTACTTTACATTTATTTATTTATTTTACTTGTCATTCAACATACTCCTTCCTCACTTTCAAAACCCCAATTTACAAGACTCATAACCAATAATAAGAACATACCTCCCTGCAATTCCTTGAGAAGATGACCCGAGGTTTAAATACTCGGTTATCAATTTTAAAGGGGTTTGTTACTTGTGACAACCAAAAAATTTGTACGAAGGGATTTTCTGTTGGTTTAGAATCTATACTCACAACGCGACTATATTTTTACAAAATTATTTACTAGCAAAAATGCTAACGTCACTTGCCTCTCCTGACAATAGAGCATTCGAATCCGTAAGATTAGAACCTTCTTGGTAGAGGCTAGAACCAATTGGCAGCATTCCCGAGATACGGAAAGTCTAAATCTTGTCTGTGGTATTCCGAGTAGGATTTGTGACGGGATGACTGTGATGAGCTTTAAACTCATGAATGTTGGGGGCAATGACAGTGTGCAAAAGGATAGATAGATCCTATTCCGACACAAGTGAGAACCGACAGATGATTAGTCGTGCGGTAGCTGTGCCTGGTACGTACAAAAACCGTACCTATACCATTTTCACTGAGAGGATGGATGGTAGCCATTTACAACGGTGATCCACCATCATATAGCTTGCCATGGAAGGGAGCACGCATGATTGGATGAAGACAATAGGAAAGCAGAGGTTCAGAAGCAACAAAGCATCTCCAAACGCTTATCTGAAATTTCCACCAATGAATTACATAAGTATCTTTATTTTAATTTACGTTCTATTTATCTTTCAATTTTCAAAACTCATTACCAATTGAATTCGCCTGACTAAGATTTACAGGATGACCATAGCTTGCTTCAAGCCAGTAATCTCCGTGGGATCGACCCTTACTCGCGTAAGGTTTTATTACTTGAATGACCCAGTGCACTTGCTGGTTAGTTGTACCGGAGTTGTAAAAAGTGTGATCACAATTCCATGCACCAGCTTCCTGGTGGTCAATGGGTGGTATGTTGGGGTATGATTGTTGTTGCTGGATATTGTTTCGAATATTGAGGTGGGTGGTTTGTGAGTTGAATGGTGGTGTGGAGAAGTTATTCTAGTGAGCTTGTGAGTTGTTGTGGGGTTACTTATATATGTTTTGTGGTTTCTTGTATTGGTTAGTATTCATACTCCGAACCAAGCTATAAGGTCTGAGTTGGTCTAAAGCAAATTGACCGACCTCTTTAAAAAGGTTGGTCCATTATCGACCTCTTCGTAAAGAGTTCAGAATATCACAACAGAGGCCCAAGAAGGACCAAAAACAAAGGATCACCACCTATCAGAAAGCCGTTGACCAAAAGATAAAGATCTCATCGACAAAAGATAAGATAAAGATAACAAACTTATCTCAAGGAAGGTTACTCAACACTACTATAAATACACTAGAGCACCCAAGTATAACTCATATTCCTATTCTACAAAAAAACCTGCATAAAAGCCCGTACTGACTTAAGCATCGGAGTCTCTTACAGGTACCACCACCCTCTGGTGATCAAAGACTAGTAACACCTCAAGTTTCAACAAGTCGGACACAGCGGCACCAATCACCCCCGAAGATCTCGTCCGAGATCGACCTCAATGTTTCAGGTAACCCTCGAAACATTGGCGCCATTGCCGGGGAACTTGGAAGTCATTTGATAAACCCCGATTTTGTGGTTTATCTTGTGCTAATTTTGGGGATTTTTTATCAATATTTCTCACACTTATTCACAAGAAATGCATGGTTTTGTGTTCACTTCCCAATGTTGCTCCATTGTGGAAAACATGCTTATTTTGCCTTAGAATTGCTATATTTTGATTCTCTTTATTGCCATTCGATGCCGTGACGTATTTGTTGAGTGATTTCAGAATTAGTATGGTATGAATGGCCTAGAAGAGAGAAGGAAAGCATGCACCAGAGGAAGGAACATGAAGATTTGGATTTTGGGAACTGCAGCATCGACGCGCACACGTACGTCACCCTGCACGCGTGGGTGAGGACAGCTGGAAGCGACACGCAAGGATGGACGCTTCCGCGTAGGCCAAAGAATTTCCACCGACGTGAACACACAGCTGGCGCGCACACGCGGGAAGCTGCATGTGACCTCATTAAAAGAAATCGTGCCTGGTGATTTATGAGGCTCAACAGGCCCAATTTCAGGCTGTTTCTGCATGAAAAAGACCCAAGGATGCTAGGGAGAAAGGGGAGATCAATCATTTTACACTAAGACACAATTTTTCTAGTTTTTAGGTTTTTTTGTTCTTCTAGAGGAAGAAACCCTTGTTCTTCTCTAGATCTAGCTTTAATTTGATCCTTCATTGTTGAATCTGAATTAGGTTTTGTTAATTACTATCTTTGATTGCTTAATTTGAATTCCTTAGTATATTTCCACTTAGATCTTGTGTTAGTTTATGGATTTTGTCAATTGTCACTTTATACCCATTTCATGAATATTGTGAATCTTAACTTGTTGATGTTACATTAATATTTTTAGGCTTCATTGTGTTGTTTAAGCTCTTATAAGTTGATAATTGTTAGTGGGTATTTGTTGATTTCAATTCAATTGCAATTTTAACATGTTTTTTATTAATGCTTACCAAGTGTTTGATGAATTGTTTACCTTGACTATGGAGTAGTCCTTTTTGCTCTTGGCTTAGGCCAAGGGAATTGGGTAAACTTGAGTCGTTGGGTCTAATGGATTTGATGATTTGAGAGTCCTTAGGGGTCAATTTGATATCCATTAACACTAGCCTATTACTAGGTTTATTAGTAGTGAGGTTCGGCTTTATGGGTTAATGTTGACCAAACCATTTGACGTACTTCAAGTGTGGAAGTAGACTTAATGAGTTCGGCAAGGATAGCAACCCCAATTCCCATTCCTAACCAAGAGTTTCTTTTATTATTCATATTTGAAAATCAATTTCTCAATTGTCTTGCTTAGTTGTAATTATTGTTTAGTAAGAGTAGAATTAGATTGAATGTTGGTTCATTATTTTGAAATCATTTACACCTTGCTTGTTGTTTGAATTAGTTTCGTGCACTTTAGATTGCTTAATTGCTAAGATTCTCAATTTACTTTCTTGTTAATGAATCACAACCCCGGACTTCTAACCAATGTTGAAGCACATGTTTGCCCATTCTTCGTGAGACGACCCGACGTTTGGATACTTCGGTTATTTTATTGGAGTTGAACTTGTGACAACCAATTCCATTCTAAATTTGATCCGCAAGGATTGTTGTTGGGGGAGCTATACTTGCAACGCAATTTCATTTAGAAAATCTCTTCCGACACGGTTCCCGTGCGTCCATTAAATTTTTGGTGCCGTTGCCGGGGAATGGTTGCAACTTATGCCTTAATATTGGTTATGTGAATATGTGAATGTTGTAGATAGCTTGTTTGTTTTAATACCTAGTTATAGTTTAGCTTCTTTTATTTTTGTGCTATGACTCTCAAGTGTGATGACTCGGTCCCAACCGAATTCTAGCTTAGCCGATTTTGATTCCGAGATTGAAAGAACTTTGTTACACACTCGGCAAGCTAGACGGCAGTTGGACTATACGGCTATTACTTCGGTCTTCTTTGAGGAACATACCGAATCACTAGATGGTACCGAGAGCGACTTGGAGTCCGCTACTTCCTATTCTTCTGTTGGCACTACTAATACATCTTTGCATCCTACAGGTGAACTACACATGGCGAAGCCACGCCGGATCACTTTACATGAGCAAGGAACTCCTGATATTGTGCTTCAACCATTGCAAGCAAGATATCCCAACCTTGATCCAAACTTTGAATTGAAGAGTAGCTTGATAAATCTACTAGCAAAGTATCATGGGTTGCCGGGTCAAGACCCCATCCGACATCTAAAGGATTTTCATGTTTCTTGTTCTACTACTCGAAGGCATGGAGCCGATGAGGTGGCTATCATGGTCTTTGCTTTCCCCTTCTCCCTTGAAGCTCAAGCAAAGACATAGTTTTATTCACTACAGGATGAGATTGCTACCAATTGGGATTTCTTGAGAAGAGAGTTCTTAAATAAATTCTTTCCACCAGAGAAGACCGACTACATCCGGAAGGAGATTTCGGGTATAATGCAAAGAGATCAAGAGAGTTTGTATGAATATTGGTCATGATTCAAGAGGCTACTAGAGTCTTGTCTACACCATGGAATGAACACTCACGTGCTCATTAGCTACTTCACCAGAGGTTTTTGTGTGGAAGATAAAAGATTGCTCACCACTTCTAGCGGTGGTTCCCTTTCGAAAAATAAGACGAAGGGAGAAGCTTCGAGTTTAATAGAGGATGTTGCCGAAGCTACGCAACATACAAGAGTGAGAAGTAATCCTCTCAAGGGTGTGGTAGAACCATCCCCCTCCGAAGCAAGCCTAACCAAAGCACTTGGGGATATGACCACAATTCTCCCCAAATACAAAAGGATCAAATGGAGTTCTATTCCATCCAAGCCGTCCAAGCCCCACCTCCAATGGCCCAACTTGAAGGCCCTCCTAGGATTTGTGGTTTGTGCTCTAGCACCACACATTACACCGATCAATGCCATCAAATTCAAGAAGAGCATGCCCTTGTAGTGGCCAATGTGAATTACAACAATCGTCCACCCTACCCTTCTCAAAACCAAAACCACTACCCTCACAGTAGTAATCAACACCAATGGTGGAGGGATAATGCACAAGGGAACAATCAAATCTAAAGATGGAACAACTCTCCTTCTCATCACAACAACAATTACCAAGCCAACCAAAACCATCACAACCGAATCCAAAACAACTACACCAAGTACCAAGCACCACACCATAGACAACAATCTAACCACACCTCTCCACCTTCTACCAACCAAATTGAAGAGCTTAAAACCGCTGTGGAGAAATGGGATGAGGGCTATAAGGCTCAAGTCGAGGCTATGAATGCTTAATTGGCCAATCTTGCCGACATGATTTCAAAGATGTCCATGTCCCCCTCTAACAATACCAACCAACCCTCAAGTTCTTCCAACCTTCCATCCCAACCCCAACCAAACCCAAAGGGCAGTCTCAATGTCATCACCCTACGGCCGGAAACTACATTGAAGGAGATACCTCCAAGGATATTGGAGAACATTCATGAGGAAGAAGTAATTGTTGAAGCTCCACATGAAGAGGAGGAGGTAGGCAAGAGGCATGAGGAGGAAGGAGTAAACCTCAAGGAACCTAAGAGGAAAGCTCTAGTTGATGAGTCCATCCCTATTCCATTCACTTCCATGGTGAAGAAAGCAAAGAAGATGCCGGAATTTGATATGAACATGCTTCAAGTGTTCAAGAAGGTTGAGGTAACCATACCACTTCTTGATGCTATCCAACAAATTCCAAAGTATGCAAAATTCTTGAAAGACTTGTGTATACACAAGGATATGATAGGGGAATTGGAGACATTATCCTTGGGAAGTTCAATTTCTTCCATGATGGAACCTATACCAAGAAAATTTGGTGACCGGCCTTGTTTGGTGTCTTGTTGTATTAGTGGACACACTTTTCATGATCGTCTGTGTGATCTTGGAGCTTGTGTAAGCATCATGCCGCTTTCTACCTTTGTGCGGTTGAATTTGGCTCCATTAAAGAGGTCGACAACGAGGTTTTCCTTGGCCGATAAAAGTGTGATCACGGTAACAGGAATAGCCGAAGATGTACTTGTGGGAATCAAGGATTTGATCTTTCTGGTTGACTTTTACATCCTTGAAATGCCCCCAACAGAAAATAGAAGCTTCCTCCCTTCTACTTGGTAGGCCTTTCCTTAAAACCTCTAAATTCAAGTTAGATGCCTTCACCGGCACATATTCCTTTGAGGTTGGGGAAAAAACTATCAAGTTCAATTTAGAAGAAGCCATGAAACATCCTCCCGAAGAGCATTCTGTTCTTCGATGTGATGTAATTGATGAAGTGGTAGTGGAAGTGCAAGAAGAAGACCATAACAAGTCGTGCCACCATGCTATTGAAGAGACGGATAATGAAGAGGGTGAACATGAGGAAGTTCTTGAGGACGAAGTCCATGAGCTTAACAAAAAAGAACCTCATCCTGAGGCAAAGAGTGAAGTGAAGCCTCTCCTATCTCATTTGAAGTATGCTTTCTTAGAGGACAACCAAAAGTTTTCAGTCATCATCGCTAGTGAGCTCTCTAGTGAGGAAGAAGAGAAGCTCCTAGATGTTCTCAGAAAGTACAAAAAAGCGATTGGATGGGGCCTAGACGACATTGTGGGGATTGACCCTCGCAAGTGCATGCATTGCATATTTCTCTAAGAAGGAGCTAGGCCAGTTAGACAACCGCAAAGGAGGCTCAACCCAACCATCCTCGATGTGGTAAAGAAAGAGGTCACTAGGCTACTTGATGCGGATATCATATACCCAATTTCTGATAGTGAAAGGGTAAGCCCGGTCCAGGTTGTTCCAAAAAAATCAGGCATCACTGCGGTCACAAAGGATGATGGTGAAGTGGTCACCAAGAGAGTACAAAATGCATGGCGAGTGTGCATCGACTATAGAAGGTTGAATGCCGCTACAAGAAAGGACCACTACCCATTGCCCTTTATCGATCAGATGCTGGACCGTTTGCCAGGTAAATCCCATTATTGTTTTCTTGATGGATTCACTGGTTACTTCCAGATTCACATTGCTCCTGAGGATCAGGAAAAGACCACATTTACTTGCCCTTTTGGCACCTTTGCCTACAAAAGGATGCCATTTGGACTATGTAATGCACCCGCTACTTTTCAGCGGTGCATGACCAGCGTATTTTCTGATCTAATGGAAAATTGTCTAGAAGTCTTTATGGATGACTTCAGTGTTTATGGAACTTCTTTTGATTATTGCTTGGAGAACTTGGCCAAGGTCTTAGCTAGATGTGTTGACACCAACCTTGTCTTGAATTTTGAAAAATGTCATTTTATGGTGAGACAAGGTATAGTGTTAGGACATGTAGTATCTCGTGAAGGAATTTCTGTAGACACAGCCATGGTCGATGTTATCACCACTTTATCTCACCCCTCATCGAGGGAGGTCCGCTCATTTTTAGGACATGCAGGATCTATAGGCGCTTTATCAAGGATTTCAGCAAGATTGCTTTACCATTGTCGCGCCTACTTCAAAAAGATGTGGATTTTGAGTTTGATGGTGAATGTGTGAAAGCTTTTGAAGAGTTAAAGAGAGCTCTTACCACAGCACCGATTGTGCAAGGCCCCAACTGGACGTTGTCATTTGAGATAATGTGCGATGCGTCAAACCAAGCTATATGTGCCGCGCTTGCACAGCGCGATGGTAAACTCCCTTATGTCATTGCATACTCTTCTAAAACACTTGATGCAGCACAATCCAA
Organism: Arachis duranensis; assembly: GCF_000817695.3. Taxonomy (NCBI): domain Eukaryota; kingdom Viridiplantae; phylum Streptophyta; class Magnoliopsida; order Fabales; family Fabaceae; genus Arachis; species Arachis duranensis. The sequence goes on along the minus strand of NC_029775.3, from coordinate 54,898,134 downwards.
CTATACCACTACCAAAAAAGAACTTCTAGCTATTGTTCATGCTTTAGATAAATTCAGATATTATTTGCTAGGATAAAAAATAGTGGTATACACAGATCATGCAGCTCTGAAATACTTATTGTCAAAGAATGAGTCAAAACCTAGACTCATACGTTGGATCTTACTTTTACAAGAATTCGACATTGAGATTAGGGATCGGAGTGGATCTCAAAACTTGGTTGCAGATCATTTAAGCCGCCTTGAGAATTTAAAATCTGATCCATTCCCGATCAATGACTCATTCCCATTGGATAGTTTGCATACTGTGTCGGATAGCTCTCCTTGGTTTGCCCCAATGGCGAACTACATGGTTGCGAAACTCTTCCACCCCCCAACTTTTCTAAACACCAAAGTGATAAGTTGAAGAGTGATTCCAAATATTACATTTGGGATGACCCTCACTTGTGGAAGAGGGAAGTAGACCAAGTAATTCGAAGATGTGTCCCGGAGTCCAAAATCTAACCCATTCTTGAAGCCTGCCATTCGTCCGAATGTGGTGGCCACTTTGGCCCACAAAGGACCGCAAAAAAGGTGTTGGATTGTGGATTCTGGTGGCCAACTTTATTCAATGACGCTAATCGATTATGTGTGTCTTGCCATCAGTGTCAAAAGTTGGGAAACACATCCCAAAGGGACGAAATGCCTCAACAACCTATGTTATTTTGTGAGATATTTGATGTGTGGGGCATTGACTTTATGGCACCGTTTCCTAACTCAAGTGGGTATTTATATATTTTGTTAACGGTTGACTACGTATCAAAGTGGGTAGAAGCCATACCTACCCGCCTTGACGACGCCAATACCATCATTTCTTTTATTAGGAATAATATTGTATGCCACTATGGGTCGCCACGAGCAATCATGAGCGACCAAGGATCCCACTTTTGTAACAGGAAGATAGAAGCACTGCTCAAGCGCTATGGAGTGGTGCATAAGGTTGCCACTGCTTATCATCTGCAACCCAACAGACAAGCAGAAGTGTCCAACCGGGAGATTAAAAGAATTTTGGAGAAAGTAGTCAATCCACAAAGGAAGGATTGGAGCGTCCGGTTAGGAGATGCACTATGGGTGTATAGAACGGCTTTCAAGACTCCATTAGGGATGAGTCCCTTCCGGGTCGTCTATGGAAAGGCATGCCACCTTCCAGTGGAAATTGAGAACAGAGACTATTGGGCGGTAAAGCAATACAACCTGGATTTGACCCAAGAAGGAGTAGCCAGAAAATTACAGCTAGAAGAGCTCGAATGTTTGAGGAACGAAGCATATGAGAATGCCCGAATCTACAAAGAAAGGACTAAAGCATTCCATGCCCATCACATCCAGAAAAAGGACTTCTAAGAAGGTGATGAGGTGCTCTTATACAATTCGAGGCTTCGTTTTATGCCTGGCAAGCTATGCTCTAGATGGGAAGGACCTTTCAAGGTAAAAGAGATAAAACCCTATGGAGTGGTGGAATTATTTGATCCTAAAAGTGAAGCAACCTTCATGGTGAATGGACATAGAGTGAAGAAGTACCATGGCTACAAGCTCCCAAAGGAGCTAGAGGTGTTCCTATTGGAGGATGCACCTAAAGAAGGAGAAGTTTGAGCGACTGACCGTCCAACTTAAGGATGTTAAAGAAAAGTGCTTGGTGGGAGGCACCCCACCGTGGTAAGCTCTTCCTTGTGTATATCACCTTGCTTTTTGTTTAGATTCTTGAGAATTTTGTGATTTCTTGATGTTGTTGATTGCATAAGAATTCTAGTTGTTGTTATTTTTGTTAGTTAACAAGGATGTTTAGAAAAATTTCATCATTTTGGTATGAATGACTTATTGAAATAGAGAGGATGCTATATTTTGAATGATTTCTGAATTTGTGAAGTGTTCTCTTGCATGCTAGCTAAAATACCTACCAAAACAAAAAAAGAGAGATAGAAAAGTCAAGAAAAGGCAGTTGGGCACCGGCGCGCCAGCGGACTGCGCACGTCTGCGCCGGTGGTGCATTTCTACCCTTAGACCTAAAACCCGAGAGTCATGCCCACTTCATGCCCATCTCGTGCCAACCCCCACACGCTAGCGTACATGCCGCTAGTGCACCAACTTGCAATTTGGCAATCGACGCGCTAGCACACTACGCGTGTGCGCGCCGATGGTGTAATCAGATCTCTCTGGTACAAATTCCAGAGATTTGTGCCATGTTCATGCCCAGCCTGTGTCCGCATTGACGCGTCTGCTGATGAGCGGATATTTTATACGCTTTTTGGGGGTAATTTCAGGCAGATTTTAGTATATTTTAGTTAGTTTTTAGTATATTTTTATTAGTTTTTTGGAAAAAATCATATTTCTGGACTTTACTATGTGTTTGTGTGTTTTTCTATGATTTCAGGTATTTTCTGGCAGAAATTGAGGGAGCTGAGCAAAAATCTGATCTAGGCTGAAAAAGGACTGCTGATGTTGTTGGATTCTGACCTCACTGCACTCGGAATGGATTTTTTGGAGCTACAAGAGTCCAATTGGCGCGCTCTCAATTGGGTTGGAAATTAGACATCCAGGGCTTTCCTGCAATATATAATAGTCTATACTTTGCACGAAGATAGATGACGTAAATTGGCGTTCAACGCCAGTTCCATGTTGCAGTCTGGCGTCCAGCGCCAGAAACAGGTTACAAGCCGGAGTTCAATGCCAAAAACACGTTACAACCTGGCATTCAACTCCAGAAACAGCCCAAGCACGTGAGAAGCTTAAGTCTCAGCCCTAGCACACACCAAGTAGGCCCCAGAAGTAGATTTCTGCACTAATTATCTTAGTTTACTCATTTTCTGTAAACCTAGGTTACTAGTTTAGTATTTAAACAACTTTTAGAGACTTATTTTGTATCTCATGACATTTTTAGATCTGAATTTTATACTCTTTGATGGCATTAGTCTCTAAACTCCATTGTTGGGGGTGAGGAGCTCTGCAGCGTCTCGATGAATTAATGCAATCATTTATGTTTTTCATTCAAACATGCGTGTTCCTATCTAAGATGTTCATTCACGCTTAACTATGGAAAAGGTGGTGATCCGTGACACTTATCACCTTCCTCAATCCATGAACGTGTTTCTGACAACCACCTCCATTCTACATCAGATTGAATGAGTATCTCTTAGATTCCTTAACCAGAATCTTCGTGGTATAAGCTAGAATTGATGGCAGCATTCATGAGAATCCGGAAAGTCTAAACCTTGTCTGTTGTATTCCGAGTAGGATTCTGGGATTGGATGACTGTGACGAGCTTCAAACTCGCGAGTGTTGGGCGTGATGACAAACGCAAAAGAATCAATGGATTGTCTTCCAACATGATTGAGAACCAACAGCTGATTAGCCGTGTTGTGACAAAGCATTTGGACCATTTTCACTGAGAGGATGGGAAGTAGCCATTGACAATGGTGACACCCTACATAGAGCTTGCCATGGAAGGAACTTTGCACTTTTGCATGAGTTGAATATTATATTATAGGAATTCAGAAGACAAAGCATCTCCAAAACTCCAACATATTCTCCATTATTGCACAACAAGTAATTATTTCACCCTCTTTTATTTTTATAATTCAAACTGATAATTATAATTGATCTCCTGAATAATAATTATAAAATAAACATAGCTTGCTTCAAGCCAACAATCTTCGTGGGATCAACCCTTACTCACGTAAGGTATTACTTGGACGACCCAGTGCACTTGCTTGTTAGTTGTGCGGATTGCAAAAGTGTGATTGCAATTTTGTGCACCAAGTTTTTGGCGCCGTTGTCGGGGATTGTTTGAGTTTGAACAACTAAAGGTTTATTTTGTTGCTTAGATTAGGAATAGAGTATTGTTGCTATAGAGTCATTAAATCTGAGTCCTTTATTTTCTTTTCAAAAATTTTCAAATTATTATTTTTCTTTATCTATTTTCAATTTTTTTTCGTGAGTTTAGTGTTTTGTTCTAAGTTTGGTGTCAATTGCATATCTTGTATTTTCCTTTAAATTTTCGAATTAGTGTTCTTTGTTTTTTCTTGATCTTCAAATCGTTCTTCTCAATTTTTCTTGTTTGATCTTTGGTTTGTCTTGTTCTGTGTCTTTTCTTGTTTTTCTTGTGCTTTTTCAAAACATTAGTTTTCAAAAAAAATTATTTTTATCTATAAAAAAAATACATCTTTAAAACAAGTGTTACCTTTACTGCCCAATTTGCTAGAGCGTTGGTCTATGTTCTTGGTAATTGGGTATGCTCTTTTTAAAATCATTTTCAAAAATAATTTTTCTTTGATTGAATCTTGTGCCAAACTTTAAGTTTGGTATTTTATTGCTAATCTTTTTTATAATTTTCGAAAATTTTATTGAAGTTTTCTAAAAATTTTAAGTTTGGTGTTCTTTCTTTTGTTCTTGTTGTTCTTGTGAATCTTCAAGGTGTTCTTGAGCCTTCTTTATGTTTTGATCTTAAAATTTTTAAGTGTGGTGTTCCTTGGTGTTTTCCCTCCAACATTTTCGAAAACAAGGAGCATTAGATCTAAAAATTAAGTCTTGTGTGTTTTTCTCTTTCATCATAAAATTCAAAATTCAAAAAAAATATCTTTTCTAACTATTTTTAAGCTACTTTTTCGAAATTTTTTTTATAAAAATTCAGATTTCAATTTCAAAAATTTTCAAATCTTATCCTATCATCTCCCTTGCTCCATCATGGAACTAAGTGGAAATGAACAGTCCAGAAGGACTCTGGGGTCATATGCTAACCCCACTATTGCTTCATATGGGAGTAGTATCTGTATACCCTCCATCGGAGTCAGTAGTTTTGAGTTGAATCCTCAGCTCATCATCATGGTGCAACAAAGTTGCCAGTATTTCGGTCTTTCACAGGAAGAACCTACAGAGTTTCTGGCATAATTTTTACAAATTGTTGACACAGTACATGATAAGGAAGTTGATGAAGATGTCTACATATTATTACTGTTTCTATTTGCTGTAAAGGACCAAGCTAAGAGGTGGTTAAATAACCAACCTAAGGATAGCATCAGGGCATGGAAACAGCTATCAGAAAAATTTCTGAATCACTATTTTCCTCCAAAACGGATGACACAACTAAGGCTAAGCATCCAAGGCTTCAAACAAGGAGATAATGAATCCCTTTATGATGCCTGGGAAAGATACAGAGAGATGCTAAGAAAATGCCCCTCTGAAATATTTTCAGAGTGGGTGCAGTTAGACATCTTCTACTATGGGCTTACAGAAAGAGCTCAGATTTCTCTAGACCACGTAGCTGGTGGATCTATACACATGAGAAAGACAATACAAGAAGCTCAAGAGCTTATTGATACAGTTGCCAGAAATCAGCATCTGTACTTAAGCAGTGAACCTTCCATGAAAGAAGAGGCTAAAACAGTAACTGCTGAAATGAATCCTGCAGAACAAGTTACAAAATTCAATCAGCAATTGGATTTTTTAACAAAATAGTTAGCCGATTTCAAAGAGATATTACAAGAAACAAGAATGGCTAATATGAATATGAAAGTGCAATTGAAGCAAACAGAACAGCAATTATCAAAACAAATAACAGAAGAGTACCAAGTTGGTGAACGAAATTGTGATTCATATGTTTATGTATTTTGTAAAATTCATTGCTCTTTCTTTCCCTGGCAATGGTGCCAAAAACCTGGTGCCAATACCATGGTTCACAACTTCGCACAACTAACCAGCAAGTGCACTGGGTCGTCCAAGTAATACCTTACGTGAGTAAGGGTCGATCCCACAGAGATTGTTGGTATGAAGCAAGCTATGGTCATCTTGTAAATCCCAGTCAGGTAGAGTCAAATGTAATTGGATTAGATATTTAAAAGATAAATAAAATAAAGGGATAGAAATACTTATGTAAATTAAAAGTGGGAATTTCAGATAAGCGTATGGAGATACTGTGCCCTTTCTTTTCCTACTTTCCTACTTCTTCCTTCAATCCTTCTTACTCCTTTCCATGGCAAGCTGTATGTAGGGCATCACCGTAACCAATGGCTACTTTTAATCCTCTCGGGAAAATGGTCCTATGCGCTGTCACTGCACGGCTAATCGTCTGGAGGCATCACCCTCACAGCACGGCTAATCATCTGTCGGTTCTCAATCAGGTTGGAATAGAATCCCTTGATTCTTTTGCGTCTGTCACTAACGCCCAGCCTTCAGGAGTTTGAAGCTCGTCACAGTCATTCAATCCCGGAATCCTACTCGGAATACCATAGACAAGGTTAGACTTTCCAGATTCCCATGAATGCCACCATCAATTCTAGCTTATACCACGAAGATTCTGATTAAGGAATCCAAGAGATATGCGCCCGGTCTAAGGTAGAACGGAAGTGGTTGTCAGTCACGCACGTTCATAGGTGAGAATGATGATGAGTGTCACGGATCATCACATTCATCAAGTTGAAGTGAAGCACTATATCTTAGAATAGGAATAAAGAGAATTGAATAAAAAATAGTAGTAATTGTTTTGAAACTCGAGGTACAGCAGAGCTCCACACCCTTTATCTATGGTGTGTAGAAACTCCACCATTGAAAATACATAAGTGAGAGGTCCAGGCATGGCCGAATGGCCAGCCCCCATGATCTAAGAACTAATCGTCCCAAGATGTCTAATACACTTGTAAAAGGTCCTATTTATAATAAACTACCTACTAGGGTTTACAAGAGTAAGTAATTGATGCATAAATCCACTTCCGGGGCCCACTTGGTGTATGTTTGGGCTGAGCTTGATCTATCCATGAGCTGAGGCTTCTCTTGGAGTTGAACGCCAAGTTGTAACGTGTTTTGGGCATTCAACTCCGGGTCGTGACGTGTTTCTGGCGTTTTACTCCAGACAGCAACATGGAACTGGCGTTGAGCGCCAGTTTACATCATTAATTCCCGAATAAAGTATAGACTATTATATATTGCTGGAAAGCTCTAGATGTCTACTTTCCAACGCTATTGAGAACGCGCCATTTGGAGTTCTGTAGCTCCAGAAAATCTATTTCGAGTGCAGGGAGGTCAGATTCCAACAGCATCAGCAGTCCTTTGTCAGCCTCCTTCTCAGAGTTTTGCTCAAGTCCCTCAATTTCAGCCAGAAATTACCTGAAATCATAGAAAAACACACAAACTCATAGTAAAGTCCAGAAATGTGAATTTAGCATAAAAACTAATGAAAACATCCCTAAAAGTAACTAGATCATACTAAAAACTACCTAAAAACAATGCCAAAAAGCGTATAAATTATCCGCTCATCACAAGCAGTTCAATTAAGAAGTGGGAAAACATTAAATACCTCACTTCAAGATAGCAGGAAGCCAAGAAATGGGCAAACTACCCAAAATCCCTCTGAGGACAGTAAGAGCCGAGAGAGGAATAATTCTGGCGCTCAAACGCTAGAGAATGGGTGGAAAGCTGGCGTTGAACGCCCAAACCATGCTCAGTCCTGGCGTTCAACGCCAGAAACAAGCAATAATTTGGCGTTGAATGCCCAAAGGGAGCACAGTTCTGGCGTTTAGACGCCTAAACGCCCAAAGGAAGCTCAGTTCTGGCGTTCAGACACCAGAAACAAGTAAGGAGTTGGCGTCTAACGCCACTCCAGCTTCCACCCCTGGCATTCAAATGCCAGTGGAAGATCAGACACATACAAGTGCTGATAATAACCCATCAAAAAAGGCTTCACAAACCACATTTGTAGGCAATAAATCTGCAGCAACTAAGGTTGAGGAATACAAAGCCAAAATGCCTTATCCTCAGAAACTCCGCCAAGCGGAACAGGATAACCAATTTTCCCGCTTTGCAGACTATCTCAGGACTCTTGAAATAAAGATTCCATTTGCAGAGGCACTTGAGCAAATACCCTCTTATGCTAAGTTCATGAAAGAAATCTTAAGTTATAAGAAGGATTGGAGGGAAACTGAAAAAGTTTACCTTACTGAAGAATGTAGTGCAGTTATCCTGGAAAGCTTACCTGAGAAGCTTAAGGATCCCGGAAGCTTTATGATATCATGAGAAGCTTAAGGATCCGGGAAGCTTTATGATACCATGCACATTAGAGGGTACTTGTACCAAACAAGCTCTATGTGATCTTGGGGCAAGTATTAATCTAATACCTGCAGCTACTATCAAAAAGCTTGGGTTGACTGATGAAGTTAAACCAACCCGGATATGTCTCCAACTTGCTAATGGCTCCATTAAATACCCATCAGGTGTGATTGAAGACATGATTGTCAAGGTTGGGCCATTTGCCTTTCCCACTGACTTTGTGGTGCTGGAAATGGATGAGCATAAGAGTGCAACTCTCATTATGGGAAGACCTTTCCTAGCAACTGGCCGAACCCTCATTGATGTTCAAAAAGGGGAAGTAACCCTGAGAGTCAATGAGGATGAGTTCAAGTTGAATGTTGTCAAAGCCATGCAGTATCCAAACACTCAAAATGATTGCATGAGCGTTGATATTATTGACTCTCTGGTAAAAGAAGTCAATATGGCTGAGAATCTCGAATCAGAGCTGGAGGATATCTTTAAAGATGTTCAGCCTGATCTGGAGGAATCAGAGAGAATAATAGAACCTCTGAAAATCCCTCAGGAAGAGGAGAAACCTCCTAAACCTGAGCTCAAACCATTACCACCATCCCTGAAATATGCATTTCTGGGAGAAGGTGATACCTTTCCTGTAATCATAAACTCTATCTTAGAGCCACAGGAAGAGGAAGCACTAATTCAAGTGCTAAAGACACACAAGACAGCTCATGGGTGGTCCATCAGTGATCTTAAGGGTATTAGCCCAACTAGATGCATGCACAAGATTTTATTGGAGGGTGACGCTAAGCCAGTGGTTCAACCACAAAGGCGGCTGAATCCAGCCATGAAGGAGGTGGTGCAAAAGGAGGTCACTAAATTACTAGAGGCTGGGATTATTTATCCCATTTCTGATAGCCCCTGGGTAAGCCCTGTCCAAATCGTCCCTAAGAAAGGCGGCATGACAGTGGTCCATAATGAAAAAAATGAACTGGTTCCTACAAGAACAGTTACAGGGTGGCGTATGTGTATTGATTACAGAAGGCTCAATACAGCTACCAGAAAGGATCATTTTTCTTTACCATTCATAGACCAGATGCTAGAAAGACTAGCAAGTCATGAAAACTACTACTTCTTGAATGGATATTCAGGTTATAATCAAATTGCAGTAGATCCCCAGGATCAAGAGAAAACAACATTCACATGTCTATCTGAAGTATTTGCATACAGAAGGATGCCATTTGGCCTGTGCAATGAACCTGTAACCTTTCAAAGGTGCATGCTCTCAATTTTCTCTGATATGGTGGAAAAATTTCTGGAAGTCTTCATGGATGACTATTCAGTATTTGGAGACTCATTCAGCTCCTGTCTTGACCATCTAGCACTTGTTCTAAATAGGTGGCAAGAGACTAACCTGGTTTTAAACTGGGAGAAATGTCACTTTATGGTGACTGAAGGAATTGTCCTTGGACACAAAATTTCGAACAAAGGAATAGAAGTGGATTAGGCTAAGGTAGAGGTAATTGAAAAATTACCACCACCAGCCAATGTTAAGGCAATCAAAAGCTTTCTAGGGCATGAAGAATTCTATAGGTGGTTTATAAAGGATTTTTCAAAAATCGCCAAACCTCTAAGTAATCTGATAGCTGCTGACATGCCATTTATCTTTGATCAGGAGTGTCTGCAGGCGTTTTAGACTCTGAAAGCTAAACTGGTCATAGCACCAGTCATCTCTGCACCAGACTGGACATTAGCATTTTAATTAATGTGTGATGCCAGTGACCATGCCATTGGTGCAGTGTTGGGACAAAGGCATGACAAGCTTCTGCACGTCATTTACTATGCCAGTCGTGTTTTAAACGACGCACAGAAGAATTACACAACCACAGAAAAAGAGTTGCTTGCAGTGGTTTACGCCATTGACAAGTTTAGATCCTATTTAGTACGATCAAAAGTGATTGTGTACACTGATCATGCTGCTCTTAAATATCTACTTACAAAGCAAGATTCAAAACCCAGACTCACCAGATGGGTGTTGCTTCTGCAAGAGTTTGATATATAAATAAGAGACAGAAAAGGGACAGAGAACCAAGTAGCAGATCACCTGTCTCAAATAAAACCAGTAGAAGGGGCGTCCCTCCCTCTTACTGAGATCTCTGAAACCTTTCTAGATGAGCAACTCTTTGCCATCCAGGAAGTGCCATGGTTTGCAGA
>NC_029775.3:54886150-54887870 GCF_000817695.3 Arachis duranensis | reverse complement strand
AAAGTACTATCTTTGGGATGAACCATATCTCTTCAAGAGATGTGTAGACGGAGTAATCTGTAGATGTGTGCCTAAAGAAGAAGCACAGAAGATCCTCTGGCACTGCCATGGATCACAGTATGGAGGACATTTTGGAAGTGAGCGAACAACCACAAGAGTCCTCCAATGTGGCTTCTACTGGCCTACTCTCTGTAAAAACTCCCGAGTGTTTGTACTCAATTGTGACAGTTGCCAAAGATCTGGCAATCTGCCTCACAGTTATGCCATGCCTCAACAAGGGATCTTGGAGATCGAGTTATTTGATGTATGGGGTATTGACTTCATGGGGCCATTCCCACCATCATACTCAAACACTTATATTCTGGTGGCAGTGGATTATGTATCCAAATGGGTAGAAGCTATAGCAACACCCACTAATGATACTAAGACAGTACTGAAATTCCTCCAGAAACACATCTTCAGCAGATTTGGTACCCCTAGAGTACTAATCAGTGATGGGGGCACTCATTTCTGCAATAAATAGCTTTACTCTGCTTTGGTTCGATATGGAGTTAGCCACAGGGTGGCCACTCCATATCATCCACAGACGAATGGGCAAGCTGAAGTCTCTAATAGAGAACTTAAAAGAATCCTGGAATTGACTGTGATTAATCGTAGAAGGGATTAGGCAAGAAGCTTGGATGATGATCTGTGGGCATACGGACCCCCTATAGGGACCTCTCCATGCCAGCTTGTGTATGGAAAGGCATGTCACTTGCCAGTGGAACTGGAACATAAGGCCTACTGGGCAACCAGATTGCTAAACCTTGATGCCAAGTTAGCTGGAGAAAAATGATTGCTCCAGTTAAATGAGCTAGAGGAATTTAGACTCAATGCTTTCGAGAATGCAAAAATTTACAAAGAGAAAGCAAAAAGATGGCATGATAAGAAATTGTCATCCAGAGTCTTTGAGCCAGGGCAGAAAGTTCTGCTATTTAATTCTAGGCTTAGATTATTCCCCGAAAAATTGAAATCCCGGTGGAGAGGACTATATGTGATTACAAGTGTGTCACCATACTGGTGCGAAAAAGCCAGTAAAAGCTGTTTTTGGCGTTGAACGCCCAAAAGAAGCACCTACTGGGCGTTCAACACCAGTAAAGATAGCCATCTGGCCGTTAAACGCCAGAAAGGAGCATCTTCTGGGCGTTGAACGCCAGAAAGAAGCACCTTCTGGGCATTCAACGCCAGATTTGCAGCGTCCTGAGCGTTCAGAAAAATGCCCAGTGTCAAAGGAGTTCCTGGCGTTCAACGCCAGAAAGAAGCAACAGCTGGGCATTGAACGCCCAGGAGAAGCTGCACATGGGCGTTAAACGCCCAAAACATGCAGCGTTTGGGCGTTTAACGCCAGGATGGTGGGGAGGAGGTAAATTCGTTTTTACTTAACAAAATTTTCAATTTTCTATATTTCAATTTATGATTCCTTGCATAAACATGTTCCAAACTATCATCCTTCAATTCCAAAAAAATTTTAATCCTAATTTCTAAAAACCCTAATTTCTAAAATCCCTTTTTCAAAACTATTAAATATATATTAATGCATAAACACAAATCTTTTTCCAATCCAATCCAACTCTTTTCAAAACACAATTATCTTTTAAAATCTTTTTCAAATATTCAGATTTATCTTTTTCAAATATTGATGAGCGGATAATTTATACGCTTTTTGGCATTGTTTTTAGTA
>NC_029775.3:54877654-54885938 GCF_000817695.3 Arachis duranensis | reverse complement strand
GAGGCTGAAAAGGACTGCAGATGCTGTTGGATTCTGACCTCCCTGCACTCGAAGTGGATTTTCTGGAGCTACAAAAGCTCATTTGGCGCGCTCTCAATTGCGTTGGAAATTAGACATCTTGGGCTTTCCAGCAATGTATAATAGTCTATAATTTTCCCGAGATTTGATGGCCCAAACAGGCGTTTCAATTCAGCTCAAGAATTCTGGCGTAAAACGCCGGAACTGGCACAAGAATGGGAGTTAAACGCCCAAACTAGCACAAAAGCTGGCGTTTAACTCCAAGAAAAGTCTCTACACATGGAAGCTTCAATGCTCAGCTCAAGCACACACCAAGTGGGCCCAAAAGTGGATTTCTACGTCATTTACTGATTTCTGTAAACCCTAGGCTACTAGTTCTCTATAAATAGGACATTTTGCTATTTGTAAACCCTAAGCTACTAGTTCTCTACAAATAGGACCTTTTGCTATTGTATTTTCATCTTTTGATCACTTTAGATCTTAAGATCATCTTTGGACGTCTAGTTCTTAGATTATGGGGGCTGGCCTCTCAGTCATGCCTAGACCTTTTTCTTATGTATTTTCAACGGTGGAGTTTCTACACACCATAGATTAAGGTGTGGAGCTCTGCTGTACCTCGAGTATTAATGCAATTACTATTGTTCTTCTATTTAATTCAGCTTATTCTTGTTCTAAGATATTCATTCGTACCCAAGAACATGATGAATGTGATGATTATGTGACGTTCATCATCATTCTCACTTATGAACGCGTGCCTGACAACCACTTCCGTTCTACAAGCAAACAAGGCTTGAATGTTTATCTCTTGGATTCCTTAATCAGAATCTTCGTGGTATAAGCTAGAATTGATGGTGGCATTCAAGAGAATCCAGAAGGTTTAAACCTTGTCTGTGGTATTCTGAGTAGGATTCAAGGATTGAATGACTGTGACGAGCTTCAAACTCCTGAAGGCTGGGCGTTAGTGACACACGCAAAAGAATCACTGGATTCTATTCCAACCTGATTGAGAACCGACAGATGATTAGCCGTGCTGTGATAGAGCGCGTTGAACATTTTCACTAAGAGGACGGGACTGTAGCCACTGACAACGGTGATGCCCAACATACAGCTTGCCATGAAAAGGGGACAAGGCATCTCCATACGCTTATCTGAAATTCTCACCAATGAATTACATAAGTATCTCTATCTTTATTTTATGCTTTATTCATAAATCATCTATAACCATTTGAATCTGCCTGACTGAGATTTACAAGATGACCATAGCTTGCTTCATACCAACAATCTCCGTGGGATCGACCCTTACTCGCGTAAGGTTTATTACTTTGATGACCCAATGCACTTGTTGGTTAGTTGTGCGAAGTTGTGATAAAAAGTTGAGATTGCAATTGAGCGTACCATGTTGATGGCACCATTGATGATCACAATTTTGTGCACCATGTTTTTGGCACCGTTGTCGGGGATTGTTTGAGTTTGGACAACTGACGGTTCATCTTGTTGCTTAGATTAGGTATTTTTCAGAATTTTTAAGAATGAATTCTAGAGTTTCAAGGTGATGTTCTTATCATTACCAAAGCTGATTGATTCTCATCAATTTAGCTCTTGGATGCAATGTCCTGTTGAAGCTTGGCTAGCCATGTCTTATTTCTTTAGACTGAAGCTTTAAACTAACATTGCATGATTCCTGGAATTCTTATTAAAAATTTTGATCCTCTTTATTTTCTTTTCCATATAATTTTCGAAAAATCCAAAAAAAATTATAAAATCTTAAAAAAAACAAAAATATTTTATGTTTCTTGTTGAGTCTAGTGTCTCATTTTAAGTTTGGTGTCAATTGCATGCATTCTTTGAATTCAATCATGTGTCTTCATTGATCTTCAAGTTGTTCTTGATGATTTCATTGTTTTGATCTTTAAATTCTCTTGTTTTGTGTGTTTTGTTGTTTCTCATATGCATTCTCAACTTGTTAGTGTCAGTAGTATACAAACTTATAAGTTTGGTGTCTTGCATGCATTGTTTATTTGATCTTAGTTTCATTTTTATTATTCCTCATTATTAAAAATCCAAAAAAATTTAATTTGTGTCTTTTCAAGTCAATAATACAGAGAATTGAAGATTCAAAACATACAGCAGAGGAATTACACAGAAAAAGTTGGGCGTTCAAAATGCCCAGTGAGGAAGGAAAACTAGCGTTTAAACGCCAGCCAGGGTACCTGGCTGGGCTTTTAACGCCTAAAAGGGTAGCATTTTGGGCGTTAAACGCCAGAATGGATACCATTCTGGGTGTTTAACGCCAGGATGGCACAAGAGGGAAGATTTTGGTTTAAATTCAAATTTTTTTCAAGTTTCCATAATTTTTCAAAGTCAAATCTTTTTCAAATCATATTTTTTCAATCATATATTTTCAAAATCAATTTCTTTCCATTTTCAAAAATACTTGCTAACAATTAATGATTTGATTCAACATTTCAAGTATGTTGCCTTTTCTGTTGAGAAAGGTTTAATGTTTGAATCATATCTTTTCTTGTTAGCCAAGTCATTAATTTTCAAAATCAAATCATTTTTAAATTGTTTTTCAATCATATATTTTCAATTATATCTTTTTAAAACCATAACTTTTCAATCATATCTTTTTAATCACATCTTTTTCAAAATAGTTTTCAAATCATATCTTTTTGATTTCTAATTTCAAAATCTTTTTCAAAAATCACTTATTTCTTTCTCAATCTTAGTTTTCGAAAATCATCAATCAAATTTTCAAAATTTCTTTTAATTATTTTAAAATCTTTTACTTTAATTTAAAAAATTCTTCCCCTCTTCTCACATCCTTCTATTATGGACTAACACTCCTCCACTATCAATAATTCAAACTCCATTTCTCTTGATAAGTTCGAATTCTTCTTCTACCTCCTCCTTCTATTCTTCTTTTCCTCTAACATCTCAAGCAATCTCTATATTGTGACATAGAGGATTCCAGATTTTCTTGTTCTCTTCTATTTCATATGAGCAGGAGCAAAGACAAAAGCATTCTTGTTGATGCTGACCCTGAACCTGAAAGGACCTTGAAGCAAAAGCTAAGAGAAGCTAAAGTACAACTCTCTGTAGAGGACCTAACAGAAATCTTCAAAGAAGAAGACATGGGCAGCCGAAAACAACAACAATGCCAACAATGCAAGGAAGGTGCTGTGTGACTTTACTGCACCCACTCCTGACACTACAACAAATTCAGGCTGAGGCAACCCTTTAAAAACGTTGCTTATAATAAGAGAAAAAGGCAACACTTTCCGACAAAAGGCAACGCTTTTTGGGGGGTTGGCTATACGGCCGTTACCTTTGGTCTAAGGCAACGCTTTTGTATATTAAAGGGAACCCTTTTTTTGGCAACTTTCAAAAAACGTTGCCTTTTCTGAAAATAAAGCAACTCCGTGAAAGGGTTGCCTTAGAGCACCCAAACACAACGCTTTATACGAAACTCTATGGCAACACTTTTTACGAGTTGTATTTTCTAATATATAAAGCAACACTTGTCCAGAGTTTTTTAAGTTGCTTTTTCATATACCTAAAGCAACACTTGTACAAATTTTTTTAAGTTGCCTTTTCCTCCACCTAAAGCAACACTTGTTCAGGTTTTTTTAAGTTGCATTTTCATATACCTAAAGCAACACTTGTCCAAATTTTTTTAAGTTGCCTTTTTTATAGACCTAATGCAACACTTATGTAGGTTTATTTATAGTTGTCTTTTTTTAATACCTAAAGCAACACCTTATTGAATTTTTCTTAGATTCTCTTTTTTAATATCTAAAATAATATTTTTTTATCTTTGTTATATTTATATGATATTTGAAGAATATATAACACCCGCATTTGAATAAGATAATAATATATATTGAATATATATATAGAAAGGTCTTCCAAGTACCAATTAACATATATACTTGCTAATAAGTTACCAAGTCAAATAAATAATAAACCTAAGTAAGCAGGGCCAAGAAGAAAAATGTTTACCTGATGAGTTCACATATAGCTTTGGCAACTGGAATTCCAAGAACTGGTCCAGCTCTTCAATTGGGAGTTTACTACAAGAATTAATGTAAAATCAGCATCAACATGTGTTTAAATATAATTTGTATATTAATTTTTAAATGTTAAGAAAAAGTGGTCAATTAAAATAACATATATATACAAGTACACTAAACATTTAGAGATCAGATGGGTCAATATTAGGAAGCATGAAGACAATTTAGATGCCAAATGTTTGCAAAAAACCATAGAATATTATAATGAACAATGCATATTTAGCATAATAGAGGTAGTGGATTCCTACTGCAAGATGGTTTTCTGTATGAGGTGTGACTGTTTTCTGAGCATTCAGTGCATATATATATATATTTCTGGTAATCTCATTTATTCTAACAAAACTGTCATTTTGTGAGAGCATAAAATGTCAATACCGAGTTTAATGAGTATTTATGTATGAATTTTGATTTGTAAATTCATGTGGCAGAGTTCATTTATTCTTTCATTATCATATGATGTAAGGTTAATTTTAGTTACTGTAGTGTTGGACTAAAGAATAGAATTTGTAAAATTTAGTTCATGCTGTTTGGTCTTACACTGAAATGCTTTTGTGCATTTGACCTGTAGAGAGTAGCTGTTTGCAACCCAGTTATGTTGCTTGACGAAGTTGACAAAACAGGTTCTGATGTTCGTGGAGATCCAGCTTCAGCGTTGCATTTTTAGAGATCAGATGGGTCAATATTAGGAAGCATGAAGACAATTTAGATGCCAAATGTTTGCAAAAAACCATAGAATATTATAATGAACAATGCAGATTTAGCATAATAGATGTAGTGGATTCCTACTGCAAGATGGTTTTCGGAGCATTCAGTGCATATGATTGGAGTTTAGATGACATGAAGTCTCATTTCCTTTAGTAAGATAAGGGTTTAAAAGTAGCACAGATGGCATGAGGGATATTTTGAAAATTATTACAGATTTTTCTATGATACTTTTTATTTTGATTCCCTGCTAATTGCTAAATAACACCTCCAAACATAAGTTTTCAAAATAGTTAAAATATTTCTGGTGATAAATATGTAAAACCTATATGTATTTTCACTTAAAAAAGAAAAAAACACATTCATGTCATGTATTTTCAATTTTACCAACAAAAAGTCTTCTCCTTAGTATTTGAATTTGTGCTTTGCAATTCATATAGCAATTCACTCAGCACCGGGATTTGAAATTGCATTGGAAACACAGGACCAAAGCAAAACTTTAAAACATGATAGCACTCAAGTGTGAAGAAAATAGAAACATGCTGATAAACATTTAGGTAAGAAATTCTACTTCGAAACAACATTGATTTAGATTTTTTCCCTGATTATATAAGGTGGGAGGAGGGGGAAAAAACACAAGTTGAAGCTCAACGGAATTCCTAACAATAATAAAGGATGAAGATAGCATAGATGAATGAAGCAAACAGAGCATATATAAATATATATAAATTGATAAATGTTGTTTTTCAAGCACTTTCTCAGGAACCAAACAACATGAAGGTAAGAAAATGAACCTCATGAATGTGGATTTCTTAGGATCAGAGGCACAGCCAAGAAATAGCAAGATGTCCAGGGCCAAGAAGGAAAATGTTTACCTGATGGGTTCACATATAGCTTTGGCAACTGGAATTCCAAGAACTGGTGCAGCTCTTCAACTGGGGGTTTACTGCAAGAATCAATGTAAAATCAGCATCAACATGAAATCCATGATATCACAGCTTTATGTATTACTAAAATTCAGTACATTCAGAACATTCCCATAGCGAAAATTTAGATTCAATGCATTCAAAAATTCTATTTTCATAGTAAAATTCAGAACATTCCCAATCTTCATTCAAAATCAAAGTATTCAGAAAATCCAATTCATAGTAAATCAGAAAATCAGAAGCTTCTTACCAAGCAATACGCAGAGGAGGCGGAAGGGGATTATCGCTGCATGCAGTGTTGTCTGAGCTTGCGAAGAGGAGGAGGCGAGACAGGGGAAGAGGAGGAAGAAGGAGAGGGGTTTCTCGAACGTGACTGCGACGCGGAGCTGAGACAGGAGGAGGAGAGCAACTCGCCGACGCCTGTGGAGGAGAGCAACTCGCCGACGCCTGTGGAGGAGAGCACCGCGCCGTCGCCGACAGAGACCTGCTCTCGTACGCGAACGAGACCTGCTGCCGTTCCTGTCGTGCCGTCTGGGTCGAGACCTACTGCCGTTCGTGTCGCGCCGTCTGGGTCGAGACCTGCTGCCGTTCGTGTCGCGCCGTCTGGGTCGAGACCTGCTGCCGTTCGTGTCGCGCCGTCTGGGTCGAGACCTGCTGCCGTTCGTGTCGCGCCGTCTGGGTCGAGACCTGCTGCCGTTCGTGTCGCGCCGTCTGGGTCGAGACCTGCTGCCCTTCGTGTCGCGCCGTGAGTTAGGGCTTTTCCCTTTTCTTCGAATGGTGGGTGGCTGTGAGGAACTAAGCACTGGAAATATGACTTCTCTAGTAGCTTTTCTTTTTTTTTACTAAGTTATTTGATTGGGAAATAATTATTTGGAGGGAATATGATTAAAAGTTTCCCTCTAAAATTTTTAGCTATGAATGATTTTAGGCAACTTTTTAAAAAAGTTATTTATTCAATTTTTTTATAACTTTTATAAAATGTTGTATTTTTATTTAAAAATGTTGTCTTTAATGTTTTATATTGTAATATTTTTTAAGTGTTGCTTTAGATATCAAAGACAACTCTTTTTATGGGTGGCCAAAAATTTTGTTATCTTTGCCTTACTCAAAGGCAACTCGTTAAAAATGTTGTCTTTGCCTATCTAAAGCAACTTTTGTTAAATGTTGCTTCGAATAAGGGTTACCTTAGGCCAAAAATGTTGTAGTGCGACTTCTATGGGATAAGCATCTCTATCCCTTCCATTGAAGCAAACAACTTTGAGCTTAAGCCTTAATTAGTTTCTCTAATACAACAGAATTGCAAGTTCCATGGACTTCCATCGGAAGATCCTCATTAGTTTGTAGCTAAATTCTTGCAAATCTGTGATACTGTCAAGACCAATGGGGTTAATTCTTGCAAATCTGTGACACTGTCAAGACCAATGGGGTTAACCCTGAGGTCTACAGACTTATGCTATTCCCTTTTGCTGTAAGAGACAGAGCTAGGACATGGTTGGATTCTCAACCTAAAGAAAGCCTGGACTCTTAGGAAAAGCTAGTCAATGCCTTCTTGGCAAAGTTCTTTCCACCTCAAAAATTGAGTAAGCTTAGAGTGGAAGTCCATACCTTCAGACAGAAGGAAGGTGAATCCCTCTATGAAACTTGGGAAGGATATAAACAATTGATCAGAAAGTGTCATTCTGACATGCTTTCTGAATGGAGCATCATAGGTATCTTCTATGATGGTCTGTCTAAACTGTCCAAAATGTCATTGGACAGCTCTGCTGGAGGGTCTCTTCATCTGAAGAAGACGCCTACAGAAGCTCAAGAACTCATTGAAATGGTTGCAAATAACCAATTCATGTACACTTCTGAAAGGAATCCTGTGAACAATGGGACGAATCAGAAGAAAGGAGTTCTTGAGATTGATACTCTAAATGCCATATTGGCTCAGAACAAAATATTGACTCATCAAGTCAATATGTTTTCTCAAAGTCTGTCTGGAATGCAAGCTGCACCAGGCAGTACTAAGGACGCTTCATCTGAAGAAGAAGCTTATGATCCTGAGAACCCATCAATGGAAGAGGTGAACTACATGGGAGAACCCTATGAAAACACCTATAATCCTTCATGGAGAAATCATCCAAATCTCTCATGGAAGGATCAACAGAGACCTCAACAAGGTTTCAACAACAACAATGGTGGAAGAAATAGGTTTAGCAATAGCAAGCCTTTTCCATCATCTTCTCAGCAACAGACAGAGAATTCTAAGCAGAGCCACTCTAACTTAGCAACCATGGTCTCTAATCTAATCAAAACCACTCAAAGTTTCATGACTAAAACAAGATCCTCTATTAGAAACTTGGAGGCACAAGTGGGTCAACTGAGTAAGAAAGTTAATGAACTCCCTCCTAGTACTCTTCCAAGGAATACAGAAGAAAATCCAAAAGGAGAGTGTAAGGCCATCAACATGGCCGAATTTGGAGAAGAGAAAGAGGCAGTGAGCGCCACTGAGGAAGACCTTAATGGACGTCCACTGGCCTCTAATGAGTTCCCTAATGAGGAACCATGGGAATCTGAGGCTCA
>NC_029775.3:54860849-54877410 GCF_000817695.3 Arachis duranensis | reverse complement strand
CTAGGCAGAGATTACCTCAAAAGAGACAGGACCCTGGGAAGTTCTCAATACCTTGTACAGTAGGCACCATGACCTTCAAGAAGACTCTGTGTGACCTAGGGTCAAGCATAAACCTCATGCCTCTCTCTGTGATATAGAAGCTAGGGATCTTTGAGGTACAAGCTGCAAGAATCTCACTAGAGATGGCAGACAATTCAAGAAAATAAGTTATAATTCAAGAAAGCAAGCTTATGGACTTGTAGAGGATGTTTTGGTAAAAGTTGAAGACCATTACATCCTTGCTGATTTCATAGTCCTAGAGACTGGGAAGTGCATGGATGAATCCATCATCCTTGGCAGACCCTTCCTAGCCACAGCAAAGGCTGTGATTGATGTTGACAGAGGAGAATTGGTCATTCAAGTGAATGAAGAATCCCTTGTGTTTAAGGCTCAAGGATATCCCTCTGTAACCATGGAGAGGAAGCATGAAGAGCTTCTCTCAAAACAGAGTCAAACAGAGCCACCACAGTCAAACTCTAAGTTTGGTGTTGGGAGGCCACAACTAACTTCTAAGTTTGGTGTTGAACCCCCACATTCAAACTCTAAGTTTGGTGTTGGGAGGTTCCAACATTGCTCTGAGTATCTGTGAGGCTCCATGAGAGCCCACTGTCAAGCTACTGACTTTAAAGAAGCGCTTGTTGGGAGGCAACCCAATGTTATCTTTATCTACTTTCCTTTGTTATTTTATGTTTTTTATAGGTTGATGATCATGGGAAGTCACAAAATCAATTGAAAAAAGCAAAAATAGAATAAAAAACAAAAAGAAAAATAGCACACCCTGGAGGAAAACTTGCTGGCATTTAAACACTAGTAAGGGCAGCAAATGGGCGTTTAACGCCCAGTCTGGCACCATTCTGAGCGTTTAACGCCAGAAAGGGGCACCAGACTGGCGTTAAATGCCAGGAAGGGGCAAGAAGCTGGCGTTAAACACCATAAATGGGCACCAGCCCGGCGTTTAACGCCAGAATTGGCATAAGGAGCATTCTTGCTCACCACTTGGTGCAGGGATGAATTTTCCTTGACACCTCAGGATCTGTGGACCCCACAGGATCCCCACCTACCCCACCACTCTCTCTCTTCTTCACCCATTAACCAATCACCTCAACACCTCTTCCTCAAAAACCCCCCACCTATCAAATCCCACTATTCTCTTCACCACTCACATCCATCTTTCATAAAGCCCCACCTACCTCACCATTCAAATTCAAACCACTTTTCCTCCCAAACCCACCCATTATGGCCGAACCACAAAGCCACCTCCATCTCCTCTATTTCTTCTTCTTCTACTCTCTTCTTTCTTCTTTTGCTCAAGGACGAGCAAACCTTCTAAGTTTGGTGTGGTAAAACCATTGCTTTTTATTTTTCCATAACCATTTATGGCATCTAAGGCTGGAGAAACCTCTAGAAAGAAGAAAGGGAAGGCAAAAGCTTCCACCTCCGAGTCATGGGAGATGGAGAGATTCATCTCAAGGGTGCATCAAGACCACTTTTATGAAGTTATGGCCATGAAGAAAGTGATCCCCGAGGTCCCTTTCAAACACAAAAAGAGTGAATATCCGGAGATCCGACATGAGATCCGAAGAAGAGGTTGGGAAGTTCTTACCAACCCCATTCAACAAGTCGGAATCTTAATGGTTCAAGAGTTCTATGCCAATGCATGGATCACCAAGAACCATGATCAAAATGTGAACCCGGACCCAAAGAATTGGCTTACAATGGTTCAGGGAAAATGCTTAGATTTTAGTCCGGAAAATGTAAGGTTGGCATTCAACTTGCCCATGATGCAAGGAGATGAACACCCCTACACTAGAAGGGTCAACTTTGATCAAAGGTTGGACCAAGTCCTCATAGACATTTGTGAAGAGGACGCTCAATGGAAGAGATATTCAAGAGCGAAGCCGGTTCAACTGAGAAGGCATGACCTCAAGCCCGTGGCTAGAGGATGGTTGGAGTTTATCCAACGCTCAATCATTCCCACTAGCAACCGGTCCGAAGTTACTATAGACCGGGCTATCATGATTCATAGCATCATGATTGGAGAGGAAGTAGAAGTTCATGAGGTTATATCCCAAGAACTTTATAAGGTGGCGGACAAGTCCTCTACCTTGGCAAGGTTAGCCTTCCCTCATCTCATTTGTCACCTCTGTTATTCAGTCGGAATTGACATAGAGGGAGACATCCTCATTGATGAGGACAAGCCCATCACTAAGAAAAGGATGGAGCAAACAAGAGATCTCACCCATCATGAAATCCCTGAGATGCCTCAAGGGATGCACTTTCCTCCACAAAACTATTGGGAGCAAATCAACACCTCCCTAGGAAAATTGAGTTCCAACATGGGACAACTAAGGGTGGAGCACCAAGAACATTCAATTCTCCTCCATGAAATTAGAAAAGATCAAAGAATCATGAGAGAGGAGCAACAAAGGCAAGGAAGAGACATTGAGGAGCTCAAGCACTCTACCCAAGCCAAACTTGGGTATCTAGTGAGACAACTACCTGTTTTGCACCCAGGGATCACAAAATATGAGGATGTAAGGGATGAATTAGCATGAGTGGAGCGCAAAAGGGTCGAACAAAGTCATGAGTTAGTAAGGAAGGCACTAGAAGATTGGAAGATAGCTAGAACAAATCGGATGAGAGGAAGCACAAACGGACAAAGTGAACTTAAAAATGGCAAGGGAGCAGAAGAACATGAGCATACCAATAAGTGAAAGGTGGTGAAGTTCCTTCTTAGTTTTACCTTTCTCAAAGCTTTAAATAAGGAAAATCATGTATGAAATAGGACATGCTTCCATGGTAGCTTAGGGTTTTCAATTCTGCATTTAAGTTTCATTGCTTAGGTTAATGGTTATTGAGCTTAATGTCTCAAGTGTTCACTTTCACCTTTCTTACTTGTATGCTTATCCTTTAAGTTAATCAAAAAGAAAATGTTATGAAAAGAACAAGAGTGAAGTTATTTTGAGAAGTAGGTTCTGAATGTTTGTGGTAGGATGATTAGTAAGCTAAGTTGGTTCACCAAACAAGGAAAGAAAGCAACTATCTATCCTAAGTCCTATGTTTGAAACACATCCTTTGAGAATAACTAAACAATAAGATCCCAATAAGAAAAGAGAAAGAGCAATAAAAGTAAAAAAGAAAGAAACACAATAAGAAACAATGCTAGGCACCAAGGTTTAAAAATTGAGGCATGTGTCTGTGGTGTTTATGTGCAAGGGATATACTTGGATGAATAAGCTCTTAAGGTTGCCTTATCACTTGGTAACTTGGATTAACTAATCCGGGATTATCAGCTGAAAGTCCACTATCAAGAGTAACCTTTGCTACAGAGCACTTAGTAACTATCAAGAGTAACCTGTGCTACAGAATACTTAGCAACCCAAAGAGGTGCTGGACACCAAGGTCTCAAGAAAGAAAAAGAACAAACCATATGCATGTGGTGTATATGTATGGGGGAAAGAGACTTGAGGGAGTAAGTCCTTAGGGGTGTCTTAATACCTAGCACCTTGAACCAACTGGTTCGGGAGTGTTGGCTGAAATCTTAGCATAAAGAGTCGCCCTCTTACAGAGAACTTAGCCAAAAGAAGAAGGTAATAACTTTGAAAAAGAAGGAAGGATCAACAAAAAAAGGAGTCTCAAAGGATGCAATCAAGAAAGTGACCAAGGAATTGATAAAGGATTGAAACCTAAAGGGAAAGAACCTAAGTTGCTATGCATTAAACCCCATTAACCAGGAATTCTACTTCTATTTTATCTTCTTGTTCTTTCATTTCATTCTTCCTATGTTTCGGTACTTGCTTAGGGACAAGCAAGCTTTAAGTTTGGTGTTGTGATGCCAGGGCATCTAGGCCAGTTTCACTGACCTTTTCTTTACTGTTTTAGGGTAGTTTCATGCATTTTCTTAGTGAATAAGGCAAGTTTTGGATGAAAATACACTTACACCTTGATTCAAGCAACTATTGTGAATTTCATATGATTTCATGAGGATTTTGCTAGAATTGCATGATAAATTGATGATGCATAATCTGATGACTTTGGCTAGAGCTTTGATGTGCTTTATTTTCTTGATTTCAGGGCAAAGGAAGCAAGGAAGAACCACGTTAGTACTCACGTTAATCTAGTTAACGTGAACACTAACATGGAATGGCAAATAGCTTGCAACGTTAATGAGAAAAGTGATCACCAATAACGCTTGCGAAGCCATCAATAGCTCACGTTACTTGCCACGTTAACTAAGTTAACGTGGTAGTTAACGTGGAGAAAAAAGAGAACTCCAACGTTAGTGGGAAACGTGAACACCACTAACATTCTACTCCAACGTTAGTGGTAAACGTGAATACCACTAACGTTCCATGACTTGGCGATGAGCTACGTTATGAGTCACGTTAACTAAGTTAACGTGAACTCTAACGTAGAAGAGAAGAACAACGCCAACGTTAGTGACACTCACCTTTGTCACTAACGTTGGATCAACTAGCATTGCCTACATTAGTGGTCACATTAAGACCACTAACGTGAGAGTTAACGTGGAGTTGAAGATTGATGAGCCAACGTTAGTGACACTCACTTTTGTCACTAACGTTGGAAGATGGCATTACTACCATGTTAAGAGCCACGTTAACTTAGTTAACGTGAGCTCTAACGTGAAGAATAGAGGCACTTGGAGCATTAGTGACAAAGGTAAGTGTCACTAACGCTCTCGAAGGTGAAGCATACCCACGTTAAGAGCCACGTTAGTTAAACTAACGTGAACTCTAACGTAGGGACAAAAGGCACATAGCAACATTATTGGGAAAGGTGAGTCCCAATAACGCTTGCGAAAGGGGCATAAGCCAACGTTATTGGGAAAAGTGAGTCCCAATAACGTTAGCAAAGATGTAGAAGGAAACGTTAGTGGTCACGTTAGTGCCACTAACGTTGAAGTTAACATGAGCTATTTGAGGGTGGAACGATAGTGGAAAAAGTTATTGCCACTAACGTTCTCGAACCCAAAATATCACTTAACGTTAATCTCACTAACGCCCATGCCTAATTCATACTTCTCTGCAAGTTGGGCCCACTAAAGATTAGAACTGCTTCAACTCAAGATCCAGAGCCCACATCCAAGACTTGAAGAACTCACTAGAAGATCAAGAGTAGTAGTATATATAGGAGTAGTTTTGAACTATAGAGAAGCTTGGAACTTTGGAGAACTACCTCTGTGTATTTACTTTTCTGCACTTTTAGCATGGATTCTTCTTTTCTGCCATTTTTTATTTCTAGAGCTATGAACAACTAAACCCCTTTCATTGGGTTAGGGAGCTCTGTTGTAATTTGATGGATCAATTATAGTTTTCATTCTTCTTCTTCTTTCTTTTCTCTTGATCTTACTAGAAAGCTTTCGATCTTTATCTAATTGGATTGTTATCTTGGGAAAGAAACTCTCCATAATTGGATCTCCTCTGAGCCTTAAAAAAGGGATGAGGAGATCATGCTAGAAATGCTTTCTCATGTTGAACCAAATTGGGGTTTGGGTGAATATAGTGACATGTAATCCTCCCAACACTTTAATTTGGAAATACATGTGGTATAATCAGTGACCACACCTCATCTCTTCCCATGAGCAATTAAATCAAGGAATTGGGAAATTTTTCAAGCTTAGAGAGATTGGATTGCCAAGGAATTGGGATCCAATCACTTAAGATTGCCAAGGAGATCAATGAATGCATTGATTGAGGAATAGATGAGAATGAACTTGATCCGGAGAATGCAACATCTCCTGAACACAATGATTTCCCCATTTCTGATCTTATCCATTCTCTTTACTTTCTGTCATTTATTTTCATGCTCATTGCCCCAAATCCCCATTAAGATTCTGCACTTTATTTTATGTTATTTACTTTCCTGCCATTTAATTTTTCTGCAATTCTCAACTACATCCTGCTTAGCTCAACTAGCATAATCTTCCAATTAAAATTGCTTGACCAATCAATCCTTGTGGGATTCGACCTCACTCTATTGTGAGTTTTTACTTGACGACAATTCGGTATACTTGCCGAAGGGAAATTTGTTGAGAGACAAGTTTTCATGCATCAGTGTTTGAGGAAATGCACATATGCCATCTTGGGTAATTTTAATCATATATCTTCAATTTCGTGCGCCCTCCTCATTCACTTGCTCTCTTCTAAGTGCATTGAATACATTTTACTTATTACTCGCTAATTAGACACTCATTGAACATGACTTGCTCTTTGTTTTGGATGCTTGAGATCATTCCTCTCATACCATGTTGCATGCTTTACTTCCTCATGCATCCCATGCCAAGTGTTGTGACCCGTGCTTCTATGGCTACTTCGTTCCACTATTCTTTTTGGCCACACATCCCACTTGCATGTTTATTAAGTTGATCCTTTGGGTTTGACAATTTTCTTCTTTCCCTTCCTTTTCAGGATGGCCACCACGAAAGGCAAGGAGAAAGCTTCAAGGAAACCAGCCGTAAAGAGGGCACTCCCAAAGTCACGCTCTAAGGCGCACTCTTCATTAGGAGCCAAACCCCTATCTAAGAAGGCGAAAGCACCCACTCCTATTGAAGATAATGAAAAGAGCAAACCGGCAAAAGACTCTTCAAGGTTCCCCAACCGCTTCTGTAAACTTATGTTTCCCTTCATGGTTGAGAGGAACTATCATGCTGAGCATTTACTCGCTTCACCGGACAAAATTGCTCCTTATATTCTACCCCGCATTGAACAGCGAGGATGGGAGTTTCTTCTGAGAAAACCACAAGAGGTCAACCTCTCATAGGTGGTAGAATTCTACACTAACTACTATCTTCCCTCTCTTCAATCGGTATACATGCGCCGGAAGCAAGTCTCGGTGTCAGAAGAGGCTATTCAGCAAGTGCTTAATGTCCTACCAGTACCAAGTGACATGGATGGCTACCAAGAGGTCTTACGTCAGCGAGAGAAGTTTGGATTTGATTGGAACTCGATCCTCTAAGTCATTGTTGAACCAGGAGCATCTTGGACCCATAGTCGGCTCCGAATGCGACCCAAGTGTATTGATGCACGTTCCCTCACTATGGAAGCTAGGGCTTGGGCTCAGATCCTATCTCACTATGTCCTACCTAGCACCCACAAATCATCCTTCACGGCAAGCGATGGGTCAAATCTACGACCGGTGAACATTCTGCTTCATGTCAAGCAAGCGATGGGTCAAATCTACGACCGGGGCAATTTGCCATTTCCAGCTTTGGTATCTGATTTAGTTGCTGCTGCGGGTATCCCATGGGAAGCTACGGACACAAAAGCTATGATTCCGGCTAAGGGCGATGTGGTCCCAACCGGAAAATACTTAAATCTTCCCATGAACAACCCAAGCCTTGACAAAGCCACACCACCTATTGCTCCTCCCATCTCATCACCACTACTGCAGCAAAAATCCACTCATCAAGGGATAGAAGATCTACACCGGAAGATTGATAGATATGAGCGGCGCAACCAACGCCGATACACTTACATCAAGAAGCTTATGCGTTGTGTTACCCCTAGCATGGAGGAACCTGAAATATCCACATCCACCTCCAACCCAAGTGATGTGTGCTCTGATGAAGAGGACAGTGAAGGTTCGTTTCCGACCATCCCTTGCGCATTCTTAGTAGCACGAAGAACCGTGCCAAATTCTAAGTGTGGGGAGGTCGTTCGACCGATCTCCATGGGTAACACTCTCTTCCCTTCAATACCCATGGATTTATTTCTTGCTCAATAGTTAGTACATTGCATGTGTAGTTAGTCTTGCCTGTAAATATTCCTTGCATAATAGTTAGTCTCTATAGAGTTGCTTGGTCAAATAATAACTTCTTTTCCAAGAAATCGTGTTTTGGGGTATCCTACCCTACCAAAAATTTTTATGTTGAACTTGCTTCAAGAATGTATTTTGGAACATAGTGATTGAGTTAAGAACACAAGCATGTAAGTTTTGAGCCTATTGTATGGTTACATCTTTTAACCATTAATTCACATTCTTGTGTGCATTATTCTCTCTCTATGATTGCAATCCTTGCTTTGTCTGATTCTATATGTCCATTACTTTGTGTATGAATGTATTTACATGATTGAGGCCATCATTTTAATAGTCATTCTTCCCAAATGGCCTTAACCCTTTTATCTACCATTGCTAACCAAATTTGAGCCTATGATAAACCCTCTTCATTCCTAAAAAGAGCACATCAACAACCCTAAGTGAAAAACCCTGAATGTCCCTAAATTTGGATTCTTCATTAGCTTAGGAGAATTAGGATGTGTATCATTCGATTGGGAGGGTATACTTGGGAACTTGGGTAGACATAGAGGTGTATTGTAATTGAAAACTCAGGGATTTGGGAACATACTCATGTATTGAATGATTGATATATATATATATGAAAAAAATGAAAGGCAATGAAAGGGGACAAAAATGCCTTAGACAAGTAGTAAAAACAATGCATATTGGATATGAATTGAAAGGAATGCATGAGTGTGCAAAAAGTGGACCTCAAGGGTAGCTAGGTAATGTATTATAGTTGTATAGGTTGTTTTATGTGTCTAGTGGGATTCTAAGTTAATCAAGGACTCAAATTTTAAGCTCACTTGACCATATGCATCCTTACCCTCACCCTAGCCATGTTATAACCCATAAATAAGACCTCATGATACTTGAAAGCATGCATTAAGTAATTGTTGATTGTTAGATGAAAGACAAATCTTGGAAAGTATGATTAGGAGAGGATTGAGTGATGAACCCTATACACTTGAGCACATAGAGCGGATACACATCCGGTGAGAGTTCGATGCTCAACTCTTTGTTCCCGGCTTTCACAAGTGTTCGTTTAGCAAGTCATATGCACTTCATAGTGATATCCAGTGTGGTAGGATTCATGAATTACACATCATTTTCACCCCCACATACTCACATGTGTTCTTGGAAGATGGATTTACCCTTGACCAAGTAGATAGACAATTTTACATTAGTCTCATGCATTCGCTTAGATAGTTTGCATTTCATAAACCCTTTTCTCACCATGATCTTTGGTCTATTTATTTTAAGCTTGAGGACATGTTTGGTTTAAGAATGGAGAGGTTTAATAAACCCCGATTTTGTGGTTTATCTTGTGCTTATTTTGGGGATTTTTATCAATATTTCTCACACTTATTCACAAGAAATGCATGGTTTTGTGTTCACTTCCCAATGTTCCTCCATTGTGGAAAACATGCTTATTTTGCCTTAGAATTGCTATATTTTGATTCTCTTTATTGCCATTTGATGCCGTGACGTATTTGTTGAGTGATTTCATAATTAGTAGGGTAAGAATGGCCTAGAAGAGAGAAGGAAAGCATGCACCAGAGGAAGGAACATGAAGATTTGGATTTTGGGAATGCAGCATCGGCGCGCACATGCACGTCACGCGCACGCATGGATGAGGACAACTGGAAGCGGCGTGCAAGGATGGACGCATCCGCGCAGGCCAGAGAATTTTCGCCGATGCGAACGTGCAGCTGGCGCGCTCGCATGGATCACGAAAGCAATTGGCGCGGGCACACGCATAGCATGCACGCGCGGGAAGCTGCACGTGACCTCATTAAAAGAAATCGTACCTGGTGATTTCTGAGACTCAACAGGCCCAATTTCAGGCTATTTCTGCATGGAAAAGACCCAAAGATGCTAGGGAGAAAGAGGGGATCAGTCATTTTACACTAAGACACAATTTTTCTAGTTTTTAGGTTTTTTGTTCTTCTAGAAGAAGAAACCCTTGTTCTTTTCTAGATCTAGCTTTAATTTGATCCTTCATTGTTGAATCTGAATTGAGTTTTGTTAATTACTATCTTTGATTGCTTAATTTGAATTCCTTAGTATATTTGCACTTAGATCTTGTGTTAGTTTATGAATTTTGTCAATTGTCACTTTATACCCATTATATGAATATTGTGAATCTTAACTTGTTGATGTTACATTGATGATTTTTATGCTTCATTGTGTTGTTTAAGCTCTTATAAGTTGATAATTGTTAGTGGGTATTTGTTGATTTCAATTCAATTTCAATTTGAACATGTCTTTTATTAATGCTTAACAAGTGTTTGATGAATTGTTTACCTTGACTATGGAGTAGTCCTTTTTACTCTTTGCTTAGGCCAAGGGAATTGGGTAAACTTGAGTCGTTGGGTCTAATAGATTTGATGATTTAAGAGTCCTTAGTGGTCAATTTGATATCCACTAATACTAGCCTACTACTAGGTTAATTAGTAGTGAGGTTAGGCCTTATGGGTTGATTTTGACCAAACTATTTGACGTACTTCAAGTGTGGAAGTAGACTTAATGAGTTCGGCTCCTCATAATTGTCAAGATATGGTTATTAGATAAGGATAGCAACCCCAATTCCCATGCCTAATCAAGAGTTGCTTTTATTATTCATATTTGAAAATCAATTTCTCAATTGTCTTGCTTAGTTGTAGTTATTGTTTAGTAAGAGTAGAAATAGATTGAATGTTTGTTCCTTATTTTGAAATCGTTTACACCTTGCTTATTGTTTGAATTAGTTTCTTGCACTTTAGATTGCTTAATTGCTAAGATTCTCAATTTACTTTCTTGTTAATGAATCACAACCCCAGACTTCTAACCAATCTTGAAGCACATGTTTGTCCATTCTTCGTGAGACGCCCCGAGGTTTGAATACTTCGATTATTTTATTGGGGTTGAACTTGTGACAACATATTCTATTCTAAATTTGATCCGCGAGGATTGTTGCTGGGGGAGCTATACTTGCAATGCAATTTCATTTAGAAAATCTCTTCCGACATGGTTCCTGTGCATCTATCAAATTTTTGGGATTTGATAAACCCCGATTTTGTGGTTTATCTTGTGCTTATTTTGGGGGTTTTATCAATATTTCTCACACTTATTCACAAGAAATGCATGGTTTTGTGTTCACTTCCCAATGTTGCTCCACTGTGGAAAACATGCTTATTTTGCCTTAAAATTGCTATATTTTTATTCTCTTTATTGCCATTTGACGCTGTGACGTATTTGTTGAGTGATTTCAGAATTAGTAGGGTAAGAATGGCCTAGAAGAGAGAAGGAAAGCATGCACCAGAGGAAGGAACATGAAGATTTGGATTTTGGGAAACTACAGCATCGGCGCGCACGCGCTTGTCACGCGCATGATCGGGGAAAAACTTGTCTCTCAACAGATTTCCATTCGGCAAGTGTACCGAATTTGTCATCAAGTAAAAACTCACAATAGAGTGAGGTCGAATCCCACAGAGATTAACGGATTAAGCAATCAATTGTTAATTGATTATCCTAGTTAGACGATTCAGATTTAGATGAGGAGCAGCCGGAATTGTAAATTGACAGAAAAGTAAAGAAAGCAATAAAGTGCAGAAAAGTAAAATGGCAAGAAAAGTAAATGTAAGAACTAAAAAATAAAATGCACTCATTGATCTCCTTGGCAATCTTAAGTGATTGAATTACAATTTCTTGTAATTCAATCTCTCAAATCTTGATCAATAGCCAATTCCTTGGTCAATTGCTCATGAGAAGAGATGAAGTGAAAGCTCTCTAGTAAAATCAAGAGAGAAGAAAGAAGAAGAAGAATAAAAACTACAATTGATCCATTAAATCACAATAGAGCTCTCTAACCCAATGAAAAGAGTTAGTTGGTCATTGCTCTCACAAAATAGAAAAGAAGAAAGTGCAGGAAAATAAAGATGAAGATTAAAACTAACATTGAAACTTCCAAATTCATAAATGAAAAGTACAAAGAAAAGAAGAGAAGGAAAAGTGAGTGAGGGGAGGGAGTCCGAAGACCCCTCTTCCAATCCCCAATTTCGAAAATTCCTTCTGTCCCCTCCAAGATCTTTTAATGTAAAGACTAAGGCCTTTATATAGGCTCTCCTAAATTACAAAATGAAATTAAAAGCAAATTACAATTAAATGAAAATTCCTATTCTAGATGCTTCTTGTGGTCTTGATTGGTAGACAATTGTGGGCTTGCTTGCTTGGGCTTTGAAGTGGACTTGAGAGAGAAGTGAGTCAAGTTGAGGTCCAGGTGCTAAAGTTAGTGCTAAAGTTAGCCACACTAACGCTACAAGTGTGGCGTTAGTGCTAAAGTTATTGTGGCTAACGTTGCACTTGCTGCACAGTTGGTGTTTTGGGGGCTTAAAAGATGCCTCTTGTTTGTGCTCCAATTTCATGCCCACTATAAAGTATTACATATCGTTGGAAAGCTCTGAATGTCAGCTTTCTAACTCAACTAGAATCACCTCAATTGGACCTCTGTAGCTCAAGTTATGTTCCTTTGAAGTGGACATGGTCGCTGGCATGGTTGCCAACGTTGATGAAAATGTTGAGTCTCAATAACGCCAGCAATTTCCCGTTTTTGAAGCCCAAACTTATTGTCCACCCCATACTATTATATATTTTTGGAAAGCCCTTGATGTCTACTTTCCAATGCATTTGGAAGCGCATCATTTGGAACTCTAAAACTCGAGTTATACTTCTTGGAATGTGAAGAGGTCAGTTGGCCTTAATACAGGTTGATACCATGTTCATCGTTGCACTTTCGGGGCAGGTTTTTTCCCTCAACTTTAGTGTCAACCATGTAGTGCCATATATGCTTGGAAAGCTCTGGAATCCTACTTTCTAATGCCACTGAAATCACCTCATTTGGAGCTTTGTGGCTCAAGTTATGCATGTTTGAAGAAGGCATGGTCAGGCTGCCAGGTGGGACTTTTGCCCACGTTAACTTCCACGTTAACTGAGTTAACGTGGGAGTTAACGTGACTCATTGTGGCTTGTGTGGCTCCTTCCAACGTTAGTAACAATATTGAGTGTCACTAACGTTGGCCATCACCTTCTTTCATTCACGTTAGTGACAATGTTGAGTGTCACTAACGTGGCTTCCTTGGGGGTTGTGTGGTTGCTTTCAACGTTAGTGACAATGTTGGGTGTCACTAACGTTGTCGACCACCCTTGCCTCTTACGTTAGCTCCCACGTTAACCAAGTTAACGTGGGAGTTAACGTTGCATTTTGCACTTAGGCCAACGTTAGTGACAATGTTGAATGTCACTAACGTTGGCTTCCTTCCCCCTTTTAACGTTAGAGGCCACGTTAACTAAGTTAACGTGGACTCTAATGTGGCCACTTATGAGCTTGGTCCAACGTTAGTGATAATGTTAAGTGTCACTAACGTTGGCTCCATTTCCTTTCTTCAAAGTTAATGCCACTAACTTTTCTCACTAACGTTGTGGCTTTCCTTCCTTCCACGTTAGTGCCCACGTTAGTGTAACTAACGTAGCCACTAACGTGGCTCTTCTCTGCTTCTTTTTGCCTGAAATCAAATAAATAGAGTGCATCAAAGTCTTGCTCTAAATCATGGGATCATGCATCATCCAATTTATCATATAATTCATGCAAAATCCTCATGAAATCATGTAAAGTGCACAATGTATACTTGAACCAAGAAGTAAGTGAAATTCTACCCAAAACTAGCTTATTTCCTAAGAAAATGCATGAAACTACCTTAAAAACAGTGAAGAAAAGGTCAGTAAAACTGGCCAAAATGCCCTGGCATCACAACACCAAACTTAAAGCTTGCTTGTCCCTAAGCAAGTACTGGAACAAGAGAATGATGAATGGAATGCCAATAGTAATGAGTCATTCTTGTGGAAGTCATGTCCCTGGTTTTATGGTGGTTTCATGCATAGCAACTTAGGTTCATTTCTGGCTTTCAGACCTTTATCATGTCCTATAATACTCACTGTGACTGCATACCATGAGTCTTTTATTAATTGATCCTTTTGTTGTCAATTCAGGGTTTATTAGTGTTCTTGGGCTAGGTGTTCTATAAGGGGGCAACTCTTTAAAATAAGCTTTCAGCCAACACTCCCGAACCAGTTGGTTCAAGGTGCTAGGTGTTGAAGCACCCCTAAGGACTTACTTGCTCAAGTCTCTCCCCCATACATACACACCATAGGCATATAGTTTATTTATTTTCTTTTCTTGAGACCTTGGTGTCCAGCACCTCTTTGGGTTACTAAATGCTCTGTAGTGAGGGTTACTCTTGATAGTGGACTTTCAGCTGATAATCCCGAGTTAGTTAACCCAAGTTACCAAGTGATAAGGCACCCCAAAGAGCTTATTCATCCAAGTAGATCCCTCACACATGAGCACCACAGACACATGCCTCAAGCTCAAAACCATTGGTGCCTAGCCTTATTGCTTACTCTTTTTCTTTTGTTTTTCAACCTTTATTGTTCTTTCCCTTTTTCTTCTTAGGATCTTCTTATTTAGTTAGTCTCATGTGGTGTGTCTCCAGCATAGTATTCATGACAGATAGTTGTCCTCCCACCTTGTGGTTGAACCAACTTCGCCAACTTATGACCACACCACAAACTCAAGAACTTACTCCATAGTATGAACTCCACTCTGGTCTTTTATAAAACACTCATTCTCTTTTCATTTGATTCAAAATAGACAAGCATATAAGTAAGCAAAGTAATGATGCAGTAATGACATTCAGACTAGAAAATATAGCCTTAATCAATAAAATGTTTAAAAGACAGAATTGACATGCTTATTCACAAGGAGCAAGCATACATACATACGAAGAAAATAGAAGACAATCATGCAAATTAAAGTGCTGGAAATAAGTAAGAGGAGAAAGGAACTTTACCACCTTGTATTTTATCTTCATTGTTGTTGCCCTTTTCCTCCCATTCTTTCCCTTCCCACACCAGACATAGAATGATTGCTTATACTCAAGCAACAATTAAAATAGTAGTGATGGGGTCCATGATGGATCATGAATGTCTTAGAATGAAGTGTGAGTATGCATGTGTTTCAGCAAGCAAGGTTAAGGATACAATAAAGACACAAAAGATACAAACCGAGACATTTTGATTGCATTAATAGGTGGTGTTGGCATGGTACTTACATGAAAGTTAAGTGGCAACACCAAACTTAGTGTGCCACTATCAATTTAGAATGTTGCAAGTACCCAGTGAAGATTGAAAATCAAATTGTTGCATAGCAACACCAAACTTAGAATGCAATCATATGTCAAATTATTGAAAGTAAACAAAGCAAAGCAAGGAAATGTTACCTACGGTTGGGTTGCCTCCCAACAAGCGCTCTTTTAATGTCATTAGCTTGACATGTTGTTCATGAATTTCTTCCTCTTCTTCCAGTTTGTTAAGAGGAATGACCTCAAGAGGAAAGAGGAGCCAGTTAATGCCCCTTTTTTTGAGTGCCTCTCCCCAGCAAGCATTCTTTTGTTGTTAGCTTGTGTAAACTTGCTTGTTGGGGTAGGGGTGGGATGGCTTTTGGTTGACCTTTTCTTCTTCATGGATATTGTCCTTCTTTTCTTGGTCACCATCCTCTTTTTAGTGCTCATGTTGATTGCCTTCACCACCTTAATTTCAGTACTTGGGTGTTTTATGATGGTCGGAGCATCCTCTTCATCAAGAGCTTCTTGAATTGGTGGTTCAATGAACTCACCCTTTATGCAACTCTCTGTTTCATTAGAGTGTGGGCTCCCTTGATTGACTTCCTCCATTTCTTCTACATGATGTTGCATTGAGTCTTTTGGGAGTGAGTTTGTATGTTTCTTTGTCCCCACTGGGGTGAAATTTGGAGGTTGAGGGTGGCTACTTTGTGAATGGAATTGGTTGTTTTGTGGTTTTATGTTCTGAGAGTGGTATGACTTTTGTGGGTAATGATATGGGTCTTGTGGATTGTGAGAAGAATTTTGTGTGTAATGGCATGAATTGTGTGAGTGGTGAGATGAATTATATGGATGTGGGAAGGAATTTTGTGTTGAGGCATATCCAAGTGGTGAAGGGTTTTGATGCGAAAAGCTAGGAGGTGAGGTAGAATAATTAAAGGATGATGGCTCTTGATGAATGGGCTGTGAATAAGTGAAATTTCTTTGGTTTTGATCTTCCCAGGCACAGCTTGAGTAGTGATCAAAGTCATCAGAATATGAATTATTTTGTGACCCTGGGAAGCACCCCATTTCATGTTCTTGATACTCCCATCCACCATGAGCATAGCAAAGTGAATCATTCTGTGGTGGTGGAGAGTTTCCCCTGAAATTTGATTCACCAAAGGATGATCTATACTCCATTTTTCTACAAAATATTCTGTATCAACAACAATCACCAAGATAAAAGAGATTTGGAATTCCCCTTATCACAGATGAGGAAATTCCCAGCGAGGCAATATCACAAACAGTTGGTTAGCAAAAGAAAATAAAGAAACAAAAGAAAGACAAAAATAAAAGAAAAGTGTCTAATCTAGTAAATCAATCAACCGGCAGTTTGTTAATCACAGTTAATCCCCGGCAACGGCGCCATAAACTTAATGCAGGTGGAAATTTGTCTCTCAACAAATCTCCATTCGGCAAGTGTACCGATTTGTCGTCAAGTAAAACCCATAATAGAGTGGGGTTGAATCCCACAGAGATTAACGGATTAAGCAATCAATGGTTAATTGATTATCCTAGTTAGACGA
>NC_029775.3:54844866-54860272 GCF_000817695.3 Arachis duranensis | reverse complement strand
AGAAAAGTAAAGATGAAGATTAAAACTAGCATTGAAACTTCCAAATTCATAAATGAAAATTACAAAGAAAAGAAACTACTCCTAAGGAAGAAAAGAAGAGAAAAGGAAAAGAGTGGTTGAGGGGAGGGGTCCGAAGACCCACTCCCCTTGGAGTGTGCCAATTCACAGAAGTTCGAATTGGTCTTCACTCTCTCCCCCTTCCTTCAATTCTCCCGTATCTAGAATGACTTGAATGTAAAAACTAAGGCCTTTATATAGGCTCTCCTAAATTACAAAATGAAATTAAAAGCAAATTACACTTAAATGAAAATTCCTATTCTAGATGCTTCTTGTGGTCTTGATTGGTAGACAATTGTGGGCTTGCTTGCTTGGGCTTTGAAGTGGACTTGAGAGAGAAGTGAGTAAAGTTGAGTTCCAGGTGCTAAAGTTAGTGCTAAAGTTAGCCACACTAACGCTACAAGTGTGAGGTTAGTGCCAAAGTTATTGTGGCTAACGTTGCACTTGCTGCACAGTTGGTGTTTTTGGGGCTTAAAAGATGACTCTTGTTTGTGCTCCAATTTCATGCCCACTATAGAGTATTATATATCGTTGGAAATCTCTGAATGTCAGCTTTCTAACGCAACTGGAATCACCTCAATTGGACCTCTGTAGCTCAAGTTATGCTCCTTTGAAGTGGACATGGTCGCTGGCATCGTTGCCAACGTTAATGAAAATGTTGAGTCTCAATAACACCAGCGATTTCCCGTTTTTGAAGCTCAAACTTAGTGTCCACCCCATACTATTATATATTGTTGGAAAGCCCTGGATGTCTACTTTCCAATGATTTGGAAGCGCATCATTTGGAGCTCTACAGCTGGAGTTATACTTCTTGGAATGTGAAGAGGTCAGTTGGCCTTAATACAGGTTGATACCATGTTCATCATTGCACTTTCGGGGCAGGTTTTCTCCCTTAACTTTAGTGTCAACCATGTAGTGCCATATATGCTTGGAAAGCTCTGGAATCCTACTTTCCAATGCCACTGGAATCACCTCATTTGGAGCTTTGTGGCTCAAGTTATGCATGTTTGAAGAAGGCATGGTCAGGCTACCAGGTGGGACTTTTGCCCACGTTAACTGAGTTAACGTGGCTCATTGTGGCTTCTGTGGCTCCTTCCAACGTTAGTGACAATGTTGAGTGTCACTAACGTTGGCCATCACCTTCTTTCATCCACGTTAGCTTCCACGTTAACTAAGTTAACGTGGAAGTTAACGTGGCTTCCTTGGGGGTTGTGTGGTTGCTTTCAACGTTAGTGACAATGTTGGGTGTCACTAATGTTGTCGACCACCCTTGCCTCTTACGTTAGCTCCCATGTTAACCAAGTTAACGTGGGAGTTAACGTTGCATTTTGCACTTAGGCCAACGTTAGTGACAATGTTGAACGTCACTAACGTTGGCTTCCTTCCCCCTTTTAACGTTAGAGGCCACGTTAACTAAGCTAACGTGGACTCTAACGTGGCCACTTATGAGCTTGGTCCAACGTTAGTGATAATGTTAAGTGTCACTAACGTTGGCTCCATTTCCGTTCTTCAAAGTTAATGCCACTAACGTTCCAACTTTCCTTCCTTCCACGTTAGTGCCCACGTTAGTGTAACTAACGTAGCCACTAACGTGGCTCTTCTCTGCTTCTTTTTGCCTGAAATCAAACAAACAGAGTGCATCAAAGTCTTGCTCTAAATCATGGGATCATGCATCATCCAATTTATCATATAATTCATGCAAAATCCTCATGAAATCATGTAAAGTGCACAATGTATACTTGAATCAAGAAGTAAGTGAAATTCTACCCAAAACTAGCTTATTTCCTAAGAAAATGCATGAAACTACCTTAAAACAGTGAAGAAAAGGTAAGTAAAACTGGCCAAAATGCCCTGGCATCAGCGCACGCATGGATGAGGACAGCTGGAAGCGGCACGCAAGGATGGATGCATCCGCGCAGGCCAGAGAATTTTCATCAACGCGAACCCGCAGTTGGCGCGCACGCATGGATCACAAAAGCAATCGGCGCGGGCACACGCATGGCGCGCACGCGTGGGAAGCTGCACGTGACCTCATTAAAAGAAATCGTGCCTGGCGATTTCTGAGGCTCAACAGGCCCAATTTCAGGTTGTTTCTGCATGGAAAAGACCCAAGGATGCTAGGGAGAATGGGGGATCAATCATTTTACACTAAGACACAATTTTTCTAGTTTTTTGGTTTTTTGTTCATCTAGAGGAAGAAACCATTGTTCTTCTCTAGATCTAGCTTTAATTTGATCCTTCATTGTTGAATCTGAATTGGGTTTTGTTAATTACTATCTTTGATTGCTTAATTTGAATTCCTTAATATATTTCCACATAGTTCTTGTGTTAGTTTATGGATTTTGTCAATTGTCACTTTATACCCATTTCATGAATTTGTTGATGTTACATTGATGATTTTTATGCTTCGTTGTGTTGTTTAAGCTCTTATAAGTTGATAATTGTTAGTGGGTATTTGTTGATTTCAATTCAATTGCAATTTGAACATGTCTTTTATTAATGCTTACCAAGTGTTTGATGAATTGTTTACCTTGACTCTGGAGTAGTATTTTTTACTCTTGGCTTAGGCCAAAGGAATTGGGTAAACTTGAGTCGTTGGGTCTAATGAATTTGATGATTTGAGAGTCCTTAGTGGTCAATTTGATATCCATTAACACTAGCCTACTACTAGATTAATTAGTAGTGAGGTTAAGCCTTATGGGTTGATGTTGACCAAACCATTTGACGTACTTCAAGTGTGGAAGTAGACTTAATGAGTTTGGCTCCTTATAATTGTCAAGATATGGTTATTAGACAAGGATAGCAACCCCAATTCCCATGCCCAACCAAGAGTTGCTTTTATTATTCATATTTGAAAATTAATTTCTCAATTGCCTTGCTTAGTTGTAGTTATTGTTTAGTAAGAGTAGAGTTCGATCGAATGTTGGTTCCTTATTTTGAAATTGTTTACTCCTTTCTTGTTGTTTGAATTAGTTTCTTGCACTTTAGATTGCTTAATTGCTAAGATTCTCAATTTACTTTCTTGTTAATGAATCACAACCCCGAATTTCTAACCAATGTTGAAGCACATGTTTGCCCATTCTTTGTAAGACGACCCGAGGTTTGAATACTTCAGTTATTTTATTGGGGTTGAACTTGTGACAACCAATTCTATTCTAAATTTGATCCGCGAGGATTCTTGTTAGGGGAGCTATACTTGCAACGTAATTTCATTTAGAAAATCTCTTTTGCCATGATTCCATTACGTCCATCAAATTTTTGGCACCGTTGCCGGGGAATTGTGATGCCAGGGCATCTAGGCCAGTTTCACTTACCTTTTCTTTACTGTTTTTGGGTAGCTTCATGCATTTTCTTAGTGAATAAGGCATATTTTGGATGAAAATACACTTACACCTTGATTCAAGCAACTATTGTGAATTTTACATGATTTCATGAGGATTTTGCAAGAATTGAATGACAAATTGATGATGCATAATCTCATGACTTTAGCTAGAGCTTTGATGCACTTTATTTGCTTGATTTCAAGACAAAGGAAGCAAGGAAGAACCACGTTAGTAGCCACGTTAACCTAGTTAACGTGACCACTAACGTGGAATGGGAATGAGCTTGCAACGTTAATGAGAAAAGTGATCACCAATAATGCCTGCGAAGCCATCCTAAGCCCACGTTAATTGCCACGTTAACTAGGTTAACGTGGTAGTTAACATGGAGATAAAGAGAGCTCCAGCGTTAGTGGTAAACGTGAACGCCACTAACGCTCTAAGAATTGGCAATGAGCCACGTTAAGAGTCACGTTAACTTAGTTAACGTGAACTCTAATGTGGAAGGGAGGAACAATGCCAACGTTAGTGACACTCACCTTTGTCACTAACGATAGATCAAGCTAGCATTGCCTATGTTAGTGGCCACGTGGAGATTGATGCATGAAAACTTGTCTCTCAACAAATTTTCCTTCGGCAAGTATACCGAATTGTCGTCAAGTAAAACTCACAATAGAGTGAGGTCGAATCCCACAAGGATTGATTGGTCAAGCAACTTTAGTTAAAGGAATGTGCTAGTTGAGCTAAACAGAATTTGGGTTGAGATGCAGAAATTTAAATGACTAGAAAGTAAATAACAGAAATTAAAGTGCAGAATCTTAAATGGGGATTTGGGGTAATGAGCATGAATTTAAATGGCAGAAAGTAAAGAGAATGGGTAAGTTCAGAATTGGGGAAATCATTGGGTTCAGGAGATGTTGTATTCTCCGGATCAAGTTCATTCTCATCTCTTCCTCAATCAATGCATTCATTGATCTCCTTGGCAATCTTAAGTGATTGGATCCTAATTCCTTGGCAATCCAATCTCTCTAAGAGAACAATTGCCCAATTCCTTGATTTAATTGCTCATGAGAAGAGATGAAGTGTGGTCACTGATTATACCACATGTATTTCCAAATCAAAGTGTTGGGAGGATTACATGTCACTATATCTGCCCAGACTCCAATTTGGTCCAACATGAGAAAGCATTTCTAGCATGATCTCCTAATTCCTTTTCCAAGGCTCAAAGGAGATCCAATTATGGAGAGTTTCTTTTCCAAGACAACTAGCCAATTGAATTTAGATCGAAAGCTTTCTAGTAAGATCAAGAGAAAAGAAAGAAGAAGAAGAATGAAAACTATAATTGATCCATCAAATTACAACAGAGCTCCCTAACCCAATGAAAGGGGTTTAGTTGTTCATATCTCTACAAATGAAACATGGCAGAAAAGAAGAATACATGCTAAAAGTGCAGAAAAGTAAATCTATAGAGAGTAGTTCCCAAAAGTGCCAAGCTTCTATAAAGTTCAAAACTACTCCTATATATACTACTCCTCTTGATCTTCTAGTGAGTTCTTCAAGTCTTGGATGTAGGCTTTGGATCTTGAGTTGAAGTAGTTCTCATCTTTAGTGGGCCCAACTTGCAGAGAAAGATGATTTAGGCTTTAGGTAGTTAGTGAGATTTAACGTTGATTTCCGTTGTGGGCTCGAGAACGTTAGTGGCATTCACTTTTTCCACTAACGTTCCAACCTCATATATCCACGTTAAATCCAACGTTAGTGGTCTTAACGTGACCACTAACGTTGCTTTCTCAGAACATGGCTAACGTTATTAGGACTCACTTTTTCCAATAACGTTGGCTTATACCCCTTCGTAAACGTTAATGGGAATCACTTTTCCCATTAACGTTGCTTAGTGCCCCTATGTTCCTACATTAGAGTCCACGTTAGCATAGCTAATGTGACTCTTAACGTAGGTGTGATCCACCTTCGAGAGCGTTAGTGACACTCACCTTTGTCACTAACGCTCCAAACGCTATGCTCTCTACGTTGGAACTCATGTTAACTAGTTTAACGTGGCTCTTAATGTAGTAGTGAAGCCATCTCCCAACGTTAGTGACAAAAGTGAGTGTCACTAACGTTGGTTCCTTGATCTCAACTCCACGTTAACTTTCATGTTAATAAGCTTAATGTGAAAGTTAACGTAGGCAATGCTAGATGGTCCAACATTAGTGACCAAAGTAAGTGTCACTAACGTTGGCTTGTGTTTCCTCTTCCACGTTAGAGTTCACGTTAACTAAGTTAGCGCGACTCTTAACGTGGATCATTGCCAAGTTCTCCAACGTTAATGGTGTTCACTTTTACCATTAACGTTGGAGTTCCTTCTTCTTCTATGTTAACTACCACGTTAACTTAGTTAACTTGGCAAGTAACGTGAGATTTGGGTGGCTTCGCAGGCGTTATTGGTGATCACTTTTCTCATTAACGTTGCAAGCTTTACCATTCTACGTTAGTGTTCACGTTAACTAGGTTAACGTGAATACTAACGTGGTTCTCCCTTGCTTCCTTTGCCCTGAAAACAAGCAACTAAAGTGCATCAAAGCTCTAGCCAAAGTCATGAGATTACGCATCATTAATTTATCATACAATTCTAGCAAAATACTCATGAAATTATGCAAAGTTCACAAAAGTTACTTGAATCAAGGTGTAAGTGTAATTTCATCCAAAACTTTCCTTATTCACTAAGAAAATGCATGAAACTATCCTAAAACAGTAATAAAAGGTCAGTGAAACTGGCCTAGATGCCCTGGCATCACAACACCAAACTTAAAGCTTGCTTGTCCCTAAGCAAGTACTGAAGCATAAGAATAATGAAATGAAATAACAAGAAGATAAGATAGAAGTAGCATTCTTGGTTTATGGGGTTTCATGCATAGCAACTTAGGTTTTTTCCCTTTAGGTTTCAAGCCTTTATCAAATCCTTAGTCATCTTCTTGATTGCATCCTTTGAGGCTTCTTTCTTATTGATCCTTCCTTCTTTTTCAAAGTCATTTTTCTTTTTGCTAAGAGCTTTGTAAGAGGGCGACTCTTTATGATAAGCTTTAGTTAATCCAAGTTACCAAGTGATAATGCACCCCTAAGAGCTTATTCATCCAAGTATATCCTTTGTACATAAACACCACAGAGATATGCCTCAATTTTGAAACCCTTGATGCCTAGCATTGTTTCTTATTGTGTTTCTTTCCTTTTCACTTTTATTACTCTTTCTCTTTTCTTTTTGGGATCTTATTGTTTAGCTAGTCTCAAAGGGTGTATCTCAAACAAAGGACTTAGGATAGATAGTTGCTTTCTTTCCTTAGTTGAGGTTGTACTTCTGTTTGGGGTTCTCCCCCATGCTGCCCAAGTAGTGTTTGAGTCTTTGTCTGTTCACAGTGAATCTTCTCTTTGAGCCTTCTTCCATTATTTCTGTGTCCATAAGGTGAGAGTTTTGTGACTAGGAAGGGTCCCGACCATCTTGATTTGGGTTTTCCAGGGAAGAGTTTCAGTCTAGAGTTGTAGAGAAGCACATGTTGCCCTTCTTCGAAACTCCTAGGTACCAAATTGAGATCATGTCTCCTTTTTGCTTTTTCTTTATAGATTTTGGTATTTTCATAGGCTTGAGATCTAAATTCTTCCAATTCTTGAAGCTGCAGAACCCTTTTTTCACCAGTAGCAGTGCTATCTAGGTTCATTGTTTTAAGGGCCCAGGAGGCCTTGTGCTCTAGCTCTAACGGCAAGTGACAAGCCTTACCATACACCAGCTGATATGGGGACATCCCAATTGGTGTTTTGAAAGCTGTCCTGTATGCCCAAAGAGCATCATCTAGATTCTTCGCCCAGTCCTTTCTTGATATCCCCACAGTCTTTTCCAAAATCATTTTCAACTCTTGGTTAGATATCTCTATTTGCCCACTTGTTTGGGGATGATAAGGTATGGCAACCTTATGCTTCACCCCATATCGCATGAGTAGGGATTTCGATGGTCTATTGCAAAAATGGCTCCCTCCATCACTAATGAGGGCTCGTGGGACTCCAAACCTAGTGAAGATATTCCTTCGAAGAAAGTTTATGACCACCTTGTTGTCATTACTTGGGGTCGCCACTGCCTCCACCCACTTAGATACATAGTCTACTGCCACCAAGATAAACTTGTTTGAATATGAGGGTGGGAATGGTCCCATGAAATTGATTCCCCATACATCAAACAATTCAAGTTCTAGAATGTATTGCTGTGGCATCTCATTTCTCTTCGGCAGGTTGCCAGCCCTTTGGCATTCGTTGCAGCTTCTTACCAATTCCTTAGCATCTTTGAAGATAGTGGGCCTAAAGAACCCACATTGCAGCACCTTTGCGGCAATTCTTTCTCCTCCAAAGTGACCTCCATAACTAGCACTATGGCAACTCCACAGGACCCTTCGTCCTTCTTCTTCTAAGATGCACCTCCTAAGGATTCCATCTGAGCATTTCTTAAAGAGATAGGGTTTATCCCAAATGAAATACTTGGCATCATTGATGAGTTTTCTTCTTTGATATTTGTTGATTCCAGGGGGTAAGTCACCAGCTGCTTTAAAATTGGTAATATCCGCAAATGATGGTGCTTTATGAATCATCATTAGTTGCTCATCTGGGAA
Source organism: Arachis duranensis (assembly GCF_000817695.3). Classification (NCBI taxonomy): domain Eukaryota; kingdom Viridiplantae; phylum Streptophyta; class Magnoliopsida; order Fabales; family Fabaceae; genus Arachis; species Arachis duranensis. Next base: position 54,852,246 of record NC_029775.3, on the reverse strand, counting down.
GAATTCATTTACACTTGTATCATGGGCATCATTCTTCTCACAAGGTATTCTGGATAGATGATCTGCCACTTTGTTCTCTACACCCTTTTTGTCTCTAATTTCAATGTTGAACTCCTGCAACAATAAGATCCATCTTATTAGTCTTGGTTTTGACTCTTGTTTGGTAAATAGATATTTGAGTGCTGTGTGATTAGTGAAAACAATAACTTTAGAGCCAATAAGATATGATCTAAATTTGTCAAATGCAAAAACTATAGCTAACAATTCCTTTTCTGTAGTGATATAATTCTTTTGAGTATCATTAAGAACCTTGCTGGCATAGTATATCACATGCACCAAACTTTCTTTTCTCTGTCCTATCACTTCCCCAACTGTGAAATCAGATGCATCACACATCAGTTCGAATGGTAGATTTCAATCAGGAGGGGTGATGATAGGAGCTGAGGATAACCTCTTTTTCAAGTTTTCAAATGCTAGCATGCATTTCTCATAAAAAATAAATGGTGTATCAGACATTAGGAAATTGCTTAAGGGCTTGGCTATCTTTGAAAAATCTTTGATAAACCTTCTGTAGAAGCCAGCATGTCCCAAAAAGCTTCTAATTGCCTTGACATCACTTGGTGGAGGTAATTTTTCAATTAGCTCCACCTTAGCTCTGTCTACTTCAATGCCTTGATTAGAAACTTTATGGCCAAGAACTATTCCCTTTGTCACCATGAAATGACATTTTTCCCAGTACAAGACTAAATTGGTTTCTTGACATCTTTTCAATACCAAGGCAAGATGGTTTAGGCAATTAGGGAAGGAATCTCCAAATACTGAGAAGTCATCCATGAAAACTTCAATGAACTTCTCTATCATATCTGAAAAGATGGACAGCATGCAGCGTTGAAAAGTTGCTGGTGCATTACATAGCCCAAATGGCATGCGCCTGTAGGCAAACACTCTATATGGGCATGTGAATGATGTTTTCTCTTGGTCTCTTGGATCAACCACAATTTGGTTATATCCTGAATAACCATCTAGAAAACAATAATATGCATGTCCCTCAAGTCTTTCCAGCATTTGATCCATGAAGGGAAGTGGAAAATGATCTTTTCTTGTGGCTTCATTGAGCTTCCTGTAGTCAATACACATTCTCCAGCCTGTGATGGTTCTTGTAGGAATTAGATCATTCCTTTTGTTGGGCACTACAGTGATTCCTCCTTTCTTGGGAACCACTTGAACTAGACTGACCCATTGGCTATCTGAAATTGGATAGATTACTCCACCCTGCCACAATTTCATAACTTCTTTCTGCACTACCTCCTTCATTGCTGGATTCAACCTTCTTTGGGGTTGAATGGATGGTTTGGCACCTTCTTCCAAGAGTATCTTATGCATGCATATGGCTAAATTGATTCCTTTCAAGTCAGCAAGTGTCCATCCAATGGCATCCTTATGCTTTCGCAAGGCTTGAAGCAACTCTTCCTCTTGTACTTGGCTGAGGGCTGAATTTATGATCATTGGATAACTTTTATTTTCTCCCAAGTATGCATATTTGAGAGTGGTTGGCAGTGCTTTAAGCTCCAGTTTGGGCACTTCTTTTCCTTCCTCCTTTTCTTCTAACATGCCTTGAACATGTATTTCAGCGGCTGCAGCTTCTTCGCTTGCTACTAATTCTTCTTCTGTTGATGCTTCATGTTCTTCTTCAAGAATTTATTGTACCAAAGCCTCTACGGAGTCCAACCTCATACATTCTCCCAATGAGTTGTGTGGATAACTCATGGCTTTAAACACATTGAATGTCATTTTCTCCTCATGTAATCTAAGGACGAGTTCACCCTTTTGGACATCAATAATGGCTCCGGCAGTGGCTAAGAATGGTCTTCCTAAGATGATGGAAGTCTTAGCTCCTTCTTCCATGTCTAATACTACGAAATCTGCTGGAAAGATGAAGTTTCCCACCTTCACCAGCAGATCTTCTACTATCCCATGGGAAAATTTGAATGATCTGTCTGCTAGTTGCAGCACCATTCTTGTTGGTTTGGCTTCTTCAATCTTCATTTTTTTTCATCATTGATAGAGACATTAGGTTTATGTTGGCTCCTAGATCACATAAAGCCTTTTCCACAGTGATTTCCCCAATGATACAAGGGATTTGGAAACTCCCAGGATCCTTCAATTTCTGGGGCAATTTGTGTTGGATGATGGCGTTGTATTCTTCCGTGAGCACCACGGTCTCATTATTCTTCCAGCTTCTCTTTTTGGTCATCAATTCCTTTAAGAACTTGGCATATAGTGGCATTTGCTCTATTGCTTCAGCAAAGGATATGTTTATTTGTAGTTTCTTGAAGATTTCTAAGAATCTTGAGAATTGATTGTCTTCTCCCCTCTTTTTTAACTGCAGCTGCTGGGGGTATGGAGCCTTTGAGAAACATGGTTTGAGTGCCTCTTCTTCTTGATGTGGCATAGGATTTGAAGGTTGAGCTTCCTCATGTCCTTTGTTTTCTTCATCTAATTTCTTCTCTGGTGGTTTCTTGTGGGTCTCCTTCAATTCCTTCCCACTTCTGAGGGTGATAGCTTGACATTCCTCCTTTGGTATTGAGTTAATATTGTTGTAATTGTTGTGTCCAAGGACTTGTTTGAATAAGAATTCAATTTGTGTTTCCAATTTCTTGATGGCAGCATCTTGATTCTGCATGTTGGATTGTACTTCTTCCCGGAAAGCTTTACTATCTTGGATTTCCTTGCATAGAATTTCAAGTAGACCCTCAATCTTTGAGAGCCTATCATCTGTTGATGATGGTGGACTGAGATTAGGTGGTTGAGAAGATTGGTTAGATGGATGTTGGTAATATCTCTGTAAGGTGTTTTGATGAGTTGCATTGTTGTTGGAGTTGAGGTTGTGGCGTCTCTGATCTTGCCCTTGGTCTTGTTGGTTTCCCCATCCAAAGTTGGGGTGATTTCTCCATCCAGAGTTGTAAGTTTTGGAGTATGGATCATGGACTTGTCTAGGTGAGTTTCCAACATAGTTGGCTTGCTCCCAATCACCTTCTTCTCCTATGTTTACTGCTTCTTGAGCTGATGATGAGGTGATGGCTGCCGCAACTTGTTTCTCCTCGACTTTCTTAGTAAGATCTGCTAGCTGCTTGGTGATCATCTTGTTTTGAGCTAACAATGCATCCATGTGGTTCAGCTCCATTACTCCTCTGGTGTTACTTCTTTCGGAAGAATGAAGTAGTCATTTTTAGAGAGCCTCCTGATGAATGATCCACAGCCTTCTTTGACTTGTAGGAAAGACCTTCATAGAAGATGTGAAGTTGAACCCACTCATTAAACATCTCTGGTGGGCATCTCCTTGTCAGGTCTTTGAATCTCTCCCATGCTTCATAAAGTGTCTCACCATCTTGTTGTCTAAAAGTTTGCACCTCAGTTCTTAGCCTATTGATCCTTTAAGGAGGGTAAAATCTTGCCAAAAACTTGTTCACCACTTTTTCCCAATTAGTTAAGCTCTCCTTTGGGAAGGATTCAAGCCATTTGGATGCCTTGTCCCTGAGTGAAAAAGGGAACAAGAGCAACCTATAGACATCTGGGTGGACTCCATTGGACTTCACTATGTCACAAATCCTCAAGAAGGTGGTCAAATGTTGATTAGGATCTTCTTGAGCACCTCCTCCAAATGAGAAGTTATTTTGCAGAAGAGTGATGAGCTGGGGTTTTAGCTCGAAATTGTTGGCATGTATGGTGGGCTTCTGAATGCTGCTTCCACAGTTTCCAGGATTAGGATTGATATAGGATTCTAAGACTAAGACTCTCCTTTCTTGCCCAGTCCGATTTGCATGGCCTTCTCTGACATGATTGTGAGCTTCTTCTTCATGATTGTTCTCCATATTTTCTTCCATGCTGGGTTCAAAATACTCTTCCTCTTATTCCTCAGCACCAATAATCCTTTTCCCTCTTACTTCCATTCTTAGTCTCCAAAGGGTTCTTTCAGGTTCTGAATCAAAGGATGTTAAAGCTCCTTCTCTTCTCCCTGTCATACAACAAACAGATTGCACAACAGGAGATAAAATGAAGAAACTATTCTTGTTAGAGTAATTGTTAGTGTGAGTGATGCAAATTATCAAACAGTTAGTAGGTTAGTGAGCAGAATAGTAATCAAAGGAAGAAAAAAGAGGGTGCAGGGGATGAGGAAGAAATTAAAATAAACTAAAAGGAATTAACTGAATAAACTAAACGAAAGGAAAAATGCTCAATCTAGTGATCTTCAAACTTAATCATTGTTGATTCAAAATCAATCCCCGGCAACAGTGCCATAAACTTGATGCATGAAAACTTGTCTCTCAACAAATTTTCCTTCGGCAAGAATACCGAATTATCGTCAAGTAAAACTCACAATAGAGTGAGGTCGAATCCCACAAGGATTGATTGGTCAAGCAACTTTAGTTAGAAGAATGTCCTAGTTGAGCTAAACAGAATTTGGGTTGAGATGCAGAAATTTAAATGACTAGAAAGTAAATAACAGAAATTAAAGTGCAGAATCTTAAATGGAGTTTTGGGGTAATGAGCATGAATTTAAATGGCAGAAAGTAAACAGAATGGGTAAGATCAGAATTGGGGAAATCATTGGGTTCAGGAGATGTTGTATTCTCCGGATCAAGTTCATTCTCATCTCTCCCTCAATCAATGCATTCATTGATCTCCTTGGCAATCTTAAGTGATTGGATCCCAATTCCTTAGCAATCCAATCTCTCTAAGCTTGAACAATTGCCTAATTCCTTGATTTAATTGCTCATGGAAAGAGATGAAGTGTGGTCACTGATTATACCACATGTATTTCCAAATTAAAGTGTTGGGAGGATTACATGTCACTATATTAGCCTAGACCCCAATTTGGTCCAACATGAGAAAGCATTTCTAGCATGATCTCCTAATCCCTTTTCCAAGGCTCAAAGGAGATCCAATTATGGAGAGTTTTTTTTCCAAGACAACTAACCAATTGAATTAAGATCGAAAGCTTTCTAGTAAGATCAAGAGAAAAGAAAGAAGAAGAAGAATGAAAACTATAATTGATCCATCAAATTACAACAGAGCTTCCTAATCCAATGAAAGGGATTTAGTTGTTCATAGCTCTAGAAATGAAAAATGGCAGAAAAGAAGAATACATGCTAAAAGTGCAGAAAAGTAAATCTATAGAGAGTAGTTCCCAAAAGTGCCAAGCTTCTCTAAAGTTCAAAACTACTCCTATATATTACTCCTCTTGATCTTCTAGTGAGTTCTTCAAGTCTTGGATGTGGGCTTTGGATCTTGAGTTGAAGTAGTTCTCATCTTTAGTGGGCCCAACTTGCAGAGAAAGATGATTTAGGCTTTAGGTAATTAGTGAGATTTAACGTTGATTTCCATTGTGGGCTCGAGAACGTTAATGGCATTAACTTTTTCCACTAACGTTCCAACCTCGTATATCCACGTTAAATCCAATGTTAGTGGTCTTAACGTGACCACTAACATTGCTTTCTCAAAACTTGGCTAACGTTATTGGGACTCACTTTTCCCAATAACGTTGGCTTATACCCCTTCGCAAATGTTAATGGGAATCACTTTTCCTATTAACGTTGCTTAGTGCCCCTATGTTCCTACGTTAGAGTCCACGTTAGTATAGCTAACGTGACTCTTAACGTAGGTGTGATCCACCTTCGAGAGCGTTAGTGACACTCACCTTTGTCACTAACGCTCCAAACGCCATGTCTTTTACGTTAGAACTCACATTAACTAAGTTAACGTAGCTCTTAACGTAGTAGTGAAGCCATCTCCCAACGTTAGTGACAAAAGTGAATGTCACTAACGTTGGTTCTTTGATCTCAACTCCACGTTAACTTTCATGTTAATAAGCTTAATGTGAAAAACGTAGGCAATGCTAAATGGTCCAACGTTAGTGACAAAAGTGAGTGTCACTAACGTTGGCTTGTGTTTCCTCTTCCATGTTAGAGTTCACGTTAACTAACTTAACGTGACTCTTAACGTGGATCATTGCCAAGTTCTCCAACGTTAATGGTGTTCAGTTTTACCATTAACGTTGGAGTTCCTTCTTCTTCTACGTTAACTACCACGTTAACTTAGTTAACGTGGCAAGTAACGTGAGCTTTGGGTGGCTTCGCAAGCATTATTGGTGATCACTTTTCTCATTAACGTTGCAAGTTTTACCATTCCACGATAGTGTTCACGTTAACTAGGTTAACGTGAATACTAACGTGGTTCTCCCTTACTTTCTTTGCCCTGAAAATAAGCAATTAAAGTGCATCAAAGCTCTAGCCAAAGTCATGAGATTATGCATCATTAATTTATCATACAATTCTAGCAAAATACTCATGAAATTATGCAAAGTTCACAAAAGTTGCTTGAATCAATGTGTAAGTGTAATTTCATCCAAAACTTGCCTTATTCACTAAGAAAATGCATGAAACTATCCTAAAATAGCAAATAAAAGGTCAGTGAAACTGGCCTAGATGCCCTGGCATCAAAGACCACTAACGTGAAAGTTAACGTGGAGCTAAGATTGATGAGCCAACGTTAGTGACACTCACCTTTGTCACTAACGTTGGAGATGGCATTCATTACCACGTTAACCTAGTTAACATGAATTCTAACATGGAGAGTAGGGGCGTTTGGAGCGTTAGTGACAAAGGTAAGTGTCACTAACGCTCTCGAAGATAGGCATGCCCACATTAAGAGTCACGTTAGTTAAACTAACGTGAACTCTAACGTAGGGAAAGGGGGCATAATACAACGTTATTGGAAAAGGTGATTCCCAATAACGTCTGCAAAGGACCAAGAGGCAACGTTAGTGGTCACGTTAGTGCCACAAACGTTGAAGTTAACAGGGACCATTTTGGGTTGGAACGTTAGTGAAAAAGGTAATTGTCACTAACGTTCTCGAACCCACATTTTCACTTAACATTAACACCACTAACGTCCTGACTAACGCCCATGCCTAACTCACACTTTTTTGTAAGCTGAGCCCACTGAAGATTGTACTTGCTTCAACTCAAGATCAAAGGCCCATATCCAAGACTTGAAGAACTCACTAGAGGATCAAGAAGATTAGTATATATAGGAGTAGTTTTGAACTATAGAGAGGCTTGGCACTTTGGAGAACTACCCTTGTATATTTACTCTTCTGCATTTTGAAGCATGTATTCTTTTCTGCCATTTTTCATTTCTAGAGCTATGAACAACTAAACCCCTTTCATTGGGTTAGGGAGCTCTGTTGTAATTTGATGGATCAATTATAGTTTTCATTCTTCTTCTTCTTTCTTCTCTTTTGATTTACTAGAAAGCTTTCGATCTTAATTCAATTAGTTAGTTGTCTTGGAAAAGAAACTCTCCATAATTGGATCTCCT
>NC_029775.3:54840836-54843802 GCF_000817695.3 Arachis duranensis | reverse complement strand
CATCCTCTCAGTGAAAACGTTCCTATGCTCTGTCACAGCATGGCTAATCATCTGTCGGTTCTCAATCAGGTTGGAATAAAATCCCTTGATTCTTTTGCGCTTGTCATCACGCCCAGCCTTCAGGAGTTTGAAGCTCGTCACAGTCATTCAATCACAGAATCCTACTCGGAATACCATAGACAAGGTTTAGACTTTTCGGATCCTCATGAATCCCGCTATCTATCTAGCTTATACCACGAAGATTCTGTTGGGGAATCTAAGAGATATGCGCCCTGCCTAAAGTAGAACGGAAGTGGTTGTCAGTCATGCGCGTTCATAGGTGAGAATGATGATGAGTGTCACGGATCATCACATTCATCAAAGTTAAGTGTAACGTATATCTTGGAATAAGGATAGAAGAGAATTGAATAGAAAGTAATAATAATTGTATTGAAACTTGAGGTACAGCAAAGCTCCACACCCTTAATCTATGGTGTGCAGAAACTCCATCGTTGAAAATACATAAGTAAAAGGTTCAGGCATGGCCGAATGGCCAGCCCTCTCCATGATCAAGAGACTGAATAGTCAAAAGATTAAACTGTCAAAAGATGTCTAATACAATAGTTAAATGTCCTATATATACTAGACTAGCTACTAGGGTTTACATGAGTAAGTAATTGATGCATAAATCCACTTCTAGGGCCCACTTGGTGTATGCTTGGGCTGAGCTTGATCTGTCCACGAGCTGAGGCTTTTCTTGGAGTTGAACTCCAAGTTATAACGTGTTTTGGGCGTTCAACTCCGGATCATGACGTTTTTCTGGCGTTTAACTCCAGACAGCAGCATGTACTTGGCGTTCAACGCCAAGTTACATCGTCAATTCCCGAATAAAGTATGGACTATTATATATTGCTGAAAGCTCTGGATGTCTACTTTCGAACACCGTTGAGAGCGCACCATTTGGAGTTCTGTAGCTCCAGAAAATCCATTTTTAGTGAAGGGAGGTCAGATTCCAACAGCATCAGCAGTCCTTTTGTCAGCCTTTTTCAGAGTTTTGCTCAAATCCCTCAATTTCAGCCAGAAATTACCTGAAAACATAGAAAAACACACAAACTCATAGTAAAGTCCATAAATGTGAATTTAACATAAAAACTAATGAAAACATCCCTAAAAGTAGCTTGAACTTACTAAAAACTACCTAAAAATAATCCCAAAAAGCGTATAAGCTATCCGCTCATCACAACACCAAACTTAGATTGTTGCTTGTCCCCAAGCAACTGAAAATCAATTAGGATAAAAAGAAGAGAATATACTATAAATTCCAGAATATCAATGAATATTAATTATAATTAGATGAGCGGGACTTGTAGCTTTTTGCTTCTGAACAGTTTTGGCATCTCACTTTTTCCTTTGAAGTTTAGAATGATTGGCTTCTCTATGAACTTAGAATTTCGGATAGTGTTATTGACTTTCCTAGTTGAGCATGTTGATTCTTGAACACAGCTACTTATGAGTCTTGGCCGTGGCCTTTTCACTTGGGCTTTCATGACACAAGCACATGGTTAGGGACAGCTTGATTTAGCCGCTTAGGCCTGGATTTTATTTCCTTAGGCCCTCCTATCCATTGATGCTCAAAGCCTTGGATCCTTTTTACCCTTGCCTTTTGGTTTTAAGGGCTATTGGCTTTTTCTGCTTGCTTTTTTCTTTTTCTTTCTATTTTTTTCGCCATTTTTTTCTTCTTTTTTTCTTCGCAAGCATTTTACTTTTCACTGCTTTTTCTTGCTTCAAAAATCAATTTCATGATTTTTCAGATCATCAATAACATTTCTCTTTGTTCATCATTCTTTCAAGAGCCAACAGTTTTAACATTCATAAACAACAAGATCAAAAATATACACTGTTCAAGCATTCATTCAGAAAACAAAAAGTATTGTCACCACATCAATATAACTAAACTAAATTCAAGGATAATTTCGAAATTCATGTACTTCTTGTTCTTTTGAATTAAAACATTTTTCATTTAAGAGAGGTGAAGGATTAATGGATTTTATTCATAGCTTTAAGACATAGTTACTACATACTAATGATCATGAAGTAGAGACACAAAACATAGATAAACACAACATAAAAACCGAAAAACAGAAAGAAATAAGAACAAGGAATGAATCCACCTTAGTGGCGTCTTCTTCTTGAAGGACCAACAATGTCCTTAAGCTCTTCTATGTCCCTTCCTTGCCTTTGTTGCTCCTCCTTCATTGCCCTTTGATCTTCTTTTATTTCTTGGAGAATGATAGAGTGCTCATGATGTTCCACCCTTAATTGTTCCACATTGTGGCTCAAATCTTCTAAGGAGGTGTTGAGTTGCTCCCAATAGTTGTTAGGAGGAAAGTGCATCCCTTGAGGCATCTTTGGGATTTCTTGATGATGAGCTTCCTCATGCATTTCTTGAGAACCGTGAAGGATCTCTCTTGCTTGCTCTATCCTCTTCTTGGTGATGGGCTTATCTTCTTCAATGGAGATGTCTCCTTCTATGATAACTCCAGCTGAGTAACATAGATGGCTAATAAGGTGAGGAAAAGCTAGCCGTGCCATGGTGGAGGACTTGTCGTCTATTTTGTAGATTTCATTGGAGATAACCTCGTGAACTTCTACTTCCTCTCCAATCATGATGCTTTGAATCATGATGGCCCGATCCACATTAACTTCAGATCGGTTGCTAGTAGGAATGATGGAGCGTTGAATGAACTCCAACCATCCTCTAGCCACAGGCTTGAGGTCCAGTCTTCTTAGTTGAACTGGCTTGCCTTTGGAGTCTATTCTCCATTGAGCTCTTTCCACACATATGTCCATTAGGACTTGGTCCAATCTTTGATTAAAGTTGACCTTTCTAGTGTAGGGGCGTTCATCTTCTTGCATCATGGGCAAGTGAAACACCAACCTCACATTTTCCGGACTAAAATCTAAGTATTTCCCCCGAACCATTGTGA
>NC_029775.3:54840366-54840596 GCF_000817695.3 Arachis duranensis | reverse complement strand
TCTTCTTTGCCACAACATCATAGAAGTGGTCTTGATGGCTTTTGGAGATGAATCTTTCCATCTCCCATGACTCGGAGGTGAAAGCTTTTGTCTTCCCTTTTCCTTTTCTAGAGGATTCTCCGGCCTTAGGTGCCATTGATGGTAATGGAAAATAAAAAAGATTGTGCTTTAACCACACCAAACTTAAAATATTGCTCGTCCTCGAGCAATAGAAGAAAGAAGAGAAGAAG
>NC_029775.3:54838865-54840190 GCF_000817695.3 Arachis duranensis | reverse complement strand
GCCATTTAGGGTGGGAATGGGTGGGAAAATGGTTTTGAATTTTGGAAGGTAGGTGGGGTTTATGGGGAAGAGTGGATGGATGTGATTGGTGAAGGGGGTGATTGGGAAGAGGAATTGAGGTGATTGGTGAAGAGTGTTGGGAAGTGTGACATGGGGAATACAAATCACAAAAATAGGATTAGGAGGTAAGGTGGGAATATAGTAGGTGGGGATCCTGTGGGGTCCACAGATCCTGAGGTGTCAAGGAATTCCATCCCTTCACCAAATAGGCATGTAAAATGCCTTTGCACACTATTCTGGCGTTTAAACGCCCATTGGTGCACGTTCTGGGCGTTCAACGCCCATGTAAAGCATGTTTCTGGCGTTGAACGCCAGTTTCATGCTTGTTACTGGCGTTCAACGCCAGCTTTTCTTCTCTAGGCACATTCCTGGTGTTCAGCGCCAGAATGTTGCTTGTTTCTGGCGTTCAGCGCCAGAATGATGCTCTGTTCTGGCGTTGAACGCTGGCCAGATGCATCTTACTGGCGTTGAACGCCAGCCTGTGCGTCCTCCAGGGTGTGAATTTTTTCTTCTGCTGTTTTTGATTCTGTTTTTAATTTTTATGATTTTTACCTAATAAAACATAAAGTAATAATAAAATAAAAATTAGATAAATAAAATTGGGTTGCCTCCCAACAAGCACTTCTTTAATGTCAATAGCTTGACAGTGGCTCTCATGGAGCCACAAAGGTGATCAGGTCAATGTTGTATAGTCCCAGCACCAAACTTAGAGTTTGGATATGGGATCTTAACACCAAACTTAGAGTTTGGTTGTGGCCTCACAACACCAAACTTAGAGTTTGACTGTGGGGGCTCTCCTTGACTCTGAACTGAGAGAAGCTCTTCATGCTTACTCTCTTTTGTCACAGAGAGATGGCCTTGTGCCTTAAACACAAGGTAGTCCCCATTCAATTGAAGGACTAATTCACCTCTGTTGACATCTATCACAGCTTCTGCTGTGGCTAGGAAAGGTCTTCCGAGGATGATGCATTTATCCTCTTCCTTCCTAGTGTCTAAGATTATGAAATCAACAGGGATGTAAAGGCCTTCAACATTTACTAACACGTCCTCCACTATTCCATATGCTTGTCTCAATGATTTGTCTGCCAATTGTAATGAGAACAAGGCAGGTTGTACCTCAATGATCACCAGCTTCTCCATTACAGAGAGTGGCATAAGATTTATCCCTGACCTTAGATCACATAGAGCCTTTTCGAAGGTCATGGTGCCTATGGTACAAGGTATTAAGAACTTGTCAGGATCTTGTTTCTTTTGAGGTAGAGTTT
>NC_029775.3:54835278-54838668 GCF_000817695.3 Arachis duranensis | reverse complement strand
GAGGTCTTCCTCACTAGGATTTTCGTCCTTCTCTTCCCTTGTGCATTCGGCCATATTGATTATATCAATGGCCTTGCACTCTCCTTTTGGATTCTCTTCTGTATTGCTTGGGAGAATACTGGGAGGAGTTTCAATGACTTTCTTACTCAGCTGGCCCACTTGTGCCTCCAGATTTCTAATGGAGGATCTTGTTTCACTCATGAAACTGAAAGTGGCCTTTGACAGATCAGAGACTAGATTGGCTAAATTAGAAGTGTTTTGTTCAGAATTCTCTGTCTGCTGCCGAGAAGATGATGGATATGGCTTGCTATTGCTTAGCCTAGTGCGTCCACCATTGTTAAAGCCTTGTTGAGGCTTTTGTTGATCCTTCCATGAGAAATTTGGATGATTTCTCCATGATGAGTTATAGGTGTTTCCATAAGGTTCACCCATGTAATTAACGTCTGCCATGGCAGGGTTTTCAGGATCATAAGCTTCTTCAAAAGTTCCCTCTTTAGTACTGTGGGATGCATGTTGCCATCCATTTAGATTTTGAGAGATCATGTTGACCTGTTGAGTCAACACTTTGTTCTGAGCCAATATGGCATTCAGAGCATCAATTTCAAGAACTCCTTTCTTCTAAGGTATCCCATTATTCACGGAGTTCCTCTCAGAAGTGTACATGAATTGGTTGTTTGCAACCATGTCAATGAGTTCTTGAGCCTCTTCAGGCGTTTTCTTTAGGTGAATAGATCCACCTGCAGAATGGTCCAATGACGTTTTCGAAAATTCAGATAGGCCATAATAGAATATATCTAATATGGTCCATCCTGAAAACATGTCAGATGGACATCTTTTGGTCAGCTGCTTGTATCTTTTCCAAGCCTCATAGAGGGATTCACCATCTTTTTGTTTGAAGGTTTGAACATCCACTCTCAGCTTGGTCAGCTTTTGAGGAGGAAAGAATTTGTCCAAGAAGGCAGTGACCAGCTTATCCTAGGAGTCCAGGCTATCCTTGGGTTGTGAATCCAACCATATTCTAGCTCTGTCTCTTACAGCAAAAGGGAAAAGCATGAGTCTGTAGACGTTACCTTTAGATTGTTGTAACTTAGCTTCTCTTAATTTTCTCTTCAGAGTCCTTTCAGGTTCTGGATCTATTTCAACAAGAGTGCCTTTATCCTTGTTCCTGCTCATATGAAAGAGAAGAAAACAAGAAAAGAAAGAGGAATCCTCTATGTCACAGTATAGAGATTTCTTTATGTTAGTAGAAGAAGAAAGGGGGAAGAAAGTAGAAGAGGGGGTTCGGATATTTAGGTGAAGAGAGGTGAAGAGAAGTGTTAGTAATTAAATAAATAAATAGAATAGGAAAAGAGAGGGAGAATTTCTAAAACAATTTTGAAAAAGGGGTTAGTAATTTTCGAAAATTAGATATAAGACATAATTGAAATTAAAATTTAAAACAAAAAGAATTTTTTTGAAAAAGAGATGAGATATTTTCGAAAATTAGAGAGAGAAAAGTAGTTAGTTGGTTTTAAAAAAGATAAGAGACAAACAAAAAGTCAAAGAGTTAGTTGAAAAAGATATTAAAATCAAATTTGAAAAGATAAGAAGATAAGAGGTTAGATAAGATATTTTGAAATCAAATTTTGAAAAAGATAAAATTTTTGAAAAAGATATGATAAAAGATAGAAAGATTTAATTTTTAAATTTAAAATTACTTACTTCACTAACAAGAAACTTCAAGATAAGATTCTAGAACTTAAAGATTGAACGTTTCTTAACAAGAAAGTAACAAACTTAAAATTTTTGAATCAATCACATTAATTGTTAGCTAATAAGATATAAAGATAAGAAAAAGATTTTGAAAATATTTTGAAAAAGATTTTTGGAATTTTTCGAAAATAATAAAAATGAAAAAGATATAATTTTTGAAAAAAAGATTTTGAAAAGATAAGATTTTTAAAATTGAAATTTTGACTTGACTTGTAAGAAACAACTAATTTTTAAAAATTTTTGACCAAGTCAACCCTAAATTTCGAAAATTTGGAGGGAAATAAAGAAAAGATATTTTTTTTTATTTTTGAATATTTTAATTATGGGAGAGAAAAACAACAAAAATACTCAATGCATGAAATTTTTAGATCAAAACAATGAATGCATGCAAGAATGCTATGAATGTCAAGATGAACACCAAGAACACTTTGAAGATCATGATGAACATCAAGAACACAATTTTGAAAAATTTTTGATGCAAAGAAAACATGCAAGACGCCAAACTTAGAAATTTTTAATGCTTGAAAAATATGAATGCAAAGATGCACATGAAAAACAACAAACAAGACTAAACAAGAAATCATCAAGATCAAACAAGAAGACTTGTCAAGAACAACTTGAAGATCATGAAGAACACTATGAATGCATGGAATTTTCGAAAAATGCAAGAAAAAATTTTAAAAGCATGCAATTGACATCAAACTTAAAATTTGATTCAAGACTCAAACAAGAACACAAAATATTTTTGGTTTTTTTGATTTTATGAATTTTTTTTGGATTTTTATTAATTTATTTTCGAAAATATTTTTGGAAAAACGAAAAAGAAAAATTTTGAAAAAGTTTTTGAAAAGAAAATTACCTAATCTGAGCAACAAGATGAACCGTCAGTTGTCCATACTCGAACAATCTCCGGCAACGGCGCCAAAAACTTGGTGGACGAAATTGTGATAAAAGAATTTCAGGCACTGTTAGAGAAGCTCACAACTCCGTTCAACTAACCAGCAAGTGTACTGGGTCGTCCAAGTAATAAACCTTACGTGAGTAAGGGTCGATCCCACAGAGATTGTTGGTATGAAGCAAGCTATGGTCATCTTGTAAATCTCAGTTAGGCAGATTAAATTGGTTTATGATGAGTTCGAAAATTAATAACAAAAAGAAAATAAAAAGGGATAGAAATACTTATGTAAAGCAATAGTGGGAATTTCAGACAAGTGTGTGAAGATGTTGTGCTCCTCTCAAATCTCTACTTTCTTATTACATTCATCCAATCCTTCTTACTCTTTTCCATGGCAAGCTGTATGTAGGGCATCACCGTTGTCAATGGCTATATCCCATCCTCTCAGTGAAAACATTCCTATGCTCTATCACAGCACGGCTAATCATCTGTCGGTTCTCAATCAGGTTGGAATAGAATCCTTTGATTCTTTTGCGCTTGTCATCACGCCCAGCCTTCAGGAGTTTGAAGCTCGTCACAGTCATTCAATCACAGAATCCTACTCAAAAAACCATAGACAAGGTTTAGACTTTCCGGATCCTCATGAATTCCGCCATCTATCTAGCTTATACCACGAAGATTCTGTTGGGGAATCTAAGAGATAAGCGCCCTGCCTAAAGTAGAACGGAAGTGGTTGTCAGTCA
>NC_029775.3:54813079-54835119 GCF_000817695.3 Arachis duranensis | reverse complement strand
GTATTGAAACTTGAGGTACAGCAAAGCTCCACACCCTTAATCTATGGTGTGCAGAAACTCCACCGTTGAAAATACATAAGTAAAAGGTTCAGGCATGGCCGAATGGCCAGCCCTCTCCATGATCAAGAGACCGAATAGTCAAAAGATTAAACTATCAAAAGATGTGTAATACAATAGTTAAATGTCCTATATATACTAGACTAGCTACTAGGGTTTACATGAGTAAGTAATTGATGCATAAATCCACTTCCGGGGCCCACTTGGTGTATGCTTGGGCTGAGCTTGATCTGTCCACGAGCTGAGGCTTTTCTTGGAGTTGAACTCCAAGTTATAACATGTTTTGGTCGTTCAACTCCGGATCATGACGTTTTTCTGGCGTTTAACTCCAGACAGCAGCATGTACTTGACGTTCAACGCCAAGTTACGTCGTCAATTCCCGAATAAAGTATGGACTATTATATATTGCTGGAAAGCTCTGGATGTCGACTTTCCAACGCCATTGAGAGCGCGCCATTTGGAGTTCTGTAGCTCTAGAAAATCCATTTCGAGTGCAGGGAGGTCAGATTCCAACAGCATCAGCAGTCCTTTTGTCAGCCTTTTTCAGAGTTTTGCTCAAATCCCTCAATTTCAGCCAGAAATTACCTGAAATCACAGAAAAACACACAAAGTCATAGTAAAGTCCAGAAATGTGAATTTAACATAAAAACGAATGAAAACATTCCTAAAATTAGCTTGAACTTACTAAAAACTACCTAAAAACAATGCCAAAAAGCGTATAAATTATCCGCTCATCAAGAGGACCCTCGAAAGAGAAAGGAGGGAAGCAAGAGGGAAAAGAGTTGTTGGTGCTAAGAAAGAGAAAGAGTATTTTGAAACAAACATGGAGGAGAACTTGGAAAACAACCATGAAGCAGAAGCTCACAACCATGTCAGAGAAGGCCCTGCAAATCATGCTTGGCAAGAAAGGAGAGTTCTAGGCTCTTACAACAATCCAAATCCAGGAAACTGTGGAAGTAGCATCCAAAAGCCCACTATACATGCCAACAACTTTGAATTAAAACCCCAACTCATCACCCTTATTCAGAACAACTACTCATTTGGAGGAAGTGCCCAAGAAGACCCCAATCAACATCTAACCACCTTCCTGCGAATATGTGACACTGTGAAGTCTAATGGAGTCCACCCAGATGTCTATAGGCTGCTTTTGTTCCCTTTTTCACTCATGGACAAAGCATCCAAGTGGTTGGAGTCCTTCCCAAAGGAGAGCTTAACAAATTGGAAAGATGTGGTGAACAAATTTTTGGCAAGATTCTACCCTCCTCAAAGAATTAACAGGCTGAGAGCTGAGGTGCAAACTTTCAGGCAACAAGATGGTGAGACTCTCTATGAGGCATGGGAGAGATTCAAGGACTTAACAAGAAGATGCCCACCAGACATGTTGATGGGTTCAGCTTCACATTTTCTATGAAGGTCTCTCTTATGAGTCAAAGAAGGCTGTAGACCATTCCTCAGGGGGCTCTCTAAACAAGAAGAAAACCATTGAAGAAGCCATAGATGTCATTGAGACGGTAGCTGAGAATGACTACTTCTATGCTTCTGAAAGAAGCAACACTCGAGGAGTGATGGAGCTGAATCACATGGATGCATTGCTGGCTCAAAATAAGATGATCACCAAGCAGCTAGCAGATCTTACCAAGAAGGTGGAGGAAAACCAAGTTACAGCAGTCATCACTTCATCACCAGCTCAAGAAGGAGTGAATGTAGGGGAAGAAGGTTACTGGGAACAAGCCAATTATGTTGGGAACTCACCCAGAAAAATCCATGATCCATACTCCAAAACTTACAATTCTGGATGGAGAAATCACCCCAATTTTGGGTGGAGAAATCAACAAGACCAAGGCTAAGACCAGAGACGCCACAACCACAATTTTAACAACAATGTAACTCACCAACATACCTCACAGAGATTCTATCAACAACCACCTAATCTCACCCCACCATCACTAACCGAGGATAGACTTTCAAAGATTGAGACTCTACTTGAAGACATATGTAGAGAAGTTAAAGACAATAAGGTGTTTAAGGATAAAATGCGAGCCAATATCAAAAACCAAGGGGAAACCATCAAGAGACTGGAGTCCCAAGTAGGGTATCTATCTCAATAAATTCCCAAACCCACTGATGGATTTCCCAGCAACACGGAGAAGAATCCAAGAGGAGAAACAAGGAAGGTCAGGTGGGAAGAATGTAAGATGATCACGACAAGTGATGAGAGGAGTGTGGAGGAAGTAGACATACAAACAGAACACCTCCAAGACAGTCCGAAGGAAAATCATGCACCCCAACCCATACTCAGGGAAGAGCTAAAGAAAGGGGAGATCCTGAATCCATATGCACCCTTCCCCCAAAGGCTTAAGGATGGTGTAGCAGGGAGAATGTATTCAAGGTTCCTCGACATGTTTGCATCTCTTGATGTAAATATACCATTCATTAAGGCCCTCCAGTAAATGCCCTCCTACATCAAGTATATAAAGGAGCTATTGGCCAAAAAGAGTTCATTGAAGGGTGGACAGACAATAAAGATGAATAGGGAGTGTAGTGCTCTTATCCAAATAGGGCCACCTACAAAGAAGAAGGACCCAGGGAGTTTTCACATTCCTTGTGCTATAGGAGAGACAATGTTTGATAAAGGGCTCTGGGACCTGGAGCAAGCATCAACTTAATGCCTCTGTCCCTCATGAAAAATCTCTAAATCAATGAGCTAACACCTACAGACGTAATCATCAAACTGGCTGACAAAACCCAAAAATAGGCAATAGGAGTGGTTGAGAATGTGTTAGTGAAGGTTGGGAACTACTTTCTTCCCACAGGCTTTGTTATCCTGGAAATGGAAGAGAATCCCAGTCACCCCATCATTCTGGGAAGGCCATTCTTAGCCACAGCCAGAGCACTTATAGATGTGGAGTGAAGAGAGCTAGTATTGAGAATACATGATGAGCAGCTCACCTTCAATGTTTTCAAACCCTCACAAGAAGCAGATTATGATAACAAAAAGTCAGAGGAAGAGCACAAGAAAGAGCTGATGGAAGAGACAAGCATGGGAGCACAAGTACCACACCTGAAAACCCCCCATTGGTAACAACCAGTGTGATTAGAAAGAGAAACAACCAAGTGTAATCCAAGAGGAACTAAAACCATCAAAGTCATATGAGACAAGCAATATAACAATCCTGAAAGAGGAAACCACAAGGAACACAGTGACATCAAGGGACACAAAAAAAGGGTCCCAAGGGGATGGAAAAACAAGAAAATCCCTACAGAAGATTTCTCTCCAGGGGATGAAGTGGTCTCTACATACTTTCCATCTATACCACCTCATCTCCCCACTATTCCAACTCAGCTACCACCAGTGTACACCATCAACAAAATTTTGTCCTTAGAACATGTGGAACTTCTTAACAAAGCCGATGGAAATAGATTCACTGCAAGAGGGGAAGATTTGAAGCACTACCAACCATCCTAACAGAGGCCGAACGTCAAGCTAATGACGCTAAAGAAGTGCTTCATGGGAGACAACCCATGTTCAATACCCTTTCTTTTTAATCTCTAATAGTAGTAATAAAGCAAAGTTCATGGATTATAAATCAACTTCGACAAACATTACATGAATCCCTACATGCAACATATAGTACATCATAAGTTTGGTGTTCAAGGCAAACCAAGAAGGGCTTGAACACACTTCATGATATGATATTCTTTTTTAGTCTTGTTACACCATATGATCACCAACAAGTTTGGTGTTACCAACGTTGCATGCATGGGAAATTGAGTGGTCGATTGATTTGTATTCATGAAAAGCATTTAGTTATTTGAAAAACAAAAGAAAAAGATTTTAATAGTAGCTATTTCACACTTTAATTCTTCCCACCTAAAATTCAATTAATCTTTTTGCATTTCTTTTGTCTTGTATAGGAAATCAAAAAGGGTATTGATGGTACTTGATAGGACAATCAAGGAAGGGAGATTCAGCCACTATACCAAGGAAAACTCACACTTGTCTTCAAGGGGAGCATCTTTGGAAGTTTTGCCATGAAACATTGGGAGTTGGATAGCCTTGGAGACCGAATCAAGACCCTCATAAAAAAAGGTGATCCTTGTGCTCATCCAATGCCAAGCCCCAACCGTCCATCATTAAGCAACACCATCAATCCACAACCTTCAATCATTTACCATTCCCCTATATAAACTCCTTCACACAACATCCCTCTATTTCAATTCTTCACCTTCGAAACATACACTATACACTCCATCTCCACCAAGGGTTTTCATACACACCCCTAGAGTCACACCTTGTGAGCAACAAACATATCAACCATCACCCATGGCATCGTCCAGCTCTAAAAGGTGAAAGGGGAAGGAACCTATAGATCAGCCTCCATTTGATGGAAAGAAATTTAGAACATTTTACCATGCATTACAATTTGGGTGGATGGCTGATAAAGAAGTCATATATGAGTTAGGCTTTCATGTCACAAAAACTGGGTGCCCCGAAATCACAAAGAAGGTGGAAAAACGTCGATGGGAGCTCCTCACTGATCCGATTACAAGGGTGAACGCAACTCTGGTAAGAGAGTTTTATGCAAATGCAGTTAGACATGATAAGGCAGATGAATCCTATGCAAGTTTCGTGAGAGGGGTAATGGTGGATTTTAGTCCCATGAGCATCATGAGAGTGCTAAAGCTGCGAATCATACCCTTTACAGAAGAGAGCTATCACTCAAGAATGGATAACAGCCCCAACCACAACCAGATTATGAAAGACATCTGTGTGCAGGGAATGGATTGGGACAGAGACCCCATGGGAAATCCAGATTTATAAAAAGAGGAGACCTCCTTCCTGAGGCTAAGGGGTGGTTCGAAATCGTAAGGAGATCTATCCTTCTAGCCGTAAACAATTATGAGGTCAATATTACTCGAGCCACCATGGTACATTGCTTAGTAAATGGTGGAAGGATCAATGTTCATGAAATTATAGCTGAAGGGATCCAGGATTCCGCCAAAAAGAATGATCCGGGTGCTAGACTTTGGTACCCCAGCACCATCCTGAGACTATGCATGAAAGCCAAGGTGGTGTTCGAAGACAACAATCCATAATGGGTAAATCCTGGGAGGTTAGTCACGCTCCAATGCATAAACTATGTGACACCTGCTCAACAACAAAGAAGAAGTCGGATAGGGAAAAGAACTGCACAAGAAGAGCCCCACCAAGAAGATCCTCACCAAGAAGAACCCTAACAAACAGGGTACCAGCAAGAAGGACAATATGATCCAACCAATATAAATCTGTTTCACATCAAGGAAGCCATTGAGTATATGGCAAGTAGCTTTATGGAGAGACAAGAACAACAACTACATGTCCAAGCTCAAAGGATGGATCATCAAGAAAAACTACTCTCTAGTTGGATGGATCAACAAAGAGAGTGACAGAAACAGCAAAAGGAGTTGCAACAGGAGCATTACTCCCAACTCACCCAAGCCATCAATCAAGTGTCTGAAAGGCAAGAGAGCCAGGACAAACATCTTCAAGAACTCAACCAATGCTAGATAGCTCATATGAAAGCATTCAACGAATTCAGTGTGCTCAACGAAGGAAGGCAACTACATCGAGAAGAATTTAGCATAAACACTCAGGTCAAGTTAACTTATATGACTGGGCATATGCATAACTTGCACCCTGCTATTCCATGTTATGAAGCAGTCCGCAAGGACTTGACAGAACAAGAAGAAGGAAAGGTGAAACAACAAAAGGAAGTATTAAAGAAGAAGATGTAGGATGCTGGTTTCTGGAAAAAGCTGATCGGGAAGCGCAAAGGAAATGGGGACTCAAACAATCAAGGAGGACCCCAAGACAAAGGGACATGAGCATACCAATAAGTGAAAGATGGTGGAGTTCCTTCTTTGTTTTATCTTTTTCACAGCTTTAAATAAGAAAAATCATGTATGAAATAGAACATGCTTCCATAGTAGCTTAGGATTTTCAATTCTGCCTTTAGAGTTTTCATTGCTTAGGTTTATGTTTACTAGTCTAATATCCCTTCTGCATTGCCACCTTTCATACTTGTATGCTTGTCCTTTAAGTTAATCAAAAAGAAGATGTTATGAAAAGAACAAGAGTGGAGTTATCTTGTGAAGTGAATTCTGAATGTTTGTGGTAGGGTGATTAATTAGCTAAGTTGGTTCACCAACAAGGTAGGAAGGCAACTATCTATCCTGAATCCTATGCTTGAAACACATTCTATGAGACTAACTAAATAATAAGATCCCAATAAGAAAAGAGAAAGAGCAATAAAAGTTGAAAATGAAGGAAAAACAATAAGAAACAATGCTAGGCACCAAGGGTTTGAAGATTGAGGAATGTGTCGGTGGTGTTCATGTGCAAGGGATATGCTTGGATGAATAAGCTCTTAGGGGTGCCTTATCACTTGGTAACTTGGATAAACTAATCCGGGATTATCAGCTGAAAGTCCACTATCAAGAGTGACCTTGCTACAGAACACTTAGTAACCCAAAGAGGTGCTGGACACCAAGGTATCAAGAAAGAAAACAAACCATGTGCCTGTGGTGTGTATGTATGTGGGAAAGAGACTTGAGGGAGTAAGTCCTTAGGGGTGTTTTAACACCTAGCACCTTGAACCAACTGGTTCGGGAGTGTTGGCTGAAAGCTTATCATAAAGAGTCGCCCTCATACAGAGCATTTAGCCTAAAAAGGAATGCAATAAACCTTGGAAAAGAAGGAAGGATCAACAACTAGGAAGTCTAAAAGGATGCAATCAAGAGAGTGATCAAGGGCATGATAAAGTCCTGAAACCTAGTAAAGGAATGAACCTAAGTTGCTATACATGAAACCCCATAAACCAGGAATTTTACTTTTATATTAATCATCTTGTTTCTTTCATTCATCCTTCCTATGTTTCAGTACTTGCTTAGGGACAAGCAAGCTTTAAGTTTGGTATTGTGATGCCAGGGCATCTAGGCCAGTTTCACTTACCTTTTCTTTACTATTTTAGGGTAGTTTCATGCATTTTCTTAGTGAATACGGCAAGTTTTAGATGAAAATACACTTACACCTTGATTCAAGCAACTATTGTGAATTTTACATGATTTCATGAGGATTTTGCAAGAATTGAATGACAAATTGATGATGCATAATCTCATGACTTTAGCTAGAGCTTTGATGTACTTTATTTGCTTGATTTCAGGACAAAGGAAGCAAGGAAGAATCATGTTAGTAGCCACGTTAATCTAGTTAATGTGACCACTAACGTGGAATGGGAATGAGCTTGCAATATTAATAAGAAAAGTGATCACCAATAATGCCTGTGAAGCCATCAGAAGCCCACGTTAATTGCCACGTTAACTAGGTTAACGTGGTAGTTAACCTGGAGATAAAGAGAGCTCCAGCGTTAGTGGTAAATGTGAACATCACTAACGCTCTAAGAATTGGCAATGAGCCATGTTAAGAGTCATGTTAACTTAGTTAACGTGAACTCTAACGTGGAAGGGAGGAACAATGCCAACGTTAGTGACACTCACCTTTGTCACTAACGTTCGATCAAGCTAGCATTGCTCACGTTAGTGGTCACGTTAAGACCACTAACGTGAAAGTTAATGTGGAGCTAAGATTGATGAGCCAACGTTAGTGACACTCACCTTTGTCACTAACGTTGGAGATGGCATTCACTACCACGTCAGGGGCCACGTTAACCTAGTTAACGTGAACTCTAATGTGGAGAGTAGGGCGTTTGGAGCGTTGGTGACAAAGGTAAGTGTCACTAACACTCTCGAAGATAGGCATCCCCACGTTAAGAGTCACGTTAGTTAAACTAACGTGAACTCTAACGTAGGGAAAGGGGGCATAATACAACGTTATTGGAAAAGGTGATTCCCAATAACGCTTACGAAGGATCATAAGGCAACGTTAGTGGTCACGTTAGTGCCACTAATGTTGAAGTTAACGTGGACTATATGAGGTTGGAACGTTAGTGAAAAAGGTGATTGCCACTAACGTTCTCGAACCCACAATTTCACTTAACGTTAACATCATTAACGCCCATGCCTAACTCACACCTTTCAGCAAGCTGAGCCCACTAACGATTGTAACTTCTTCAACTCAAGATCTAAAGCCCACACCCAAGACTTACAGAACTCACTAGAAGATCAAGAAGAGTAGTATATATAGGAGTAGTTTTGATCTATAGAAGAGCTTGGCACTTTAGAGAACTACCCTCTGTATATTTACTTTTCTACATTTTGAAGCATGTATTCTTTTCTGCCATTTTTTATTTCTAGAGATGTGAACAACTAAACCCCTTTCATTGGGTTAGGGAGCTCTATTGTAATTTGATGGATCAATTATAGTTTTCATTCTTCTTCTTCTTTCTTCTCTTTTGATTTACTAGAAAGCTTTCGATCTTAATTCAATTGGTTAGTTGTCTTGAAAAAGAAACTCTCCATAATTGGGTCTCCCCTGAGCCTTGGAAAAGGGATGAGGAGATCCTACTAGAAATACTTTCTCATGTTGGACCAAATTGGGGTCTGGGCGGATATAGTGACATGTAATTCTCCCAACACTTTGATTTGGAAATACATGTAGTATAATCAGTGACCATATTTCATCTCTTCCCATGAGCAATTAAATCAAGAAATTGGACAATTGTTAAAGCTTAGAGAGATTGGATTGCCAAGGAATTGGGATCCAATCATCTAAGATTGCCAAGGAGATCAATAGATGCATTGATTGAGGGAGAGATGAAAATGAACTTGATTCGGAGAATACAACATCTCCTGAGCCCAATGAATTCCCCATTTCTGATCTTACCCATTCTCTTTACTTTCTGTCATTTATTTCCATGCTCACTTCCCCAAATTTCCATTTGCACTTTATTTTCTGCTATTTACTTTCCCGCCATTTAATTTTCTGCAAACTCTTAAACTATACTCTGTTTAACTCAACTAGCATATTCTTCCAACTAAAGTTGCTTGACCAATCAATCCTTGTGGGATTCGACCTCACTCTATTGTGAGTTTTTACTTGACGACAATTCGGTATACTTGCCGAAGGAAAATTTGTTGAGAGATAAGTTTTCGTGTATCAAATGGTTGCAACATATGCCTTAATATTGGTTATGTGAATATGTGAATATTGTAGATAGCTTGTTTGTTTTCAATACCTAGTTATAGTTTAGCTTCTTTTATTTTTGTGCTATGATTCTCAAGTGTGATGACTCGGTCCCAACCGAATTCTAGCTTATCCGATTTTGATTCCGAGATTGAGAAAACTTTGTTACACACTCGGCAAGCTAGTCGGCGGTTGGACTATACGGCTAGTACTTCGGTCTCTTTTGAGAAACATACCGAATCACTAAACGGTACCGAGAGCGACTTGGAGTCCGCTACTTCCTATTCTTCTGTTAGCACTACTAATACATCTTTGCATCCTACAGGTGAACTACACATGGCAGAGCCATGCCGGATCTCTTTACATGAGCAAGGAGCTCCGGATATTTTGCTTCAACCATTGCAAGCAAGATATCTCAACCTTGATCCAAACTTTGAATTGAAGAGTAGCTTGATAAATCTACTACCTAAGTATCATGGGTTGCCGGGTCAAGACCCCATCCGACATCTAAAGGATTTTCAAGTTGCTTGTTCTACTACTCGAAGGCATGGAGCCGATGAGGTGGCTATCATGGTCTTTGCTTTCCCTTTCTCCCTTGAAGCTCAAGCAAAGAGATGGTTTTATACGCTACCGGATGAGATTGCTACCAATTGGGATTTCTTGATAAGAGAGTTTGAAGAGAGGAACTTTTGCATGGTCTAGAATTCAGAATAAATTTCCGTTGCAAGTATAGCTTCTAAACCAACAAAAATCCTTTCTTACAAACGTTTTGGTTGTCACAAGTAACAAACTCCTTTAAAATTGATAACCGAGTATTTAAACCTCAGGTCGTCTTATCAAGGAATTGCATGGAAGTATGTTCTTATTATTGGTTATGAGTTTTGTAGATTTGGGGTTTTGAAAGTAAGGAAGGAGTATGTTAAATGACAAGTAAAATAAATAAATAACTGTAAAATAAACTCCTGGCAAGATATGAGAAATTGGAAGTCCTATCCTAATTATCCTTATCGATGGTGATGAGAATTAGGTTTTAATCCCACTTAGTTAACCTTTACTAAAGCAAAGGAAAGTCAAGTAGACTAATTAGTTTGATCCTCAGGTCCTAGTCAATTCCTAAGAAAGGACTAGAGTTATTGGAATTCAATTCAATTAGCAAACATAGCAATTATCAATCATGATGAGTTTGATAACTCAAGAGTATCCAATTAATCAATTAAAGCCAATAGTAAATAATCTAAATTAAAAATAGGGAAAAATAATCATGAGTCTAAAATACCTCAAATTATATTAAATAAAGAAAATCCTAACATGAATGGTTCATAAGCCAAATAGGCAACATAAGTAATACAAGCATTAAATTATCTGAGAGTAAAAGAGAAAATAAATAAGAAAGGTACATTGAACCTTAGATTTGAAGATGAAAATATTCCTAAGTTCTAAAAATCCTAATCCTAAATCCTAAGAGAGAGGAGAGAGCCTCTCTCTCTAAAAACTACATCTAAAACCTAAAATTGTGAGTAATGATTGAATGATGATGAATTAATGGATTCCCCCACTTTATAGCCTCTAATCTGTGTTTTCTGGGCTAAGAACTGGGTCAGAAACAGCTCAGAAATCGTTGATTGTGAAATCAGGTTCGTACAGGTTGCGGCAAAGTGTACGATGCGGATGCGACGTGGGCACGTCATCCACGCGTTCGCGTTGCCTAACTTCAAGGCAGCTATAGCAAATTATATATCATTGTGAAGCCCTGGATGTTAGCTTTCCAACGCAACTAGAACCATCTCATTTGGACCTCTGTAGCTCAAGTTATGACCGGTTGAGTGCGAAGAGGTCAGGCTGGACAGCTTAGCAGTTTCTTCAACTTCTTGTATTCCTTCCACTTTTGCATGCTTCCTTTCCATCCTCTGAGCTATTCTTGCCCTGTAATCCCTGAAATCACTTAACACACATATCACGGCATCTAATGATAATAAGAGAGGATTAATATTAGCAAATATAAGGCCAAAGAAGGATGTTTTCAATCATAGCACAAAATCCGGAAGGAAAACATAAACTCATGCAATTAGTATGAATAAGTGTATGAAAGATTGATAAAATCCACTCAAGTGAGCACAAGATAAATTATAAAATAGTGGTTTATCAACCTCCCCACACTTAAACATTAGCATGTCCTCATGCTAAGCTCAAGAGAAGCTAAAGGGAGTGAAGAGGAATGATAGAATGTATGAAATGCAACCTATCTATATGAATGTAACTACATGCAAAGATGATTCTACCTACTTGGTGAAAAATTAAATAAATCTTTCAAGAACAAATATGAATTGGATTTCACTAATTCAAATCAGAAAATACAATATAAATAACTTGCAAGAAGAAGATAGCTCATGAAAGCAAGGAACATAGAATTAAGCACTGAACCCTTACTGGTAGTGTATATCATTCTAACTCTCAAGTCTCTAGGGTTAGTTCTCTCAATTCTCTACTAATCTTGCTTTCTATAGCTTGCTCTTCATCTAACAATCAACAAAAATTTAATGCACTAATACACGAATCAAGAGGTCTTTTAAGGGTTGTAATGGGGTTAGGGTCAAGGTAGAATTGTATTTGGCCAAGTGGACTAAAATATGAATCCTTAGTTAACATAAACTTTCCACCTAACTTAAGACAATCCATTTAATTAAAATGCAAAATCTAACTCCCCATTAACTGTGTTTTCCACATATTCATGCATCCTAAATTTGAGTTCAGTACATATGCATTGATACCAACACTTACTTTGGAGCATTTTGTCCACTTTTGCTCTTTTTTTCTTTTCTTTTTCAATTTTATTTATTATTTTTCTCTTTTTTTTATTTTTCTTTTATTTTTCTCAATGCATATGATTAAAGTATTGAATGCAATAATATGTGCTCAACTATTATTTTGGACATTTTCACTAAAATATACAACACCCAATTACTCAAACCAAATATTTTCAAATCCAACTTCTCCACACTTAAATCATGAGCACTTTTACTAGTCTAAGCTAACCAAGGATTCAAATTAAGGACATTATTATTTTTCGCTAAGAGTTAGTAATGAGTAAATTAAATAACAAATGGGTAAAATAGGCTCAAATTGGTTTGCAAAGGGTAATGGAAGGGTAAGGCCATATGGGTATGTAAGCTTAGTGAAACAAGGCCTCAATCATATAAGTGCATGCATACATCAAACAATGGAAATATAGAATTAAGCAAGATAAAGATTACAATTTTAGAGAGAATAACACACAAAAATAAAATATATTGGTTGATAAGATGTAACCAATCAAATAGGCTCAAAATCTCACTGGTTTTGTGTGTTCGAGCTCTAAACCATGTTCCAATATAATATTTCTTCAAACAAGTTTTTCAAAAAGTTTAATTCAAATTAGTGAAATGCTATAAAAATTTTCTTGAAAAAGATTAGTGAAATGCTATAAAAAATTTCTTGAAAAAGAAAATGTTACTTCAACCAAGTGGTAAAATATGCACAAAATCAAGAAAATATGCAATCAAACATGCAAATGCAACAACTAATTTAACAAAGAGAATTTAAACATTGGTGTTGAGAAGAGGATAACTAACCCATGAAGATCGGTATCGACCTCCCCACACTTAAAGATTGCACCGTGCTCGGTGCATGCGAAGATGTGTAGGTGGACGGGCTGCTCCAACTGATGCCTTTTCTCTATAGATTGTGCAGATTGACTCGTCTGTCTCCCCATATAAAGGTTCTTCCTGTCCCCTCTCGGTGGCCATCCTGAAAGAAGAGGAAAAGGAAGAAAAGTAACCCAGAAATAAAGATAAGAGCATAAATAAAATATGGGTGTTAATGCCAAATAATAAAGGTCTGAATTACATGGTAGCTACAACATGCAAGTGAGAAAATAGTGGAAGCAATTGGCATATCAATAGTGCAAAAATTTGCAACAATAGGGAAGAGTGTGGGCAATGAAAGACAATGTAAGTGCATATCAATGCAAAAGGAATATCAGTATTATAAAAATTAGCATTGACTTATGAATAATAATACCCAATCAGAATAAAACAAGTCATGAAGCACCAAAATAATTCAAGAAAAGATGCAATAGTTGAAGAAGAGAATTTTAACACCAATGAAAAAGAAAAAGAAAGTAAGAAAGGAGGAAGAAAGAAATAAGAAGGAAAGAAAAGATTTAGATATAAGGAAGAAAAGATAAGATATTTGGCTGATCTGGATAAGCTGTGCGCCGCTTGTGACGCAGACGCGTGAGTGACGCGTTTGCGTGGATAGCGCTTCTATGAAATTACACGGACGCGTCATCCACGCGGTCACGTGGGTCGATTTGTGCTATTAGCGCGAGGGCAGCCTCGCGGTCGCGCAACTCTCTGTTTTAAATGCTTATTGCCAAATTTTGGGGTGACACGGTTGCGTGGTTGATGCGATCACGTGGATGGCCTAATTTGAAAAACGATGCGGACGCATGGGGCACGCATTCGCGTGGTAGGGCTTGTGCTTCTAGCACGGCTCTAGCCCCACTCCATCACAAATTTCGGCCATACACCCTTTTTACGTCAATTTTGAGGCACGCATTCGCGTGAGTGACGTGGACGTGTGGGAGGCGTTTTTCCCACATGACACGGACGCGTCAGCGACACGGTCGCATCAGTCAAATTGTGCCAAAGGCACGCCTCTAGCCACGCTCTCGCGTGACTCTCTATTCACTTTTCTTTTCTTCCTAACGCACATATGACACGGACGCGTCATCGACACTGTCGCGTCGCGTGCTCTCTTGTTTTTTTTTCATGCAGTATACAGAATGCAGAATGCAATGAATGTTATGCACAATTACAGGTTCAATCAGAATTCAAAAACAGACTAAAATGGAAAAAGAACGATCATACCATGGTAGATTGTCTCCCACCTAACACTTTTAGTTAAAGTCCTTAAGTTGGACATTTAAAGAGCTTCCTGTTATGGTGGCTTGTGCTTGAATTCGTCCAGAAATCTCCACCAGTGTTTGGAATGCCAGTATCCTACGGGGTCCTAAACAAGGTACTTAAATCTCTTGAGTGGTCTCAAGCAGGTCTCCAGGCTCCCGAGGTGTTGAATGTCGGAATAGATTCTAGGATCCCAAACTCTACTTTCACACCCATCTTTGTTTCGATCTGTATTATTCAAGCCGCGTGATAAGTAATCTAAATCCTTACTGCAGTGACCAAACAACTTTTGAGATCCTTCCAATTGAGCTTGACACCAATTCTTGCACCTCAAATTGAAGTACAAAGCCTCATTGAATCTTGCATACCAGCTCTGAGTGCAAGTCATTCCCCGTTTGCTCTTAAAGCTGCAAATAGCTCTAAGCTGGCCATCTATTTCAAGTAAACCATATTCAATTGGAAAAGTAAAGATGAAAGTCAAGGATTTTACCCACTTGAAGTTTGTGTTAGGTGGTAATGGCCTTGGGATAGGTGTTTTCAGTGGTTCTATAAGCTCTACTCCCTTGTGGTCTTCAGTGAATTCCTCAACTTCTTTGCAAACCTTTTCCATTCCAGCCATGTCCTGGTCAAAGTCCTCCATATTTTCCTCATCTCTTGAGTCATAATTAGGAGGCTGAGAAAAGTTGACCTCTGCATCATCTTCGTATTCACTTGGGGAAGATTCTTCTATCTCAAAGAATTCACTTACGGATGCAAGTTCATTACTAGGAGGGCTTGACTGGTGACTATCATCATCAAGAAAACTTGAGTCTTAGGTTATTCCGTCCAGTTCTTCAAAAGATATCTGCATTGGAGGCTGTGCAAAATCCTCTTTAGCGTCATTTGTAGCGTCTTCGACGGAGCTCTCCACAACTCTGGATTCATGCGGAGGTTCAGTATCTCCTAAATCTTCAACCAAGTCTTCTTCTTCTACAGTGACAGCGTCCTCTACTTGTTCTAGTACGAAGTTATGCTCTATGATGTCCACTAGAGTTTCTAGTGTCTTCTTCATGCTATGTTCTTCATTAGATTCCCCACATGAAGCCATAGGAGTCTGTTGAGTGTCTGAACGTCTGGAAGATAATTGATTTATTGCTTACTCCAGTTGATGAAGGGTTGCATTAAATTGGTCTACTGATTATTCGAAGCAAACCTATGATTCTTGGCTTGATGGATATGGACATGGTGCATAGGGGAGTGGTGGTTCTTGGGAGTAAATTGATTGGCGTTGGGGCGAATAAGGATCATATGGTGGCGAATGGTGAAAAGAAGCTTGTGAGTATGGTGGGTTGAGGTTGTGTTGAAAGGATGATCTCTGAGCATAGGGTGGGGCTTGTTGATAGCTACAAGGGGTCCACCAAATCTATCAGTTGGGTATGCATTGTAGAATGGTCTCCGTCCATGGTATCTAGGAGGGGTTGTTGCCTAAAGTGGTGATCAGATCCTCTTGGCTCCATCCATCTTTGATTGCTTAGACCTTGATGCATCGTCCGGTTATAGCTTCCATTCCTTGCAACATAAGTAGAACTAAACTCAAAGCGAGAGGGGTGAGAATTCATAGTAGTTATCAGAAATAAAAGGGGAAGAGAAAAAAAACAAATAAACAAGTAAAAAAAAATATTTACAATAACCAATAATAAGGCACACATTTGCAATTCTCCGACAACGGCGCCATTTTGAAGAGAGGAACTTTTGCATGGTCTAGAATTCAGAATAAATTCCCGGTGCAAGTATAGCTTCTAAACCAACAAAAATCCTTTCTTACAAACGTTTTGGTTGTCACAAGTAACAAATCCCTGTAAAATTGATAACCGAGTATTTAAACCTCGGGTCGTCTTCTCAAGGAATTGCAGGGAGGTATGTT
This sequence comes from Arachis duranensis, assembly GCF_000817695.3. NCBI lineage: Eukaryota > Viridiplantae > Streptophyta > Magnoliopsida > Fabales > Fabaceae > Arachis > Arachis duranensis. The sequence continues at coordinate 54,819,095 of NC_029775.3, read as the reverse complement.
CTTATTATTGGTTATGAGTTTTGTAGATTTGGGGTTTTGAAAGTAAGGAAGGAGTATGTTAAATGACAAATAAAATAAATAAATAACTGTAAAATAAACTCTTGTCAAGATATGAGAAATTGAAAGTCCTATCCTAGTTATCCTTATCGATGGTGATGAGAATTGAGTTTTAATCCAACTTAGTTAACCTTTACTAAAGCAAAGGAAAGTCAAGTGGACTAATTAGTTTGATCCTCAAGTCCTAGTCAATTCCTAAGAAAGGACTAGAGTTATTGGAATTCAATTCAATTAGCAAAAATAGCAATTATTAATCACGATGAGTTTGATAACTCAAGAGTCTCCAATTAATCAATTAAAGCCAATAATAAATAATCTAAATTAAAAATAGGGAAAAACAATCATGAGTCTAAAATACCTCAAATTATATTAAATAAAGAAAATCCTAACATGAATAGTTCATAAGCCAAATAAGCAACATAAGTAATACAAGCATTAAATTATCTGAGAGTAAAAGAAAAAATAAATAAGAAAGGAACATTGAACCTGAGATTTGAAGAAGTTGAAAATATTCCTAAGTTCTAAAAATCCTAATCCTAAATCCTAAGAGAGAGGAGAGAACCTCTCTCTCTAAAAACTATATCTAAAACCTAAAATTGTGAGTAATGATTGAATGATGATGAATTAATAGATTCTCCCACTTTATAGCCTCTAATCTATGTTTTCTGGGCCAAGAACTGGGTCAGAAACAGCCCAAAAATCGCTGATTGTGAAATCTGGTTCGTACAAGTCGTGGCAAAGTGACGCGGAGGTGTCATCCACGCGTTTGCGTGAATTGTGATTTTGCAGATGCGACGCGGGCACGTCATCCACGCGTTCACATTGCCTAGCTTCAGGGCAGCTATGGTAAATTATATATTATTGCAAAGCCCAGATGTTAGCTTTCCAATGCAACTGGAACCATTTCATTTGGCCCTCTGTTGCTCAAGTTTTGACCCTTTGAGTGCGAAGAGGTCAGGCTGGACAGCTTAGTAGTTTCTTCAACTTCTTGTATTCCTTCCACTTTTGCATGCTTCCTTTCCATCCTCTGAGCCATTCATACCCTGTAATCCCTGAAATCACTTAACACACATATCACGGCATCTAATGGTAATAAGAGAGGATTAATATTAGCAAATATAAGGCCAAAGAAGTATGTTTTCAATCATAGCACAAAATCCGGAAGGAAAACCGATGAAAGGGCATTTTGGCCAGTTTCATTGACCTTTCTTTACTGTTTTTAAGGTAGTTTCATGCATTTTCTTAAGAAATAAGCTAGTTTTGGGTAGATATTCACTTACATCTTGTTTCAAGCAAACATTGTGCATTTTACATGATTTTATGAGAATTTTGCATGAATTATATGACAAATTGGATGATGCATGTCTCATGACTTGGACTAGAACTTTGATGCACTTTGCTGCTTGATTTCAGGGCAAAGGAAGCAAAGAAGAACCACGTTAGCATTTACGTTAGTTCAACTAACATGACCTCTAACGTGGAATGGGAGCTAGCTTGCAAAGTTAGTGAGAAAGGTAATCGCCAATAACGCCCTCGAAGCCATCACAGCCCACGTTAAGAGTCACGTTAACTAAGTTAACGTGAACTCTAATGTGGAAGAAGACAACAAGGCCAACGTTAGTGACACTCTCCTTTGTCACTAACGTTGGACTAAGCTCATAATTGGCCACGTTAGTTGCCACGTTAACTTAGTTAACATGGACTCTAACGTTGGAAAGCAAAAGAAAAGCCAACGTTAGTGACATTCACCTTTGTTACTAACGTTGGCCAAGCCTCCGTGAGCCACGTTAACTCTCACGTTAACTAAGTTAACGTGGAAGCTAACGTGGAGAGAGCAATTGATCGCCAACGTTAGTGACACTTACCTTTGTCACTAACGTTGGGGTGAACCTCCAAGAGCCACCATGAGCAACGTTAACTCCCACGTTAACTTGGAAGCTAACGTGGATAAAGAGATGATGAGCCAACGTTAGTGACACTCACCATTGTCACTAACGTTGGAGATGGCCAGCATGACTACGCTAGAGGCCACGTTAACTAACGTGGGAAGTAGGGGCACATTGGAACGTTAGTGACAAAGGTAAGTGTCACTAACGCTCTCGAAGAATTGGCATTACTACGTTAGAAGCCACGTTAACCTAGTTAACGTGGACTCTAACGTAAGGAGAAGGGGTGACTCACCACGTTATTGGGAAAGGTAAGTCCCAATAACGTATGCGAAGGGCCAAGAGGCAATGTTAGGGGTCACGTTAGTGCCACTAACGTTGAAGTCAACGTGATCATATTTGGGTTAGGAACGTTAGTGAAAAAGGTGATTGTCACTAACGTTTTCGAACCCACACTTTCACTTAACGTTGACACCACTAACGTCCTGAGCCAAAGTCCCTGCCTACTTCACATTTTCTCTCTGCAAGCAAAGCTAAGCCCAATAAAGTGGATAACTACTTTAAACTCAAGATCTAGAGGCCCATACCCAAGACTTGAAGAGCCAACTAGAAGATCAGAAGAGTAGTATATATAGGAGTAGCTTTGAATTAGATGGGAGGTTGGAAACTTTAGGAGCCTTAACCCCTTTCATTGGGTTAGGGAGCTCTGCTGCAATTTGATGGATCAATATTAGTTTTCATTCTTCTTCTTCTATCTTTTCTTTTGATTTTACTAGAAAGCTTTCAATCTTCATCCAATTGGGTAGTTATCTTGGAAAAAAAACTATTCATACTTGGATCTCTTCGGAACCTTGGAAGAGGAATGAATAAATCATGCTAGAAATGCTTTCTCATGCTGGACAAAATTGGGTTTGGATGGATATGTGACTATAATCCTACCAATACTTGATTTGGGAATGCATGTGGTATAATCAGTGACCGTACTTCATCTCTTCTCATGAGAAATTAACCAAGGAATTGGCTATTGATCAAGATTTGAGAGATTGGATTACCAAGGAATTGGAATTTGATCATTTAATATTGCCAAGGAGATCAATGAATGCATTGATTGAGGAAGAGATGAAAATGAATTTGATCTGGAGAATGCAACATCTCCTAAGCCCAATGAACCCCCCATTTCTGATCTTACCCATTCTCTTTAATTTCTGCCATTTACTTTTTTTAGCATTTCCCCCATTCCCATTTAAGATTCTGCAATTTACTTTCTGCCATTTACATTCCGCTCTTTATTTCTAGCATTTACTCTTTCTGCTATTTACTTTTCCGCTATTTAATTTTCTGCAAATCTCAAATCAAAATTCTGGTTCGCTCAACTAGAACATTCCTCTAATTAAAGTTTCTTGATCAATCAATCTCTGTGGGATTTGACCTCTCTATAGTGAGTTTTTACTTGACGACAATTCGGTACACTTGCCGAAGGAAATTTGTTACTAGACGAATTTTCCGTGCATCAAGTTTATGGCGCCGTTGCCGGGGATTGATTTGTATCAACAATGATTAAGTTGGAGGATAATTAGATTGAGCATTTTTCATTCTGTTGATCTAAATTTCTGTTTGAGCAATTTACTTTCAATTTCAGTTGTTTTTTTTTTCCATCCCTTCAACCCTTTTATTCCAGTTGTTTACAATCTTCTTCACTCACCACTAACTGTTTGATATATTGCATCACTCACACTAACAACATTTTTTTACAAGAATAGTTTCTGCATTTATTTCCTTGCTTGTGCCTTGTTAATTGTATGACAGGGAGAAGAAGCGGGGCTTCAACTTCCTTTGATTCTGAACCTGAGAAGACCTTCCTTAGATTAAGGAGGGAAGCAAGAGGAAAAAGAGTAGTAGGTGCTGAAGAAGAGGAAGAATATTTCAAACCCAACATGGAAGAGAATTTGGAGAACAACCATGAAGAGGAGGCTCATAATCAAGGCCATGCCAACCATGCTGGGCAAGAAAGGAGGGTCTTAGGATCCTATATCAATCCTAATCTTGGAAACTGTGGAAGCAGCATTCAGAAACCCACCATACATGCCAACAATTTCAAGCTAAAACCTCAGCTCATCACCCTAGTGCAGAATAATTGTTCATTTGGAGGAGGTGCTCAAGAAGACCCTAACCAACACTTGACCACCTTCTTGAGGATTTGTGACACAGTGAAGTCCAATGGAGTCCACCCCGATGTCTATAGGTTGCTCTTGTTCCCCTTTTCACTCAGGGACAAGGCATCCAAGTTGCTTGAATCCTTTCCAAATGAGAGCTTGACTAATTGGGAAGAGGTAGTGAACAAGTTTTTGGCAAGGTGTTACCCCCCTCAAAGGATCAATAGGCTGAGACTTGAAGTGCAGACATTCAGACAGCAAGATGGGGAGACACTTTATAAAGCTTGGGAAAGGTTCAAAGATCTAATAAGGAGATGCCCACCAGAGATGTTTAATGAGTGGGTTCAACTTCACATATTCTATGAAGGTTGGTGCACGAAATTGTGATCATCAATGGCGCTATCAACATGGTACGCTCAATTGAAATCTCAACTCTTTATCACAACTTCGCACAACTAACTAGCAAGTGCACTGGGTCGTCCAAGTAATACCTTACGTGAGTAAGGGTCGATCCCACGGAGATTATTGGTTTGAAGCAATCAATGTTTATTTTATTAATCTTAGTCAGGAGGTCAATAAGGTTATTTGGATTTAATTTTAAGAAGTCAAAATATTTAAAATCGTAAGAAAAATAAGAGAGAATAATAGCGTTACTTGTTAAGCAGTAATGAGAAATATGTTGGAGTTTTGGAGATGCTTTGTCCTCTGAATTCCTGCAATGTAATATTTAACTCAATTGTTTGTAAAGCACGTCTACGGCAAGCTGCATGTAGGGCGTCACCATTGTCAGTGGCTACTTCCCATCCTCTCAGTGAAAACGTTCCTATGCTCTGTCACAGCACGGCTAATCATCTGTCGGTTCTCAATCAGGTTGGAATAGAATCCAATGATTCTTTTGCGTCTGTCACTAACGCCCAGCCTTCAGGAGTTTGAAGCTCGTCACAGTCATTCAATCCCAGAATCCTACTCGGAATACCATGAGGAACAAGTGATATCTTAGAACAAGAATAAGCTGAATTGAATAGAAGAACAACAGTAATTGCATTAATACTCGAGGTATAGCAGAGCTCCACACCTTAATCTATGGTGTGTAGAAACTCCACCGTTGAAAATACATAAGAACAAGGTCTAGGCATGGCCGAGAGGCCAGCCCCCATGATCTATGATAGCATAATACTACTCAAAGATAGCTACCAAGATGAGAATACAATAGTAAAAGGTCCTATTTGTAGAGAACTAGTAGCCTAGGGTTTACAAAGATCAGTAAATTACATAAAAATCCACTTCCGGGCCCACTTGGTGTGTGCTTAGGCTGAGCATTGAAGCATTTTCGTGTAGAGACTCTTCTTGGAGTTAAACGCCAGCTTTTGTGCCAGTTTGGGCATTTAACTCCCATTCATGTGCCAGTTCCGGCGTTTTACGCCATAATTCTTGAGCTGACTTGGAACGCCTGTTTGGGCCATCAAATCTCGGGCAAAGTATGGACTATTAAACATTGCTGGAAAGCCCAGGATGTCTACTTTCCAACGCAGTTGAGAACGCACCAATTGGGCTTTTGTAGCTCCAGAAAATCCACTTCGAGTGCAGGGAGGTCAGAATCCAACAGCATCTGCAGTCCTTTTCAGTCTCTGAATCAGATTTTTGCTCAAGTCCCTCAATTTCAGCCAGAAAATACCTGAAATCAAAGAAAAACACACAAACTCATAGTAAAGTCCAGAAAAGAGAATTTTAACTAAAAACTAATAAAAATATAATAAAAACTAACTAAAACATACTAAAAACATACTAAAAATAATGCCAAAAAGCGTATAAATTATCCGCTCATCATAACACCAAACTTAAATTGTTGCTTGTCCCCAAGCAACTGAAGATCAATTAAGATAAAAAGAAGAGAATATGCAATGAATTCCAAAAACATCT
>NC_029775.3:54810874-54812783 GCF_000817695.3 Arachis duranensis | reverse complement strand
TTTTTCAGATCCTCAGTAACATGTCTCCTTTTTCATCATTCTTTCAAGAGCCAACCAATCATGAACCACAAATTCAAAAGACATATGCACTGTTTAAGCATACATTCAGAAAACAAAAGTATTGCCACCACATCAAAATAATTAATCTGTTATAAAATTCAAAATTCATTCAATTCTTCTCTTTTCCAATTAAGAACATTTTTCATTTAAGAAAGGTGATGGATTCATAGGACATTCATAACTTTAAGGCATAGACACTTAGACACTAATGATCATAAGACACAAACATAGATAAACATAGGCATAAAAATTCGAAAAACAGGAGAATAAAGAACAAGGAGATTAAAGAACGGGTCCACCTTAGTGATGGCGGCTTGTTCTTACTCTTGAAGATCTTATGGAGTGTTTGAGCTCCTCAATGTCTCTTCCTTGCCTTTGTTGCTCCTCTCTCATGATTCTTTGACCTTCTCTAATTTCATGGAGAAGAATGGAATGTTCTTGGTGCTCCACCCTTTGTTGTCCCATGTTGCAACTTAATTCTCCTAGGGAGGTGTTGATTTGCTCCCAATAGTTTTGTGGAGGAAAGTGCATCCCTTGAGGTATCTCAGGGATTTCATGGTGAGTAGGATCTCTTGTTTGCTCTATCCTCTTCTTAGTGATGGGCTTGTCTTCATCAATGAGGATGTCTCACTCTATGTCAATTCCAACTGAATAACAGAGGTGACAAATGAGATGAGGGAAGGCTAACCTTGCCAAGGTAGAGGACTTGTCTGCCACCTTATAAAGTTTTTGGGATATAACCTTATGAAATTCTATTTCCTCTCCAATCATCATGCTATGAATCATGATGGCCCGGTCTATAGTAACTTCAGACCGGTTGCTAGTGGGAATGATTGAGCGTTGGATAAACTCCAACCATCCCCTAGCCACGGGCTTGAGGTCATGCCTTCTCAGTTGAACCGGCTTCCCTCTTGAATCTCTCTTCCATTGAGCGCCCTCTTCACAAATGTCTATGAGGACTTGGTCCAACCTTTGATCAAAGTTGACCCTTCTAGTGTAAGGGTGTTCATCTCCTTGCATCATGGGCAAGTTGAATGCCAACCTTACATTTTCCGGACTAAAATCTAAGCATTTCCCCCGAACCATTGTAAGCCAATTCTTTGGGTCCGGGTTCACACTTTGATCATGGTTCTTGGTGATCCATGCATTGGTATAGAACTCTTGAACCATTAAGATTCTGACTCGTTGAATGGGGTTGGTAAGAACTTTCCAACCTCTTCTTCGGATCTCATGTCGGATCTCCGGATATTCACTCTTTTTGAGTTTGAAAGGGACCTCGGGGATCACCTTCTTCATGGCCACAACTTCATAGAAGTGGTCTTGATGCACCCTTGAGATGAATCTTTCCATCTCCCATGACTCAGAGTTGGAAGCTTTTGCCTTTCCTTTCCTATTTCTAGAGGTTTTTCCAGCCTTAGATGCTATAAATGGTTATGGAAAAACAAAAAGCAATGCTTTTACCACACCAAACTTAGAAGGTTTGCTCGTCCTCGAGCAAAAGAAAAAAGAAGAGAGTAGAAGAAGAAGAAATAGAGGAGATGGAGGTGGCTTTGTGGTTCGGCCAAGGGGGAGAAGTAGTGTTTTGGTTGTGTGAAAATGAAGCGGCGAAGATGGGTTTATATAGGGGTGGAGAGAGGGGTAGGGTTCGGTCATGTGAGGGTGGGTTGGGAGGGAAAGTTGTTTGAATTTGAATGGTGAGGTAGGTGGTGTTTTATGAAGGGTGGATGTGAGTGGTGAAGAGAATAGTGGGATTTGATAGGTGAGGGGTTTTTGGGGAAGAGGTGTTGAGGTGATTGGTGAATGGGTGAAGAAGAGAGAGAGTGGTGGGGTAGGTGGGGATCTTGTGGGG
>NC_029775.3:54808889-54809278 GCF_000817695.3 Arachis duranensis | reverse complement strand
AAATCACAGAAAAATACACAAACTCATAGTAAAGTCCAGAAAAGTGAATTTTAACTAAAAACTAATAAAAATATACTAAAAACTAACTAGATCATACTAAAAACATACTAAAAACAATGCCAAAAAGTGTATAAATTATCCGCTTATCACAACACCAAACTTAAATTGTTGCTTGTCCTCAAGCAACTGAAAATCAAATAAGATAAAAAGAAGAGAATATGCAATGAATTCCAAAAACATCTATGAAGATCAGTATTAATTAGATGAGCGGGACTTTTAGCTTTTTGCCTCTGAATAGTTTTGGCATCTCACTCTATCTTTTGAAATTCAGAATGATTGGCTTCTTTAGGAACTTAGAATCCAGATAGTGTTATTGATTCTCCTAGTAG
>NC_029775.3:54808090-54808770 GCF_000817695.3 Arachis duranensis | reverse complement strand
GATACATACATGCCATAGACACATAATTGGGTGAACCTTTTCAGATTGTGACTCAGCTTTGCTAGAGTCCCCAACTAGAGGTGTCCAGGGTTCTTAAGCACACTCTTATTGCCTTGGATCACAACTTTATTTATTTCTTTTCTCTCTTTTTTTTTCGTCTTTTTTTTTTCGTTTTCTCTTTTTTTTTTGTATTCACTGCTTTTTTTTTCTTGCTTCAAGAATCATTGTAATGATTTTTCAGATCCTCAGTAACATGTCTCCTTTTTCATCATTCTTTCAAGAGCCAATATTCATGAACCACAAATTCAAGATACATATGCACTGTTTAAGCATACATTCAGAAAACACAAATATTGCCACCACATCAAAATAATTAAACTGTTATAAAATTCAAAATTCATGCAATTCTTTTTCTTTTTCAACTAAGCACGTTTTTATTAAGAGAGGTGATGGATTCATAGGACATTCATAACTTTAAGGCATAGACACTAAGACACTAATGATCACAAGACACAAACATAGATAAACATAAGCATAAAATTCGTAAAATAGAAGAATAAAGAAAAAGGAAATCAAGGAACGGGTCCACCTTAGTGATGGCGGCTCTTTCTTCCTCTTGAAGATCCTATGGAGTGCTTGAGCTCCTCAATGTCTCTTCCTTGTCTTTGTTGCTCCGCCCT
>NC_029775.3:54804232-54804586 GCF_000817695.3 Arachis duranensis | reverse complement strand
AGCCTCACTGGCGTTTAAACGCCAGTAGGTGCGTCCTCCAGGGTGTGCTGTTTTTCTTCCTGTTTTTCATTATGTTTTTGCTTTTTTCATTGATTTTGTGACTTCTTATGATCATCAACCTACAAAAAATATAAAATAACAAAAGAAAATAGTTAGTTATAAAACATTGGATTGCCTCCCAACAAGCGCTTTTTTAATGTCATTAGCTTGACAGAGGACTCTTATGGAGCCTCACAGATATTCAGAGCCATGTTGGAACCCCCCAACACCAAACTTAGAGTTTGAATGTGGGGGTTCAACACCAAACTTAGAGTTTGGTTGTGGCCTCCCAACACCAAACTTAGAGTTTGACTG
>NC_029775.3:54803637-54804110 GCF_000817695.3 Arachis duranensis | reverse complement strand
AAGGATTCTTCATTCACTTGAATGATCAACTCTCCTCTATCAACATCAATCACAGCCTTTGCTGTGGCTAGGAAGGGTCTGCCAAGGATGATGGATTCATCCATGCACTTCCCAGTCTCTAGGACTATGAAATCAGTAGGGATGTAATGGTCTTCAACTTTAATCAGAACATCCTCTACAAGTCCATGGGCTTGTTTTCTTGAATTGTTTGCCATCTCTAGTGAGATTTTTGCAGCTTGCACCTCAGAGATTCCTAACTTCTCCATTACAGAGAGAGGCATGAGGTTTACACTTGACCCTAAGTCACACAAGGCCTTCTTGAAGGTCATGGTGCCTATGGTACAAGGTATTGAAAACTTTCCAGGATCCTGTCGCTTTTGAGGCAGTTTTTGCCTAGACAAGTCATCCAGTTCTTTGGTGAGCAAAGGGGATTCATCCTCCCAAGTCTCATTTCCAAATAACTTGTCATTTTT
>NC_029775.3:54802589-54803473 GCF_000817695.3 Arachis duranensis | reverse complement strand
AGCCTCAGATTCCCATGGTTCCTCATTGGGGAACTCATTGGAGGCCAGTGGATGCCCAGTGAGACCTTCCTCAGTGGCGTTCACTGCCTCTCCTTCCTCCCAAAATTTGGCCATGTTGATGGCCTTGCACTCTCCTTTAGGATTTTCTTCTGTATTGCTTGGGAGAGTACTAGGAGGGAGTTCAGTAATTTTCTTGCTCAGCTGACCCACTTGTGCCTCCAAATTTCTAATGGAGGATCTTGTTTCAGTCATGAAACTTTGAGTGGTTTTGATCAGATCAGAGACCATGGTTGCTAAGTCAGAGTTATTCTGCTTAGAGCTCTCTGTCTGTTGCTGAGAAGATGATGGAAAAGGCTTGCTATTGCTAAACCTGTTTCTTCCACCATTATTGTTGTTGAAACCTTGTTGGGGTCTCTGTTGATCCTTCCATGAAAAATTTGGATGATTTCTCCAAGAAGGATTATAGGTGTTTCCATAGGGTTCTCCCATGTAATTCACCTCTTCCATTGAAGGGTTCTCAGGATCATAAGCTTCTTCCTCATATGAAGCCTCCTTAGTACTGCTTGGTCCATTTTGCATTCCAGACAGACTTTGAGAAATCATATTGACTTGTTGAGTCAATATTTTATTCTGAGCCAGTATGGCATTCAGAGTGTCAATCTCAAGAATTCCTTTCTTCTGACTAGTCCCATTGTTCACAGGATTTCTTTCAGAAGTGTACATGAATTGGTTATTTGCAACCATTTCAATCAGTTCTTGAGCTTCAGTGGGCGTCTTCTTCAGATGAAGAGATCCTCCTGCAGAGCTATCCAAAGACATCTTGGATAGTTCAGAGGGACCATCATAGAAAATACCTATGATGCTCCATTCAGAAAGCATATCAG
>NC_029775.3:54801276-54802399 GCF_000817695.3 Arachis duranensis | reverse complement strand
GATCTTCCAATGGAAGTCCATGGAACTTGCAATTCTGTTGCATTAGAGAAACTAATTGAGGCTTAAGCTCAAAGTTGTTTGCTCCAATGGCAGGGATAGAGATGCTTCTCCCATAGAAGTCGGGAGTAGGTGCAGTAAAGTCACCCAGCACCTTCCTTGCATTGTTGGCATTGTTGTTGTTTTCGGCTGCCATGTGCTCTTCTTCTTTGAAGAATTCGGTTAGGTCCTCTACAGAGAGTTGTGCGTTGGCTTCTCTTAGCTTTCGCTTCAAGGTCCTTTCGGGTTCAGGATCAGCCTCAACAAGAATGCTTTTGTCCTTGCTCCTGCTCATAAGAAAGAGAAGGGAACAAGAAAATGTGGAATCCTCTATATCACAGTATAGAGATTCCTTTAGGTGTCAGAGGAAAAGAAAAGTAGAAGACAGAAGTAGAAAATTCGAACTTATCAAAGAAGATGGAGTTCGAATTTTGCATCAAGGGATAATGTTAGTCCATAAATAGAAGGATGTGAGAAGAAAGGAAGTGATTTTCGAAAATTAAGTAAAAAAAATTTGAAAACATTTTTGAAAAACATTACTTAATTTTCGAAAATGAGAGTGGGAAAGAAATAAAATGATTTTTTGAAAAATATTTTGAAATTAAAAATCAAGAAGATTTGGTTGAAAATTATTTTGAAAAAGATGTGGTTAAGAAAATATGATTGGTTTTAAAAAGATGTGATTGAGAAGATATGATTTGAAAAACATTTTAAAAAGATTTGAGTTTGAAAATTAAAAACTTGACTAGCAAGAAAAGATATGATTCAAACATTAAACCTTTCTCAACAGAAAAGGCAACATACTTGAATTGTTGAATCAAATCATTAATTGATAGCAAGTATCTTTGAAAATGGAAAGGAATTGATTTTGAAAACATATGATTGAAAAGATATGATTTGAAAAAGATTTGATTTTGAAAAACTTTGAAAACCTGAAAAAAATTGCATTGAAAAACAGAATCTTCCCTCTTGTGCCATCCTGGCGTTAAACGCCCAGAATGGTGCACATTCTGGCGTTTAACGCCCAAAACTATACCTTTTTGGGCGTTAAACGCCCAACCAGGTACCCTGGCTGGCGTTTAAACGC
>NC_029775.3:54799589-54799845 GCF_000817695.3 Arachis duranensis | reverse complement strand
TTGCATTAATACTCGAGGTACAGCAGAGCTCCATACCTTAATCTATGGTGTGTAGAAGCTCCACCGTTGAAAATACATAAGAACAAGGTTTAGGCATGGCCGAATGGCCAGCCTCCCAATGATCTAAGATAGCATCAAAATGAAGATAGCTACCCCTTGATGTCTCAATACAACAGTAAAAGGTCCTACTTATAGAAAACTAGTAGCCTAAGGTTTACAGAAATGAGTAAATGACATAAAAATCCACTTTCGGGCC
>NC_029775.3:54799194-54799372 GCF_000817695.3 Arachis duranensis | reverse complement strand
AGTATGGACTATCATATATTGCTGGAAAGCCCAGGATGTCTACTTTCCAACGCCGTTGAGACCGCGCCAATTGGGCTTCTGGAGCTCCAGAAAATCCGCTTCGAGTGCAGGGAGGCCAGAATCCAACAGCATCTGCAGTCCTTTTCAGTCTCTGAATCAGATTTTTGCTCAGGTCCCT
>NC_029775.3:54798418-54799133 GCF_000817695.3 Arachis duranensis | reverse complement strand
CCCTCAATTTCAGCCAGAAAATACCTGAAATCACAGAAAAACACACAAACTCATAGTAAAGTCCAGAAAAGTGAATTTTAACTAAAAACTAATAAAAATATACTAAAAACTAGCTAGATCATACTAAAAAGATACTAAAAACAATGCCAAAAAGCGTACAAATTATCCGCTCATCATGGGGTCCACAGATCCTGAAGTGTCAAGGAAAATTCATCCATGCACCAAGTGGCGAGCAAAAATGCTCTTTATGCCAATTCTGGCATTAAACGCCGGGCTGGTGCCCATTTCTGGCGTTTAACGCCAGCTTCTTGCCCTTTCCTGGCGTTTAACGCCAGTCTGGTGCCCCTTTCTGGCGTTAAACGCCCAGAATGGTGCCAGACTGGGCGTTAAACGCCCATTTGCTGCCTTTACTGGTGTTTAAACGCCAGCAAGTTTTTCCTCCAGGGTGTGCTATTTTTCTTTCTATTTTTCATGCTATTTTTTCTTTTTCAATTGATTTTGTGACTTCCGGTGATCATCAACCTACAGAAAACATAAAATAACAAAGGAAAAATAGATAAATATAACATTGGGTTGCCTCCCAACAAGCGCTTGTTTAATGTCAGTAGCTTGACAGTGGGATCTCAAGGAGCCTTACAAATACTTAGAGCAATGTTGGAACCTCCCAACACCAAACTTAGAGTTTGAATGTGGGGGTTCAACACCAAACTTAGAA
>NC_029775.3:54791198-54797603 GCF_000817695.3 Arachis duranensis | reverse complement strand
AGAGAGAGGCATGAGGTTTATGCCTGACCCTAGGTCACACAGAGCCTTCTTGAAGGTCATGGTGCCTACTGTACAAGGTATTGAGAACTTCCCAGGGTCTTGTCTCTTTTGAGGTAATCTCTGCCTAGTCAAGTCATCCAGTTCTTTGGTGAGCAAAGTGGGTTCATCCTCCCAAGTCTCATTACCAAATAACTTGTCATTTAGCTTCATGATTGCTCCAAGGTACTTAGCAACTTGCTCTTCAGTGACATCTTCGTCCTCTTCAAAGGACGAATACTCGTCAGAGCTCATGAATGGCAGAAGTAAATCCAATGGAATCTCTATGGTCTCAGTGTGAGCCTCAGATTCCCATGGTTCCTCATTAGGGAACTCATTGGAGGCCAGTGGACATCCATTGAGGTCTTCCTCAGTGGCGCTCACTGCCTCTTTCTCCTCTCGGCCATGTTGATAGCCTTACACTCTCCTTTTGGATTTTCTTCTGTATTGCTTGGAAGAGTACTAGGAGGGAGTTCAGTAACTTTCTTACTCAGCTGACCCACTTGTGCCTCCAAGTTTCTAATGGAGGACCTTGTTTCAATCATAAAACTTTGAGTGGTTTTAATTAGATCAGAGACCATGGTTGCTAAGTCAGAGTGGCTCTGCTTAGAATCCTCTGTCTGTTGCTGAGAAGATGATGGAAAGGCTTGCCATTGCTAAACCTGTTTCTTCCACCATTATTGTTGTTGAAACCTTGTTGAGGTCTCTATTGATCCTTCCATGAGAGATTTGGATGATTTCTCCATGAAGGATTATAGGTGTTTCCATAGGGTTCTCCCATGTAATTCACCTCTTCCATTGATGGGTTCTCTTAGAAGATACCTATGATGCTCCATTCAGAAAGCATGTCAGAAGGACATTTTCTGATTAATTGTTTGTATCTTTCCCAAGCTTCATAGAGGGATTCACCATCCTTCTGTCTGAAGGTTTGGACTTCCACTCTAAGCTTACTCAATTTTTTGAGGTGGAAAGAACTTTGCCAAGAAGGCATTGACCAGTTTTTCCCAAGAGTTCAGGCTTTCTTTAGGTTGTGAGTCCAACCATATCCTAGCTCTGTCTCTTACAGCAAAAGGGAATAGCATAAGTCTGTAGACCTCAGGGTCAACCCCATTGGTCTTGACAGTGTCACAGATTTGCAAGAATTCAGCTAAAAACTGATGAGGATCTTCCAATGGAAGTCCATGGAACTTGCAATTCTATTGCATTAGAGAAACTAATTGAGGCTTAAGCTCAAAGTTGTTTGCTCCAATGGCAGGGATAGAGATGCTTCTCCTATAGAAGTCGGGAGTAGGTGTAGTAAAGTCACTGATAAACGAAATTTAGCATGTCGATTTAGAATTCAATAATGAATATGATCGTGAGTATAGTCTAATCGACACTTAAAGTTCGCACCAAACAATCCTACAATCTATAACCGAGAGTACTAGTCTCCCGAGTCGTCCTCCCTTGGAATTGCTAGAGTGTGCATCTTATTGATTAGGAAGCTTGTTATGATTCTTTGAAGGTTTTAGCAAAATAGAAAACAAACAATCAATCCTTAAAAGACTTGGCTTAGGGTTGGCATTAGAAATTCTATCCTTATAGTTCCTTCAATGATGACAACAATTAAGCCTTGCTTCATTTAGTTAACCCCTAGGCATAGAGGAAAGTCAAATGAGAGTAATCAACTTGAGTTACAAGTCCTAGCTTTACCTTATGGAAATCTAGCTTTAGTGTACTCCAAGTCAATTAGCAATCTCTAATTCTAAATCAACAATTGACACAACTATTCAACTTCTTCTAATGGCCCAAACCCTATGCCAAGTAAGAAACTTTTACTCTATAACTAGTGTTGGCATTTCATCAAACATTTGGTGAGCAAGAGTGAAAGTCATAGTAAAATTGAGAAGAAAGTAGAATTAAAAGTATTCCAACATAAGAAACTAACAACAATTAACAAAGAACAACAATGGAAATGAGATTCTAAAGGAATTGATTAAATCCAAAATTACAAGATTGAATCTAAGATCTATGAGAATTGAGCAATTACAAACACTAATGGAGATTGGAGAAGAAGATCTATGACATGAACAAAATGAATTGAGAATTGCAAAGGATCTCACCAAAGAGTGAATGAAAATTCAGAAATTAGATGAAGATGAACCCTAATGAGAGCTTGAAATCTCTCTCCTTCTCCAAGAGTGTAACTAACTATCTCCCCAAAATATCTAGAATCTAGAAAAATGAGCTAAAAGTCCTTAACCCTTGTTCCCTTGGTCTTCTTAAGCTTTTCCCGCCAGGGCACTTCCCCAAAATGGGATTCCCAACTGCCTCCACGCCCAAGTCACGTCGCTCTTTAAAAAATCATATTCGAACATCGGCGCGCACGCGCAATGTATGCGTGCGCGCCCACGGGGCATCTTGCAATGTGCGCGGAGGCGTAATGTACGCGTGCGCGCCCACGAAGATCATGGCCTAGCCGTTACGCAAGCCGGCTCGTGGCTTGGCTCTTGGCTTCGACTTCTAACTGCTCAATCCACGCGGACGCGTCAAGTGCGCGCACGCGCCCATGCTGATATTTCCAAAGTTCAATTTTCATGCTCCCTTCCTTTGCACCCGTCCTCCTTCTCTCTTCTGGTCCACCCCTGCCCTATATTCTGAAACCACTTAACACACAGGTCACGGCATCGAATGGCACCAAGAGAGGATTAGAAATGTATCTAATTTAGTGCAAAATAAGCATGTTTTCATCCATGAGGCAAAATTAGGAAAGGAACACAAAGTCTTGTATTTTCATATAGAAAGCGTGTGGAATTATTGATAAAACCCTTGAAATCAACACAAGATAAACCCTCAAAATGGGGTATATCAACCTCCCCATACTTAGATTCTAGCATGTCCTCATGCCTAGAGAAACGCAAAAGAAACACAAATACCGAGGGATCATAAAGGTATAAGACTCATGAACTGTGCAACCTACTTATGTGAATGCAACTATGACTAGTGCTATTATCTACTTGGTTAGGAACAAATCGACCTTCCTAAGATATATGCAAGCATATAGGGTCCGATGGCGGTCAATATATAGGACTTACCAATTTTAAGTGTCAAATGCAATATATGCAACTTTGCATGAAGAACGCTCGTGAGAGCCGGGAATCAAGGAATTGAGCATCGAACCCTCACCGGAAGTGTTTGCACTCTAGTCGCTCGGTGTTTGGGGTTGGTTCACTCAATCCTCCCCTAATCATGCTTTCCAAGATTTGTTTTTCATCTAACAATCAACAATTATTCAATGTATGCATACAATTATCATGAGGTCTTTTCTTTAGGTTGTAATGGGGCTAGGGTTAAGGTAGGATGCATATTTGGTCAAGTGAGCTTGAAGTTTGAATCTTTGATAGGCTTAGACTTCCCTCCTAACCTATGACATCCTATACAATTAAGTTCTACCCTAACTACCCATTCCTTCACTTTTTCACATACTCATGCATTTTCTTTTCATTTCACGACACTTATGCATTGATTCTATTGGACTATACTTTGATTTGGGGCATTTTGTCCCCTTTTTATTTCTTTCTTTTTCTTCTTTTTCTTTCTTTTTCTCTTTTTTTTCTTTTCCATACTATTTTTCTTTTTCTTTTCCTTTTTTTTGTTTTTCTCAATTTTTTTCTTTCTATATACAAGAGCATCAATGCATAAGGTCTATACATTTGATCAATACATGAGCATGTACCCAATTCCTAATATTTTCAATAAGAATACAAAACTACCATTTTATTCCTCCAATGTCCCAGGATTCCCACACTTGAATGATACTCACACACACTAGCCTAAGCCAATCAAAGATCCAAATTAAGGACATTTATTGTTTTTCGCTTTAAGGCTTGTAATGTGCTAATTTAAGAACAAAGTGGGTTAAGTGTAGGCTCAAATTGGCTAACAATGGATGATAAAAGGTAAGGCTATTTGGGTAAGTGAGCTAATGAAATGATGGCCTCAATCATATAAATGCGTGAATACAAGGAATAATGGACATATAGACTCAAACAAAGCAAGGATCACACTCATAGAGAGAAAATAATTTCACACAAGAAGGAGAGTAGGTGACTATAAGATGTAGCCACAAAACAAGGCTCGAAGCTCACTAGCTTGTGTTCTTAACTCAAAATCCATGTTCCAAGATATAATTCTTCATGGAAATTTGGCATCAAAATATTCGAAATTGGCAGTGCCACGGTTGCGTAGGTGGTAAAGTGGAAATGATGGAGGATGGAGGGGCAATGTAGTGGCCACCGGCGGTAGGTGGTCGGAGGTGGTTGGAATGAAGGTGAAAGGGTAAGAGGGGGAGGGTAGTAGAGGGGGTGAGAAGAAGAAAAAGGGAAGAAGAATGAAGGGGGCAAGTGTGCTCCCTATTAAATTGGCGTCGATCACCCACGCGTGCGCGCATGGTACGCGCTCACGCAAAGAAGCGAGGTGGATTGGGGGCGCGCGCACGCACGTTGCGCGCACGCGCCCAAGCGCTTGTGCTGGTAGCACAAGGGTGGCTTAGAGTTGGCACAACTCTCTGGATGAACTTCCAGAAGTTGGCTGCAGGGCTATTGGCGCGCGCGCACGGTGCGCGTGTGCGGCAATGTGGTTATGCCCCAGGCATGAGATGGGCCTGGGGTGGGCCTAACTCTCTGTGAAGTGGCCTAGAGGAGGGTGCAGAACGAGGGACGCGTTCACGGCCTATGCGCGCGCGCGCACATCGTGTTGCGAGCATATGGAAGCGTGTGCGCCAGGTGCGCGCACGCGGCAGAGGTGGTGGGCTGGTGGCTTAGTGCAGGCCTGAGAGTGGCCTAACTCTCTGGAATATGTGCCAGGAGTGCACAAGGGTGATCGGCGCGCGCGCGCACGGTGCGCTAGCGCGTCGATCCGTAGATTTGTGAAAACGTGCGTACGCGCCATGTGCGGGCACGCGTTATTGGCCTGTGCCTCAAGCATGGGGCTCGCGTAGGGTGGGCTCAACTCTCTGGAAAATGTATGGAGGGTCGCTTTTGTCGATCCATGCGTCCGCGCACGGTGCGCGTCCACGCGGATGGTCGACAAATGCTTCAAAGACGCGCGCGCCAGGTGCGCGCACGCGCAGAAGGGTGCCTTTTCCAAATTTTGCATGGTTTTGCACCATTTTTAGCATTCCAACCCTCTAAGCAGCCACCTAAGCACTATAGAAGGATGTTTTAACTTGATACTACCAAATGAAGCAAAATTAGAATTGAAATCTAACTACAACTACTTCTATTACCTAGGTACCAATCATGAAGTCAAGTGTTAAGCAAGTGTCAATCAAGGAATGATGCAATGGTTATGTACAAAGGAAGATCTTACCTTGGTGGGGTGTCTCCCACCTAGCACTTTTGTTTACCGTCCTTAAGTTGGACTTCCACTAGCTCAAAGTTCTTGTTCAAGAGAGGCATCCCTCAAGAGGAATACTTCAAATTCCTTGGAGTTCTTTCTTTGCTCACCATGGTACAATTTGAGACGGTGCCCATTTACCTTGAAAATGTCCGGACTTGATGGGTGGCGCAAGTGGTAGACCCCATAAGGTTCTACTTTCTCCACTTGGTAGGGTCCATCCCACCTTGATCTAAGCTTTCCGGGTAGTAATCACAACCTTGAGTTGTAAAGAAGGACTAGTTCACCGGGTTGGAATTCCCTTCTCCTAATGTTCTTGTCATGGATGGCTTTCATCTTTTCCTTGTAAAGTCTAGAGTTGTCATAAGCTTCTAATCTTAAGCATTCCAATTCCGCTAATTGAAGCTTTCTCTCTACCCCAGCTCCACCCAAGCTCATATTGCATTCCTTTATTGCCCAATAAACTTTATGTTCGATTTCTACCGGTAAGTGGCATGCTTTACCATATACAAGCCTAAAGGGGCTCATGCCAATGGGTGTTTTGTAAGCCGTTCGATATGCCCATAGTGCATCGGAGAGTTTAGCGCTCCAATCCTTCCGATTCGGCTTCACAATCCTTTCCAACACATGTTTGATTTCCCGGTTAGAAACCTCAGCTTGGCCATTTGTCTGAGGGTGGTAAGCCGTGGCGACTTTGTGTATGATGCCATACTTTCTCATGAGGCCGTCCATTTTTTTGTTGCAAAAGTGGGATCCTTGGTCACTTATGATTGCTCTTGGGGAGCCAAAGCGACAAATGATATTGTTTCTCACCAAAGAATAAACAACATGAGCATCATCCGTTCGGGTGGGGATTGCCTCCACCCATTTTGACACATAATCGACGGCTAACAAAATGTAGAGAAAGCCATTGGAATTTGGAAATGGTCCCATGAAGTCGATTCCCCATACATCAAAGATTTCACAAAAAAGCATATTTTGTTGGGGGATTTC
>NC_029775.3:54788918-54790529 GCF_000817695.3 Arachis duranensis | reverse complement strand
CACATGATTTCAAATGGTTGAGTCCAATTTGGTCCTCGCACAATAGGGGCTTGTGTCAATGCTACTTTAAGTTTGTCATATGCTTCCATACATTCCTTGCTTAGCTCAAATTCAGTGTCCTTTTGTAGTAGTTGAGAGAGAGGTAAGGCTACCTTGCTAAAGTCTTTGATGAATCTCCGGTAGAATCCTGCATGTCCAAGAAAAGAACGGACTTCCCTCTCGGAGGAGGGGTAAGGTAAACTAGATATGACATTTATTTTTGCTGGATCTACGGAGATGCCTTCTTTTGAGACTATATGTCCCAAAACAATGCCTTGTTTGACCATGAAATGACATTTTTCAAAATTTAAGACAAGGTTTGTTTTGGTGCATCTTTCTAAGACTTTTTCAAGGTTACCTAAGGAATGATCGAATGAATCACCGTACACACTAAAGTCGTTCATAAAAACTTCCATACATTGTTCTAGAAAGTCCGCAAATAAGCTTATCATGCATCTTTGAAACGTTGCCGGTGCATTGCATAGGCCAAATGGCATACGCTTGTAAGCATACGTTCCAAAGGGGCAAGTAAATGTGGTTTTTTCTTGGTCCTCTAGAGCAATATGAATTTGGAAGTATCCAGAATAACCATCAAGAGAGCAATAATATGATTTACCGGCTAATCGATCAAGCATTTGATCAATGAATGGTAGTGGGAAGTGGTCTTTTCTTGTGGCCGCATTCAACCTTCGGTAGTCTATGCATACTCTCCAAGAATTTTGCACTCTTGTTGCTATAAGTTCACCACTTTCATTTTTGATTGTTGTCACCCCAGATTTCTTTGGCACCACTTGGACCGGGCTTACCCACTCGCTATCCGAGATAGGATAGATGATGTCCGCTTCAAGTAGCCGAGTGACCTCTTTTTTCATAACCTCAAGAATGGTTGGATTAAGTCTCCTTTGAGGTTGTCGGACCGGTTTTGCTCCTTCTTCAAGAAATATGCGATGCTCGCATACTTGGTGGCTTATTCCCACTAGATCCGCCAAATTCCACCCAATTGCCCTTTTATTTTTTTTCAATACATCTAGCAATTTTTCTTCTTGTTAAGGAGTTAACTCTTTTGCAATTATCACGGGGAGCTTTTGGGCTTCATCAAGATATGAGTACCTTAAATGGGGTGGTAGTGGCTTCAATTCCATCTTTTTGTCATTCTTTGAAGTTTGAGTTTCCGGATGGTTTGTATGGTGTGTGGTGTTTAATTTGCTTGGACCTTCATTTGCTTCTTCAATCATGTACTTCTCATCTAACTTTGCAAGGTGCACTTCGGCAACCATGTTGTCAATTGGGTCACACCGGAATAGAGAGTGATTCTCCGGCGGATGCTTCATTGCTTCCTCTAGGCTGAAACTTACGACTCTCCCATCTATTTCAAATGAATAGGTTCCCGAGTAGGCATCTAGCTTAAATCTAGAAGTTCTCAAGAATGGTCTTCCAAGTAGGATAGATGATGCTCTCTCGGTTTCACTTGATGGCATTTCAAGGACATAGAAGTCAATTGGAAACACCAACCCTTTGATATTCACCAATACATCTTCCACAACACCCGTCACGGTTATTATGCTTTTATCC
>NC_029775.3:54785206-54785892 GCF_000817695.3 Arachis duranensis | reverse complement strand
GCATGAGGTTTACACTTGACCCTAAGTCACACAAGGCCTTCTTGAAGGTCATGGTGCCTATGGTACAAGGTATAGAAAACTTCCCAAGATCCTGCCTCTTTTGAGGTAGTTTCTGCCTGGACAAGTCATTCAGTTCTTTGGTGAGCAAAGGGGATTCATCCTCCCAAGTCTCATTTCCAAATAACTTGTCATTTAACTTCATGATTGCTCCAAGGTATTTAGCAACTTGCTCCTCAGTGACATACTCATCCTCTTCAGAGGAAGAATGCTCATCAGAGCTCATGAATGGCAGAAGTAAGTCCAATAGAATCTCTATGGTCTCAGTTTGAGCCTCAGATTCCCATGGTTCCTCATTGGGGAACTCATTGGAGGCTAGTGGACGTCCAGTGAGGCCTTCCTCAGTGGCGTTCACTGCCTCTTCTTCCTCCCAGAATTTGGCCATGTTGATGGCCTTGCACTCTCCTTTTGGATTTTCTTCTGTATTGCTTGGAAGAGTACTTGGAGGGAGTTCAGTAATTTTCTTGCTCAGCTGACCCACTTGTCCTTCCAAATTTCTGATAGAGGACCTTGTTTCAGTCATGAAACTTTGAGTGGTTTTGATCAGATCAGAGACCATAGTTGCTAAGTTAGAGGTATTCTGCTTAGAACTCTCTGTCTGTTGCTGAGAAGATGATGGAAAAGGCTTG
>NC_029775.3:54758184-54780945 GCF_000817695.3 Arachis duranensis | reverse complement strand
TTTTGCATTCATATTTTTCATGCATTAAAGATTTCTAAGTTTGGTGTCTTGCATGTTTTCTTTGCATCAAAAATTTTTCAAAATTATGTTCTTGATGTTCATCATGATCTTCATCGTGTTCTTGGTGTTCATCTTGACATTCATAGTGCCAGTTTGGGCGTTTAACTCCCATTTGGGTGCCAGTTCCAGCGTTTAACGCTGGGATTTCTTGAGGTGACTTTGAACGCCGGTTTGGGCCATCAAATCTTGGGCAAAGTATGGACTATCATATATTGCTGGAAAGCCTAGGATGTCTACTTTCCAACGCCGTTGAGACCGCGCCAATTGGGCTTCTGTAGCTCCAGAAAATCCACTTCGAGTGCAGGGAGGTCAGAATCCAACAGCATCTGCAGTCCTTTTTGGCCTCTGAATCAGATTTTTGCTCAGGTCCCTCAATTTCAGCCAGAAAATACCTGAAATCACAGAAAAACACACAAACTCATAGTAAAGTCCAGAAAAGTGAATTTTAACTAAAAACTAATAAAAATATACTAAAAACTAACTAGATCATATCAAAAACATACTAAAAACAATGCCAAAAAGTATACAAATTATCCGCTCATCACTTACCCACTCTCTATCCGAGATAGGGTAGATGATGTCCGCTTCAAGTAGCTTAGTGACTTCTTTTTTCACAACCTCAAGAATGGTGGGATTAAGTCTCCTTTGACGTTGTCGGACCGGTTTTGCTCCTTCTTCAAGAAATATGGAAACAGTAATAATCTGTAGACATCCTGATCTACTTCCTTATCATGCACTGTGTCAGCAATTTGTAAAAATTGTGCCAGAAACTCTATAGGTTCTTCATGTGGAAGACCAGAATACTGGCAGTTTTGCTGCACCATGATAATGAGTTGAGGATTCAACTCAAAGCTATTAACTCCAATGGAGGGTATACAGATACTACTCCCATATGAAGCAGTAATGGGGTTAGCATATGACCCCAGAGTCCTCCTGGACTGTTCATTCCCACTTAATTCCATGATGGAATAAAGGAGATGATATGTATGTTGATATTATTTATTTTATAAAAATTTTTAACAAGAAAACACCAAACTTAGAGTTTGGCACAAGATTCAATCAAGAAAAATTATTTTTGAAAAAGATTTTAAAGAAGATACCTAATTATGAAGAACAACTACTAATGCTCTAGCCAATTGGGCAGTAACTTCAGTGTTGATTTTAAAGATGTATTATATTTATGGATAAAAGTATAATTTTTGAAAGTTAATGTTTTGAAAAAAAAAGCACAAGAAAAACAAGAAAAGACACAAAACAAGAAAAACTCAAGATCAAACAAGAAAATTAAACAAGAACAACTTGAAGATCAATGAAGAACAAAGAACACAAGTTCGAAAATTTAAAGAAAAATATAAAATATGCAATTAATACCAAACTTAGAACAAGACACTAAACTCACGAAAATTAGCAATTGATTAAGAAAAATAATATTTTTGAAAAGAAATTTTTTTTTTGAAAAGAAACTATCCTATCAGGATTTAATGACTCTATAATAATAAAAATAAATTATTCCTAATATAAGAAATAAAATAAACCTTTAGTTGTTCAAACTCGAATAATCCCTGGCAACGGCGCCAAAAACTTGGTGCACAAAATTGCAATCACACTTTTTGCAATCTGCACAACTAACCAGCAAGTGCACTGGGTCGTCCAAGTAATACCTTACGTGAGTAAGGGTCGATCCCACGGAGATTATTGGTTTGAAGCAAGCTATGTTTATTTTATTATTCTTAGTCAGGATGTCAATCAAAATTATCAAAGGGAGTTATTAGATAAAAAAATAAAAGAGGATAAACTCGTTACTTGTTTTGCAGTAATGGGGAATATGTTGGGGTTTTGGAGATGCTTTGTCCTCTGAATTTCTGCAATGTAATATTCAACTCAATTGTTTGTAAAGCCCAACTACGGCAAGCTGTATGTAGGGTGTCACCATTGTCAGTGGCTACTTCCCATCCTCTCAGTGAAAACGTTCCAGATGCTCTGTCACAGCACGGCTAATCAGCTGTTGGTTCTCAATCATGTTGGAATAGGATCCATTGATCCTTTTGCGTTTGTCATCACGCCCAGCAATCGCGAGTTTGAAGCTCGTCACAGCCATTCAATCCTTGGATCCTACTTGGAATACCACAGACAAGGTTTAGACTTTCCGGATCCTCAAGAGTGGCCGCCATCAATTCTAGCTTATACCACGAAGATTTTGATTAAGGAATCTAAGAGACGCTCATTCAGTCTGATGTAGAATGGAGGTGTTTGTCAGGCACACGTTCATGAGTTGAGGAAGGTGATGAGTGTCACAGATCATCACCTCCTTCACAATTAAGCGGGAATGAACATCTTAGATAGGAACACACACACGTTTGAGTGAAATAGAAACAATTGCATTAATTCATCAAGACGCTGCAGAGCTCCTCACCCCCAACAATGGAGTTTAGAGACTCATGCCGTCAAAAAGCATGTAATTCAGATCTGAAAATGTCATGAGGTCCCAAGTAAGTCTCTAAAAGTTGTTTAAATAGTAAACTAGTAACCTAGGTTTACAGAATATGAGTAAACTAAGATAATTGGTGCAGAAATCCACTTCTGGGGCCCACTTGGTGTGTGCTGGGGCTGAGACTAAAGCTATCCACGTGCTGAGGCTTTACTTGGAGTTAAACTCCAAGTTATAACGTGTTTTGGGCGTTCAACTCCGGATCATGACGTGTTTCTGGCGTTTAACTCCAGACAGCAGCATGTACTTGGCGTTCAACGCCAAGTTACGTCGTCATCTTCGCGCAAAGTATGGACTATTATATATTGCTGGAAAGCCCTGGATGTCTACTTTCCAACGCCGTTGAGAGCGCGCCAATTGAACTCTTGTAGCTCCAAAAAATCCATTCCGAGTGCAGGGAGGTCAGGATCTAACAGCATCAGCAGTCCTTTTTCAGCCTAACTCAGATTTTTGCTGGAAAAAGATAACCAAGAACTCAAAATCTCACAACAGAAGTTGCTGAGACTCTATGCACCCTTCCTCCAATTACTCAATGGTGCTGTGGAGAAGAGAATATACTCAAGGTTTCTTGATTTGTTTGCATCCCTCCATGTAAACATACCATTCATCAAGACCCTCCAACAAATGCCGGCCTACGTCAAGTATATGAAGGAGCTGCTTCCCAGGAAAAGCTCACTCAAGGGAGGCCAAACTATAGTGATGAATAAGGAGTGCAGTGCTCTCATTTAACCAGAGTTGCCTACAAAAAGAAAGGACCCATGGAGTTTCTATATTCCCTGTGCCATAGGAGAAACCATGTTTGATAAAGGACTCTGTGATTTGGGAGTAAGCATCAACTTAATGCCCTTATCCCTTATGAAGAGGCTGCAGATCAATGAGATAATGCCCACAGATGTAGTTATCAGGCTGGCCGACAAAACTCAAAAACAAGCAATAGGAGTGGTGGAAAACGTGTTGGTAAAGGTTGGGAAATACTTCCTCCCAACAGACTTTGTCATATTGGACATGGAAGAGAGTCGCACTCACCCAATCATATTGGGAAGACCATTCCTAGCTACAGCTAGAGCACTCATAAATGTGGAGCGAGGGGAGCTAATTCTGAGGATCCATGATGAACAGCTCACCTTCAATGTTTTCAAATGCTCACAAGAAACAGATCAAGAGAACAATGAATCAAGGAAAGATCAATGTGAGATACTGAAGGAAGAAACAAGCACTGAAGCACAACTAGCACATCTGGGAATCCCATTGATTAAAGAACAAGGCAAACAACAATTGCCACAGCTCAAAGAAAATCAGGAGGAACCTAAACCACCAGAATCATATGAGACCAACAACAACATTTCCTTAGAGGAGGAGGTCACAAAGAGCAAGACAACGTCACAAGGAACAAAGAAGAAGGTACCAAGGAGGTGGAGGAACAGGAAGATCCCTACAGAGGATTTCTCTCCAAGGGATTAAATAATCTCAACCTATTTCCCAGACATCCCCCTGATCTCCCCACTGTACCATCTCAATTACCTAAAGTCTTCACCATCAACAGAGTTCTCTCCTTGGAATATGTAGAAATCATTGATACAATCAATGGATATAGGTCTACGGCCAGAGGAGAAGACTTGAAGCATTATCAACCTCCCTGATAAAGGAAAAATGTCAAGCTAGTGACGCTAAAAAAATGCTTCATGGGAGGCAACCCATGTTTTATATGCTTTTAGAATAGTGAATAATTCAATATTCATGAGTTCCAAACCAACCTTGACAAACACTTAGCGAAATCCTTATTATGCAGTATATAGTGAAGAACAAGTTTGGTGTTCAAGGCATACCAAGAGAGCAAGAATGCAATTTAGATCATGCTATTCTTTTAGCCTTGAACAGAACCTTTTCATCACATTGCTACAAACTAATTTTGGTGTCACCCATGGTGCCACCAAGGTGCATATAAGGATACATAGTTAGTTGGTTAGTTGGTATTCATGAATAATCAATTTAATTTTTTTTCTTTTCCTTATTACTCTTGCCGAAAAGTTTAGCTTTTTCAATGATATTAGTTTTTCTTTATTTTATTTTATAGGAAAAAGGAAAGGAGCATTGAAGGGGATTGATTGGACAATTAAATAAGGAAGGTTTGGACACCACAAAAAGGAGGGTACTACACACGTGCCTCAAGGGGGGATGCATTGGAAAATATTGCCATGCAACATTGAAAGGGATGAGACTATTGAAGACCGGACAAAACTCTTCATAAAGTTGATGATCCTTGTCCTTTCTCCATGCTAAACCACATCCGTCCATCTCACACTCAAATCATCTATCCAAACCCTTCATTTACCCACCACATCCTTATATAAGTGGCTCTCCCTCCATACCACCTTCACAATTACGAACGCCCAGCTTAACACACCCTTCTTCAGAACCAAACCATTCTTACCACATTAAAAACACTCCACCTCACTCCCTTCATTACACTCAATCCTAAACAACCAAAAGTCTCCACACCTTTACCACCTTCACACACTAACTCCCATTCATGGCATCTTCGAGCTCTAAAAGAAGAAAGGGAAAGGAACCTATAGAGCAACGCCCGTATGATGAAAAGAAATTTAGAAGCTTTCACCATGCGTTGCAGTACGGGTGGATGGTTGATAAGGAAATAATTTATGAACTTGGATTTCAAGTCAGAAAAACTGAGTGCCCAGAGATCACAAAGACGGTAGAAAAGAGAAGATGGGAGCTCCTCAATGATCTGATTGTTAAGGTAAATGCAAATCTTATAAGAGAATTCTATGCAAATGCGGTCTGATATGATAAGGCAGATGAGTCCTATACAAGCTTTGTAAGGGGAAAGACTGTGGATTTCAATCCCATGAGTGTCATGAGGGCATTAAAGCTACGGTCCATATCGTTCGAAGAGGAGAGTTATCATTCAAGAATGGACAACAGCCCTAATTATGACCAGATTGTGCAAGATATTTGTGTACCAGGCGCTGACTGGGAAAGATATGCGGATGGGAGACCAAGGTTCATCAAGAGAGGAGACCTCACTCCGGAAGCAAAGGGGTGGTTCGAAATAGTAAGGAGATCCATCCTCCCAGCAGGGAACAACTCGGAGGTGAATCTCAAGAGAGCCACAATGGTGCACTGTATACTCAAGGGAGGAGAGATCAAGGTTCATGAACTCATAGCCGTAGGCATTAGAAAGATGGCAGAGAAAAGCGACTCAAGAGGAAAGTTAGGTTAGCCTAACACTATTTACCGACTATGCGACAAAGCTGGGGTGGTGTTTGAAGATGAGGACCCCGTGTGGATAAAAGAGGGCATTGCAATAACCGTTCGACGGATGCATGCTACCACATCTCCCCTGCCTCAACGGAAGCAAAGGAAGAGGCCAGCCCCTCAAGTAATAGAAGGACAAGTCTTAGAGAGGCAAGCACCAGCCACTTTGGATATGCACCAACTACAGGAAGCCATTGATGGCCTATCTAGACAATATTTGGAAAGCCAAGGAGCACAGAAAGAGTGGCAAAAGCAAATGATGGAGCAGCAACTGAGTCAAGGACAACAATGGAGTGAAACCTTCCACAGGATATAACAAAGGCAAAATGAACAACAAAAATCCATCCAGAAGCTAATCAACATCCAAGCACATCAAGGTGCACACATACATGAGATGCATCGAAAACAAATAGAACAAGCAGAACTATTGGACGAGCAAAGGGCATTCGCAGAAGGAGTTTACATGAGCGAGACTGGCATTATATAAGCACTCAAGCCAGGCTCAGATACTTAGTAGGACAGCTGCCTATATTGCATCCGGGAATCGCAAGGTATGAAGAAGTGAAGGATGAATTAGCACGAGAAGAAAGACAAAGGGTGGAAGAGAGTCATGAATCAGTGAGGAAGGCACTTGAGGATTGGAAGCAAGCAAGACTGGCACGGATACGAGGAAATGCAAGAGGACAAAAAGAAGACAAACAAGGAGGGGACCATGGGCATCCACATGAGTAAAAGGTGGTGGAGTTCCTTCTTTGGTCCATCTTTTTCTATGCCTTAAATAAGGAAGATCTTGTATGAAATAGAACATGCTTCCATGATAGTTTGAATTTTTCTTTTTTTTAAAAATCTGTCTTTTAAACTTTTCATTGATTAGGTCTATGTTTGCTAGTCTAAATATCACTGCATCATTACCTTGCTTACTTGTATGCATGTCCTTTTGAATCAAATGAAAAGAGAATGAGTGTTTTATAGAGGCCCAGAGTGGAGTTCATATTATGGAGTAAGTTCCTAAGTTTGTAGTGTAATCATAAGTTAGCTAAGTTGGTTCACCAACAAGGTGGGAAGACAACTATCTGTCCTGAATCCTATGCTTTGAACACACCCCATGAGACTAACTAAATAACAAGATCCTAATAAGAAAAAGGGAAAGAAAAAAAAAGAAAGTGAAGAATAAAAGAAAAATAGCAAGAAAAGAGGCTAGGCACCAAGGGGTTGAGTCTTGAGGGATGTGTCTGTGGTGTTCTTGTACCAAGGATCTGCTTGGATTACTAAGCTCTCAGGGGTGCTTTATCACCTGGTAACTTGGGTTAGCTAACCCGAGATTATTAGCTAAAAGTCCACTATCAAGAGCAATCTTTGCTACAGAACATTTAGTAGCCCAAAGAGGTAATGGACACCAAGACCTCAAGGAAAGAAAATAAACAAACCATGTGCCTGTGGTGTGTATGTATGAGGGAGAGACTTGAGGAAGTAAGTCCTTAGGGGTGTTTCAACACCTAGCACCTTGAACCAACTGGTTCGGGAGTGTTGACTGAAAGCTTATTCTAAAGAGTTGCCCCCTTATAGAGCACTTAGCCTAAGAACACAAATAAGCCCTAAAATGACAACAAAAGGATCAATGAATAAAAGTCTCATGGGATGCAATCAAGTGAGTATTCTAGAACATGATAAAGGTCTGAAAGCCAGTGAAGGAATGAACCTAAGTTGCTATGCATGAAACCACCATAAAACCAGGGATATGACTTCCACAAGAATGACTAGTTTCTCTTGGAATTTTATTCATCATTCTCTTGTTCCAGTACTTGCTTAGGGACAAGCAAGCTTTAAGTTTGGTGTTGTGATGCCAGGGCATTTTGGCCAGTTTCACTAACCTTTTTTTACTGTTTTTAAGGCAGTTTCATGCATTTTCTTAAGAAATAAGCTAGTTTGGGTAGATATTCACGTACATCTTATTTCAAGCATACATTGTGCATTTTACATGATTTCATGAGAATTTTGCATGAATTATATGACAAATTAGATGATGCATGTCTCATGACTTGGACTAGAACTTTGATGCACTTTGCTGCTTGATTTCAGGACAAAGGAAGCAAAGAAGAACCACGTTAGCATTGACGTTAGTTCAACTAACGTGACCTCTAACGTGGAATGGGAGCTAGCTTGCAAAGTTAGTGAGAAAGGTAATCGCCAATAACGCCCTCGAAGCCATCACAGCCCACGTTAAGAGTCACGTTAACTAAGTTAACGTGAACTCTAACGTGGAAAAAGACAACAAGGCCAACGTTAGTGACACTCTCCTTTGTCACTAACGTTGGACCAAGCTCATAATTGGCCACGTTAGTTGCCACGTTAACTTAGTTAATGTGGGCTCTAACGTTGGAAAGCAAAAGAGAAGCCAACGTTAGTGACATTCACCTTTGTTACTAACGTTGGCCAAGCCTCCATGAGCCACGTTAACTCTCACGTTAACTTAGTTAACGTGGAAGCTAACGTGGAGAGAGCAATTGATCGCCAACGTTAGTGACACTTACCTTTGTCGCTAACGTTGGGGTGAACCTCCAAGAGCCACCATGTGCAACGTTAACTCCAACGTTAACTTTGTTAACGTTGGAAGCTAACGTGGATAAAGAGATGATGAGCCAACGTTAGTGACACTCACCTTTGTCACTAACGTTAAAGATGGCCAACATGACTACGTTAGAAGCCACGTTAACTTAGTTAACATGGACTCTAACGTGGGAAGTAGGGGCACATTGGAACGTTAGTGACAATGGTAAGTGTCACTAACGCTCTCGAAGAATTGGCATTACTACGTTAGAAGCCACGTTAACCTACTTAACGTGGACTCTAACGTAAGGAGAAGGGGTGACTCACCACGTTATTGGGAAAGGTAAGTCCCAATAACATATGCGAAGGGCCAAGAGACAACGTTAGTGGTCACGTTAGTGCCACTAACGTTGAAGTCAACGTGATCATATTTGGGTTAGGAACGTTAGTGAAAAAGGTGATTGTCACTAACGTTCTTGAACCCATACTTTCACTTAATGTTGACACCACTAACGTCCTGAGCCAAAGTCCCTGCCTACTTCACATTTTCTCTCTGCAAGCAAAGCTAAGCCCAATAAAGCGGATAACTGCTTCAAACTCAAGATCCAGAGGCCCATACCCAAGACTTGAAGAGCCAACTAGAAGATCAGAAGAGTAGTATATATAGGAGTAGCTTTGAATTAGATGGGAGGTTGGAAACTTTAGGAGCCTTGGGCATAGAACTACTCTCAGTATTTTACTTTCTCTACAACTTCTAGTTTTACTTTCATGATGTATTCTCCATCTTTGTTTTCATTTTCCAGAGCTATGAACAACTATACCCCTTTCATTGGGTTAGGGAGCTCTGCTACAATTTGATGGATCAATATTAGTTTTCATTCTTCTTCTTCTATCTTTTATCTTGATTTTACTAGAAAGCTTTCAATCTTCATCCAATTGGGTAGTTATCTTGGAAAAAAACTATTCATACTTGGATCTCTTCGGAACCTTGGAAGAGGAATGAAGAGATCATGCTAGAAATGCTTTCTCATGCTGGACAAAATTGGATTTGGATGGATATGTGACTATAATCCTACCAATACTTGATTTGGGAATGCATGTGGTATAATCAGTGACCATACTTCATCTATTCTCATGAGCAATTGATCAAGGAATTGGCTATTGATCAAGATTTGAGAGATTGGATTACCAAGGAATTGGAATTCGATCATTTAATATTGCCAAGGAGATCAATGAATGCATTGATTGAGGAAGAGATGAAAATGAATTTAATCCGGAGAATGCAACATCTCCTAAGCCCAATGAACTCCCCATTTCTGATCTTGCCCATTCTCTTTAATTTCTGCCATTTACTTTTATGAGCATTTCCCCCATTCCCATTTAAGATTCTGTAATTTACTTTCTGCCATTTACATTCCGCTCTTTATTTCTAGCATTTACTCTTTCTGCTATTTACTTTTCCGCTATTTAGTTTTCTGCAAATCTCAAATCAAAATTCTGGTTCACTCAACTAGAACATTCCTCTAATTAAAGTTGCTTGATCAATCAATCTCTGTGGGATTTGACCTCACTCTATAGTGAGTTTTTACTTGACGACAATTCGGTACACTTGCCAAAGGAAATTTGTTACTAGACGAATTTTCCGTGCATCAAAAACATAAACTCATGCAATTAGTCTGAATAAGTGTATGAAAGATTGATAAAATCCACTCAATTGAGCATAAGATAAATCATAAAATAGTGGTTTATCAGAGTTCTTAAATAAATTCTTTCCACCAGAGAAGACCGACTACATCCGGAAGGAGATTTCGGGTATAATGCAAAGAGATCAAGAGAGTTTGTATGAATATTGGTCTTGATTCAAGAGGCTACTAGAGTCTTGTCCACACCATGGAATGAACATTCACTTGCTCATTAGCTACTTCACCGGAGGTCTTTGTGTGGAAGATATAAGATTGCTCACCGCTTCTAGCGGTGGTTCCCTTTCGAAAAATAAGACGGAGGGAGAAGTTTGGAGTTTAATAGAGGATGTTGCCGAAGCTACGCAACGTACAAGAGTGAGAAGTAATCCCCTCAAGGGTATGGTAGAACCATCCTCCTCCGAAGCAAGCCTAACCAAAGCACTTGGGGATATGACCACCATTCTCACCCAAATACAAAAGGATTAAAAGGAGTTCTACTCCATCCAAGCCGTCCAAGCCCCACCTCCAGTGGCCCAACTTGAAGGCCCTCCTAGGATTTGTGGTTTGTGCTCTAGTACCACACATTACACCGATCAATGCCATCAAAATCAAGAAGAGCATACCCTTCTAGTGGCCAATGTGAATTACAACAATCGTGCACCCTACCCTTCTCAAAGCCAAAACCACTACCCTCATAGTACTAATCAACACCAAGGGTGGAGGGATAATGCACAAGGGAACAATCAAATCCAAAGATGGAACAACTCTCCTTCTCATCACAACAACAATTACCAAGCCAACCAAAACCATCACAACCAAAGCCAAAACAACTACACTAAGTACCAAGCACCACACCATAGACAACAATCCAACCACACCTCTCCACCTTCCACCAACCAAATTGAAGAGCTTAAAACCGCTGTAGAGAAACGGGATAAGGGCTATAAGGCTCAATTCGAGGCTATGAATACTCAATTGGCCAATCTTGCCGACATGATTTCAAAGATGTCCATGTCCCCCTCCAACAAGACTAACCAACCCTCAAGTTCTTCCAACCTTCCATCCCAACCCCAACCAAACCCAAAGGGTAGTCTCAATTCCATCACCCTATGGTCGGGAACTACATTGGAGGAGATACCTCCAAGGATCTTAGAGTACATTCATGAGGAAGAAGTAATTGTTGAAGCTCTACATGAAGAGGAGGAGGTAGGCAAGAGGCATGAGGAGGAAGGAGTAAACCTCAAGGAACTCAAGAGGAAAGCTCTAGTGGATGAGTCCATCCCTATTCCATTCCCTTCCATGGTGAAGAAGGCAAAGAAGATGCTGGAATTTGATATGAACATGCTTCAAGTGTTCAAGAAGGTTGAGGTAACCATACCACTTCTTGATGCTATCCATCAAATTCCAAAGTATGCAAAATTCTTGAAAGACTTGTGTTTACACAAGGATAGGATAAGGGAATTGGAGACATTATCCTTGGGAAGTTCAATTTTTTCCTTGATGGAACCTATACCAAGGAAATGTGGTGACCCTGGGCCTTGTTTGGTGTCTTGTTGTATTGGTGGACATACTTTTCATGATTGTATGTGTGATCTTGGAGCTTGTGTAAGCATCATGCCGCTTTCTACCTTTGCGCGGTTGAATTTGGCTCTATTAAAGAGGTCGGCAGCGAGGTTTGCCTTAGCTGATAAAAGTGTGATCACGGTAACAGGAATAGCCGAAGATGTACTTGTGGGAATCAAGGATTTGATCTTTCCGGTTGACTTTTACATCCTTGAAATGCCCCCAACAGAAAATAGAAGCTCATCCTCCGTTCTACTTGGTAGGCCTTTCCTTAAAACCTCTAAATTCAAGTTGGATTCCTTCACCGGCATATATTCCTTTGAGGTTGGGGACAAGACTATCAAGTTCAATTTAGAAAAAGCCATGAAACATCCTCTCGAAGAGCATTCCGTTCTTCGATGTGATGTAATTGATGAAGTGGTACCGAAAGTGCAAGAAGAAGACCATAACAAGTTGTGCCACCATCTTATTGAAGAGACGGATGACGAAGAGGGTGAACATGAGGAAGTTGTTAAGGATGAAGTCCATGAGCTTGACGAAAAGGAACCACAGCCTGAGGCAAAGAGTGAATTGAAGCCTCTCCCATCTCATTTGAAGTATGCTTTCTTAGAGGACAACCAAAAGTTTTCGGTCATCATCGCTAGTGAGCTCTTTAGTGAGGAAGAAGAGAAGCTCCTAGATGTTCTCAGAAAGTACAAGAAAGCAATTGGATGGAGCCTAGCCGACATTGTGGGAATTGACCCTCGCAAGTTCATGCATCGCATATTTCTCCAAGAAGGAGCTAGGCCGGTTAGACAACCGCAAAGGAGGCTCAACCCAACCATCTTCGATGTGGTAAAGAAAGAGGTCACTAGGCTACTTGATGCGGATATCATATACCCAAATTCTGATATGGGTAAGCCCGATCCAGGTTGTTCCAAAAAAAATCAGGCATCACTGCGGTCACAAAGGATGATGGTGAAGTGGTCACCAAGAGAGTACAAAATACATGGCGAGTGTGCATCGACTATAGAAGGTTGAATACCGCTACAAGAAAGGACCACTACCCTTTGCCCTTTATCGATCAGATGCTGGACCGTTTGGCAGGTAAATCCCATTATTGTTTTCTTGATGGATTCACTGGTTACTTCCAGATTCACATTGCTCCTGAGGATCAGGAAAAGACCATATTTACTTGCCCTTTTGGCACCTTTGCCTACAAAAGGATGTCATTTGGACTATGTAATGCACTCGCTACTTTTCAGCGGTGCATGACCAGCGTCTTTTCTGATCTAATGGAAAATTGTCTGGAAGTCTTTATGGATGACTTCGGTGTTTATGGAACTTCTTTTGATTGTTTCTTGGAGAACTTGGCCAAGGTCTTAGCTAGATATGTTGACACCAACCTTGTCTTGAATTTCAAAAAATGTCATTTTATGGTGAGACAAGGTATAGTGTTAGGACATGTAGTATCTCATGAAGGAATTTCTGTAGACCCGGCCAAGATCGATGTTATCACCACTTTATCTCACCCTTCATCTGTGAGGGCGGTCCGCTCGTTTTTAGGACATGCAGGATTCTATAGGCGCTTAATCAAGGACTTCAGCAAGATTACTTTACCATTGTCGCGCCTACTCCAAAAAGATGTGGATTTTGAGTTTGATGGTAAATGTGTGAAAGCTTTTGAAGAGTTAAAGAGAGCTCTTACCACAGCACCGATTGTGCGTGGCCCCAACTGGACGTTGCCGTTTGAGATAATGTGCGATGCGTCAAACCAAGCTCTAGGTGCCGCGCTTGCACAGTGCGATGGTAAACTCCCTTATGTCATTGCATACTCTTCTAAAATACTTGATGCAGCACAATCCAACTATACCACTACCGAAAAAGAACTGCTAGCTATTGTTCATGCTTTAGATAAATTCAGATCTTATTTGCTAGGATAAAAAATAGTGGTATACACGGATCATGCAGCTCTGAAATACTTATTGTCAAAGAATGAGTCAAAACCTAGACTCATACGTTAGATCTTGTTTTTGCAAGAATTTGACATTGAGATTAAGGATCGGAGTGGATCTCAAAACTTGGTTGCGGATCATTTAAGCCGCCTTAAGAATTTAAAATCTGATCCATTCCCGATCAATGACTCATTCCCATTGGATAGTTTGCATGCTGTGTCAGATAGCTTTCCTTGGTTTGCCCCAATGGCGAACTACTTGGTTTGCGAAACTTCCCCCCAATGGAGTAAACACGTAATTCGAAGATATGTCCCGGAGTCCGAAATCCAACCCATTCTTGAAGCCTGCCATTCGTCCGAATGTGGTGGCCACTTTGGCCCACAAAGGACCGCAAAAAGGTGTTGGATTGGGGATTCTGGTGGCCAACTTTATTCAAGGATGCTAACCAATTATGTGTGTCTTGCCATCAATGTCAAAAGTCGGGAAACACATCCCAAAGGGACGAAATGCCTCAACAACCTATGTTGTTTTGTGAGATATTTGATGTGTGGGCATTGACTTTATGGGACCATTTCCTAACTCAAGTGGGTATCTATATATTTTGTTTGACTACGTATCAAAGTGAGTAGAAGCCTGATAAACCCATATTTTATGATATATTTTGTGCTTAATCTGAGTGATTTATTCAATCCTTCACCACTTATTCATATTAATTGCATGGTTTTACTTTTCCTTCCTTATTATGTGATGTATGTGAAAAACATGTTTCCTATGCTTTAGAATTAATTATTTTAATTACCTTTATTTCCATTCGATGCCATGATTAGTGTGTTGAGTAGTTTCAGATCTTCTAAGGCAGGAATGACTTGAAGGATGGAAAAGGGAACATACAAAAATGGAAGGAAAGCGTAAAACAGAGTTTTAGAGAAACTGGCATCCACGCGATTGCATGGACAACGCGACCGCGTGCCAAGAGTGAAGAAGCAGCGACGCGGCCGCATGACTGACGCGACCGCGCGACAAAGAAAACTCCAATCGATGCGACCACATGACCCACGCGGACACGTGACAGAGGCCACGCACCAGAAAATGCAGAAAACGCTCATAGCGGATTCTAAAGCTCTTTTTGGCCCAAATCCAAGTCCAGAAGGAATATACCAGAGGTTATGAAGTGGGGGAAAACATCCATTCAAGGAGTCTTGGCATTTTTAGTTACCTTCCATGGTTTAGGTTTAGTTGGAGAGAGGTTCTCTCCTCTCTCATTAGGATTAGGATTTAGGACTTCTCTTAGTTTTAGGAGTGACTCTCGATCCCAGGTTGAATGTTCCTTTTACTTTATATTTATTTCTTATTTTCAGATACTTTAATGCTTGTATTAGTTATGTTGCCTATTTGGCTTATGCCACATTCATGATGATTTCCCTGTTTAATGATATTTGAGGTATTTCAGTTTAATATTGCTTTCTTTTGTTTGTGTTATTGATTATTCCCAATCTGAGATATTTTATTCCAATAGATTTAATTTCTTTTCTTTTTGGTCTTGGATAAGAAATCAGTAACTCAGGAGTTATCTTAGCTCAACATAATTGATAACTGTTATCTTTGCTAATTGAATTGAACTTCAATAATCCCATCCTTTTCTTAGGAAATAAATAGGATTCGAAGGTCAAACTAATTAGTCCCTTGACTTTCCTTTGCTTTAGCAAAGGTTAACTAAGTGAAATTAAGATTCAACTTTCATTATTATTGATAAGAATAACTAAGTCTGGACTTCCAATTTCTCAGTCCTTGCCAA
This sequence comes from Arachis duranensis, assembly GCF_000817695.3. Classification (NCBI taxonomy): domain Eukaryota; kingdom Viridiplantae; phylum Streptophyta; class Magnoliopsida; order Fabales; family Fabaceae; genus Arachis; species Arachis duranensis. The sequence goes on along the minus strand of NC_029775.3, from coordinate 54,765,600 downwards.
AAGTTTGCTTTATAGTATTTATTTATTTTAATTGTCATTTAAATTACTTGTCATACTTCTTCCTTAATTCCAAAACCCCCAATTTTACCTTTTTCATAGCCAATAATAAGAACATACCTCCCTGCAATTCCTTGAGAAGACGACCCGAGGTTTGAATACTCAGTTATCAATTTCAAAGGGGTTTGTTACTTGTGACAACCAAAACGTTTGCACGAAGGGATTTTTGCTGGTTTAGAAACTATATCTGCAACGCGACTATTTTATAAAATTCTTTACTAGCAAAAATCCTAACATCAAAGCCATACCTACCCACCTTGACGATGCCAATACTGTCATTTCTTTCATTAGGAATAACATTGTATGCCGCTATGGGTCACCATGAGCAATCGTGAGCGACCAAGGATCCCACTTTTGTAACAGGAAGGTAGAAGCACTGCTCAAGCGCTATGGAGTGGTGCATAAGGTTTCCACCGCTTATCATCCACAAACCAACGGACAAGCGGAAGTGTCCAACTAGGATATTAAAAGAATCTTGGAGAAAGTAGTTAATCCACAAAGAAAGGATTGGAGCGTCCGATTAGGAGATGCACTATGGGCGTATAGAACGGCCTACAAGACTCCATTAGGGATGAGTCCCTTCCGGATCGTCTATGGAAAGGCATGCCACATTCTAGTGGAAATTAAGCACAGAGCCTATTGGGCAGTAAAGCAATGCAACCCGGATTTGACCCAAGCAGGAGTAGCCAGAAAATTACAGCTAGAGGAGCTCGAATGTTTGAGGAACGAAGTATATGAGAATGCCCGAATCTACAAAGAAAAGACTAAAGCATTCCATGACCATCACATTCAGAAAAAGGACTTCGAAGAAGGTGATGAGGTGCTCTTATACAATTCGAGGCTTCGTTTCATGCCTGGCAAGCTCCGCTCTAGATGGGAAGGACCTTTCAAGGTAAAAGAGACAAAACCCTTTAGAGTGGTGGAATTGTTTGATCCTAAAAGTGAAGCAACCTTCAAGGTAAATGGACATAGAGTGAAGAAGTACCATGGCTACAAGCTCCCAAAGGAGCTAGAGGTGTTCCTATTGGAGGATGCACCTAAAGAAGGAGAAGTTTAAGCAACTGACCGTCCAACTTAAGGACGTTAAAGAAAAGTGCTTGGTGGGAGGCACCCCACCGTGGTAAAATCTTCCTTGTGTATACCACCTTGCTTTTGTTTAGATTCTTGAGAATTTTGTGATTTCTTGATGTTGTTGTTTGCATAGGAATTCTAGTTGTTGTTATTTTTGTTAGTTAACTAGGATGTTTAGAAAAATTTCATCATTTTGGTATGGATGACTTATTGAAATAGAGAGGATGCTATGTTTTGAACGATTTCTGAATTTGTGAAGTGTTCTCTTGCATGCTAGCTAAAATACCTACCAAAACAAAGAGAGAGAGAGAGAAAGAGAGAGAGAGAGAGAGAGAGAGAGAGAGAGAGAGAGAGAGAGAGAGAGAGAGAGAAGTCAAGAAAAGGCAGTTGGGCATTGGCGCGCCAGCGCACTACGCGCGTCCGCGACGGTGGTGCATTTCTACCCTTGGGCCTAAAACCCGAGAGTCATGCCCACTTCATGCCCATCTCGTGCCAACCCCCACGCGCTAGCGTACATGCCGCTAGTGCGCCAACTTGCAATTTGGCAATCGAAGCGCTAGTGCACTGCATGCGTGCGCACCGATGGTGTGATCAGATCTCTCTGGTACAAATTCTAGAGAGATGTGCTATGTTCGTGCCCAGCCTGTGTCCGCACTGACGCGTCCGCGCCAGTAGCCAACACCATCATGCACGTGTCAGCGTAGTGTGCGCGCCCGCGCGCATGAGCTGCATGCCAACTCTGGTATAAAAACCAGAGAGTTGTGCCAACTCTATGCTAGTTCTGTGCCAGGAGCACATATGTACTTGTGTGAACGCGCCAAGGACGCGCTTGCGTCCCTTGCTCTTTCTTCATCTACGCGTCAGCGTACTGAGCGCGCATGCGCAGAATGCGCGAATTAGTTTTAAAGTGCGCGCCCTGCTTCTTCACCCCTCCTATTTTCTTTCTTAACCCCCACTTCTTCGTTCTCCATCACCCCTCTTATCCTCTTCTCTCTCATACTCCACCACCTTTCTCTCCGGCTACTCACCGGCGACCAACACCTTCTCCGGTGGCACTACATCTCTTCTACCTCCTTCTTATCTTTAACAAGAATATTAACCTTGTTCTTTTACACTTCTTAAGGTTCTACTTCCTCCCTATCTTATATATTGCTTTCTTTGCATCATTTCTTTTTCTAGTTAGATTCTTTCATGTTGATTTACTTATTCTCTCTTTTAGTCACTTGATTACACCACTTGCTCTTTACTTATTTACTCTTCTTTCTTTGTTATTCCCATGGATGTTGAATTTGAACTTTGATTACTTTGATGGATCTTCTTGATTGCTATTATTATCTTTGTGATGATGTTGTGTGATGATTGCTACTTCATTTTGGACTTCTAATTAGTTGAGTATCTCTTAATTGTTCATTGCTTGTTAATTGCACACCAAGTGTTCGAGGAAATGCACATATGCCATCTTGGGTAATTCTAATCATATATCTTCAATTTTGTGCTCCCTCCTCATTCACTTGCTCTCCTCTAAGTGCATTGAACACATTTTACTTATTACTCACTAATTAGACACTCATTGAACATGACTTGCTCTTTGTTTTGGATGCTTGAGATCATTCCTCTCATGCCATGTTGCATGCTTTATTTCCTCATGCATCCCATGCCAAGTGTTGTGACTCGTGCTTCAATGACTACTTTGTTGCATTATTCTTTTTGGGCACACATCCCACTTGCATGTTTATTAAGTTGATCCTTTGGGTTTAACAATTTCCTTCTTTTCCTTCCTTTTCAGGATGGCTACCACGAAAGGCAAGGAGAAAGCTTCAAGGAAATCAGCCTTAAAGAGGGCACTCCCAAAGTCACGCTCTAAGGCGCACTCTTCATTAGAAGCCAAACCCCTATCTAAGAAGGCGAAAGCACCCACTCCTATTGATGATAATGAAAAGAGCAAACCGGCAAAAGACTCTTCAAGGTTTCCCAACCGCTTCTGTGAACTTATGTTTCCCTTCATGGTTGAGAGGAACTATCATGCTGAGCATTTACTCGCTCCACCGGACAAAGTTGCTCCTTATATTCTACCCCGCAATGAACAGCGAGGATGGGAGTTTCTTCTGAGAAAACCACAAGAGGTCAACCTCTCATGGGTGGTAGAATTCTACACTAACTACCATCTTCTCTCTCTTCAATCGGTATACGTGCGCCAGAAGCAAGTCTCGGTGTCAGAAGAGGCTATTCAGCAAGTGCTTAATGTCCTACCAGTACCAAGTGACATGGATGGCTACCAAGAGGTCTTACGTCAGTGGGAGAAGTTTGGATTTGATTGGAACTCGATCCTCCAAGTCATTGCTGAACCAGGAGCATCTTGGACCCATGGTCGGCTCCGAATGCGACCCAAGTGCATTGATGCACGTTCCCTCACTGTGGAAGCTAGGGCTTGGGCTCAGATCCTATCTCACTATGTCCTACCTAGCACCCACAAATCATCCTTCGCAGCAGATCTCGCCTTGCTTGTTTGGTGTGTCCTCACTGGGAGACCGGTGAACATTCCGCTTCTTGTCAAGCAAGCGATAGGTCAAATCTACGACCGAAGCAATTTGTAATTTTCAGCTTTGGTATCTGATTTAGTTGCTACTGCGAGTATCCCTTGGGAAGCTATGGACACGAAAGCTATGATTCCGGCTAAGGGCGATGTGGTCCCAACTGGAAAATACTTACATCTTCCCATGAACAACCCAAGCCTTGACATAGCCACACCACCTATTGTTCCTCCCATCTCATCACCACCACTGCAGCAAAGATCCACTCATCAAGGGATAAAAGATCTACACCGGAAGATTGATAGATATGAGTGGTGCAACCAATGCCGATACACTTACATCAAGAAGTTTCTGCATTGTGTTACCCCTAGCATGGAGGAACTCGAAATATCCACATCCACCTTCAACCCAAGTGATAGGTGCTCTGATAAAGAGGACAGTGAAAGTTCCAGTTCTGACCATCCCTTGCACATTCTTGTAGCACGGAGGACCGTGCTAAATTCTAAGTGTGGGGAGGTCGTTCGACCGATCTCCATGGGTAACACTCTTTTCCCTTCAATACCCATGGATTTATTTCTTGCTCAGTAGTTAGTACATTGCACGTGTAGTTAGTCTTGTGTGTAAATATTCCTTGCATGATAGTTAGTCTCTATAGAGTTGCTTGGTCAAATAATAAGTTCTTTTCCAAGAAACCGTGTTTTAGGGTATCCTACCCTACCAAAAATTTTTATGTTAAACTTGCTTCAAGAATGTATTTTGGAACATAGTGATTGAGTTAAGAACACATGCATGTAAGTTTTGAGCCTATTGTATGGTTACATCTTTTAACCATTAATTCACATTCTTGTGTGCATTATTCTCTCTATATGATTGCAACCCTTGCTTTGTCTGATTCTATATGTCCATTACTTTGTGTATGAATGCATTTACATGATTGAGGTCATCATTTCAATAGTCACTCTTCCCAAATGGCCTTAACCCTTTTATCTACCATTGCTAACCAAATTTGAGCCTATGATAAACCCTCTTCATTCCTAAAAAGAGCACATCAACAACCCTAAGTGAAAAATCATGAATGTCCCTAAATTTGGATCCTTGATTAGCTTAGGAGAATTAGGATGTGTATCATTCGATTGGGAGGGTATGCTTGGGAACTTGGGTAGATATAGAGGTGTATTGTAATTGAAAACTCTAGGATTTGGGAACAAAGTATTGAATAATTGAACTATATGCATTGAAACTTTTTGTACATGAACCCCAAGGAAAAAGGGACCAAAAAAAAGGAGAAGAAAAGAAAATATATATATGAAAAAAAAATTAAAGGCAATGAAAGGGAACAAAAATGCCCTAAGACAAGTAGTAAAAACAAAGCATATGGGATATGAATTGAAAGGAATGCATGAGTGTGCAAAAAGTGGAACTCAAGGGTAGCTAGGTAATGTATTATAGTTGTTAGGTTGTTTTATGTGTCTAGTGGGATTCTAAGTTAATCAAGGACTCAAATTTTAAGCTCATTTGACCATATGCATCCTTACCCTCACCCTAGCCATGTTATAACCCATAAATAAGACCTCATGATACTTGTAAGCATGCATTAAGTAATTGTTGATTGTTAAATGAAAGACAAATCTTGGAAAGTATGATTAGGAGAGGATTGAGTGATGAACCCTATACACTTGAGCGCATAGAGCGGATACACATCCGGTGAGGGTTCGATGCTCAACTCTTTGTTCCAGGCTTTCACAAGCGTTCATTTAGCAAGTCATATGCACTTCATAGTGATATACAGTATGGTAGGATTCATGAATTACACATCATTTTCACCCCATATACTCACATGTGTTCTTGGAAGATGGATTTAACCTTGACCAAGTAGATAGACGATTTTACATTAGTCGCATGCATTCGCTTAGATAGTTTGCATTTCATAAACCCTTTCTCACCATGATCTTTGGTTTTTTTATTTTAAGCATGAGGACATGCTTGGTTTAAGTGTGGGGAGGTTTGATAAACCCCGATTTTGTGGTTTATCTTGTGCTTATTTTGGGGGTTTTTTATCAATATTTCTCACACTTATTCACAAGAAATGCATGGTTTTGTGTTCACTTCCCAATGTTGCTCCATTGTGGAAAACATGCTTATTTTGCCTTAGAATTGCTATATTTTGATTCTCTTTATTGCCATTAGATGCCGTGACGTATTTGTTGAGTGATTTCAGAATTAGTAGGGTAAGAATGGCCTATAAGAGAGAAGGAAAGCATGCACCAGAGGAAGGAACATGAAGATTTGGATTTTGGGGAACTGCAGCATTGGCGCGCACGCGCTTGTCACGCGCACGCGTGGATGAGGACAGCTCGGAGCGGCGCGTAAGGATGGATGCATCCGCGCAGGCCAGAGAATTTTCACCGACGCATGGATCACAAAAGCAATCAGCGCGGGCGCACACATGGATCACAAAAGCAATCGGCGCGTGCGTACGCATGGCGCGCATGCGCGGGAAGATGCACATGAACTCATTAAAAGAAATCGTACCTGGTGATTACTGAGGCTCAACAGGCCCAATTTCAGGCTCTTTCTGCATGGAAAAGACCCAAGGATGCTAGGGAGAAATGGGGGATCAATCATTTTACACTAAGACATAATTTTTCTAGTTTTTAGGTTTTTTGTTCTTCTAGAGGAAAAAACCCTTGTTCTTCTCTAGATATAGCTTTAATTTGATCCTTCATTGTTGAATCTGAATTGGGTTTTGTTAATTACTATCTTTGATTGCTTAATTTGAATTCCTTAGTATATTTCCACTTAGATCTTGTGTTAGTTTATGGATTTTGTCAATTTTAACTTTATACCCATTTCATGAATATTGTGAATCTTAACTTGTTGATGTAACATTGATGATTTTTATGCTTCATTGTCTTATTTAAGCTCTTATAAGTTGATAATTGTTAGTGGGTATTTGTTGATTTCAATTCAATTACAATTTGAACATGTTTTTTATTAATGCTTACCAAGTGTTTTATGAATTGTTTACCTTGACTATGGAGTAGTCCTTTTTACTCTTGGCTTAGGCCAAGGGAATTGGGTAAACTTGAGTCGTTGGGTCTAATAGATTTGATGATTTGAGAGTCCTTAGTGGTCAATTTGATATCCATTAACACTAGCCTACTACTAGGTTAATTAGTAGTGAAGTTATCCACTTCCGGGGCCCACTTGGTGTATGTTTGGGCTGAGCTTGATTAATCCACGAGCTGAGGCTTCTCTTGGAGTTGAACTCCGAGTTATGACGTGTTTTGGGCGTTCAACTCCGGATCATGACGTTTTTCTGGCGTTTAACTCCAGACAGCAGCTTGTACTTGGCGTTCAACGCCAAGTTACGTCGTTATTCTTCGAATAAAGTATGGACTATTATATATTGCTGGAAAGCTCTGGATGTCTACTTTCCAACGCCGTTGAGAGCGCGCCAATTGGAGTTCTGTAGCTCCAGAAAATCCATTTCGAATGCAGGGAGGTCAGATTCCAACAGCATCAGCAGTCCTTTTGTCAGCCTTCTTCAGAGTTTTGCTCAAGTCCCTCAATTTCAGCCAGAATTTACCTGAAATCACAGAAAAACACACAAACTCATAGTAAAGTCCAGAAATGTGAATTTAACATAAAAAATAATGAAAACATCCCTAAAAGTAGCTTGAACTTACTAAAAACTACCTAAAAACAATGCCAAAAAGCGTATAAATTATCCGCTCATCACAACACCAAACTTAAA
>NC_029775.3:54756979-54757271 GCF_000817695.3 Arachis duranensis | reverse complement strand
AAGATCCAATGGTGCTTTTTGAGCTCCTTTATGTCTCTTCCTTGCTTCTGTTGCATGATCCCTAGTGATTTTGGTGTTTTTATCATTATTTGCTCCCAATAGTTGTGTGGAGGACAATTTATCCCCTGAGGTATCTCAAGGATCTCTTGATTTGCAGCCACATGTTCTACCACTGAGCTATGACGGCTTATATTAGTCTTTCCATCTCCCACGACTCAGAGGTGGAAGCTTTTGTCTTTTTCCTTGTTCCTGCTCATATAGGGAAGAAGAGAACAAGAAAAGAAAGAGGAAT
>NC_029775.3:54755162-54755642 GCF_000817695.3 Arachis duranensis | reverse complement strand
ACAATCCCCGGCAACGGCGCCAAAAACTTGGTGGACGAAATTGTGATACTCACAATATTGTATTCTTTATTTTATATGGAACTATTCTTGTGGCTCTTTGCTATGTGTGGTCACAACTCCGTTCAACTAACCAGCAAGTGTACTGGGTCGTCCAAGTAATAAACTTTACGTGAGTAAGGGTCGATCCCACAGAGATTGTTGGTATGAAGCAAGCTATGGTCACCTTGCAAATCTCAGTTAGGCAGATTAAATTGGTTTTGGATTTCGAAAATAAATAATAAAAATAAATAATAAAAGGGATAGAATACTTATGTAAATTCATTGGTGAGAATTTCAGATAAGCATATGGAGATACTGTATGGCTCACGGACGCCTGCTTTCCTACTGCTTCAACTCAATCCTTCTTACTCCCTTCCATGGCAAGCTGTGTATAGGGGTTCACCATCAGCGGTGGCTACTTTCAATCCTCTCGGGAAAATG
>NC_029775.3:54751410-54752444 GCF_000817695.3 Arachis duranensis | reverse complement strand
AAAATGAAAAAGATATGATTTTTGAAAAAGATTTTGAAAAGATAAGATTTTTAAAATTGAAATTTTGACTTGACTTGTAAGAAACAACTAATTTTAAAAATTTTTTGACCAAGTCAACCCAAAATTTCGAAAATTTGGAGGGAAATAAGGAAAAGATATTTTTTTTTATTTTTAAATTTTTAAAGAAAAACACAAAAATGACCCAAAACATGAAAATTTTGGATCAAGACACAAGATGCATGCAAGAATGCTATGAATGTCAAGATGAACACCAAGAACACTATGAAGATCATGATGAACACCAAGAACATAATTTTGAAAATTTTTGATGCAAAGAAAACATGCAAGACACCAAACTTAGAAATTTTTAATGCATGGAAAATATGAATGCAAAAGTGCACATGAAAAACAACAAACAACACAAAACAAGGAATCATCAAGATCAAACAAGAAGACTTGTCAAGAACAACTTGAAGATCATGAAGAACACTATGAATGCATGGAGTTTTCGAAAAAAAATGCAAGAAAAATTTTAAAAGCATGCAATTGACACCAAACTTAAAAATTAACACAAGACTCAAACAAGAACACAAAATATTTTTGATTTTTTATGAATTTCTAGTTTTTTTATATTTTTATTACTTTTTGTTTTCGAAAACATTTTTGGAAAAACGAAAAAGAAAGAAAAAAATTTTTTTGAAAAAGTTTTTGAAAAGAAAATTACCTAATCTGAGCAACAAGATGAACCGTCAGTTGTCCATACTCGAACAATCCCCGGCAACGGCGCCAAAAACTTGGTGGACGACATTGTGATACTCACAATATTGTATTCTTTATTTTATATGGAATTATTCTTGTGGCTCTTTGCTATGTGTGGTCACAACTCCGTTCAACTAACCAGCAAGTGTACTGGGTCGTCCAAGTAATAAACCTTACGTGAGTAAGGGTCGATCCCACAGAGATTGTTGGTATGAAGCAAGCTATGGTCACCTTGCAAATCTCAGTTAGGCAGATTAAATTGGTTTATGGATTTC
>NC_029775.3:54715108-54727422 GCF_000817695.3 Arachis duranensis | reverse complement strand
AACTCCAAGTTATGACGTGTTTTGGGCGTTCAACTCCGGATCATGACGTTTTTCTGGCGTTTAACTCTAGACAGCAGCTTGTACTTGGCGTTCAACGCCAAGTTACGTCGTTATTCTTCGAATAAAGTATGGACTATTATATATTGCTGGAAATCTCTGGATGTCTACTTTCCAACGCCGTTGAGAGCGCGCCAATTGGAGTTTTGTAGCTCCAGAAAATCCATTTCGAATGCAGGGAGGTCAGATTCCAACAGCATCAGCAGTCCTTTTGTCAGCCTTCTTCAGAGTTTTGCTCAAGTCCCTCAATTTCAGCCAGAATTTACCTGAAATCACAGAAAAACACACAAACTCATAGTAAAGTCCAGAAATGTGAATTTAACATAAAAACTAGTGAAAACATCCCTAAAAGTAGCTTAAACTTACTAAAAACTACCTAAAAACAATGCCAAAAAGCGTATAAATTATCCGCTCATCACAACCCCAATTCCCATGCCTAACCAAGAGTTACTTTTATTATTCATATTTGAAAATCAATTTCTCAATTGTCTTGCTTAGTTGTAGTTATTGTTTAGTAAGAGTATAATTAGATTGAATGTTGGTTCCTTATTTTGAAATCGTTTACACCTTGCTTGTTGTTTGAATTAGTTTCTTGCACTTTAGATTGCTTAATTGCTAAGATTCTCAATTTACTTTCTTGTTAATGAATCACAACCCCGGACTTCTAACCAATGTTGAAGCACATGTTTGCCCATTCTTCGTGAGACGACCCGAGGTTTGAATACTTTGGTTATATTATTGGGGTTGAACTTGTGACAACCAATTCTATTCTAAATTTGATCCGCGAGGATTGTTGTTGAGGGAGCTATACTTGCAACGCAATTTCATTTAGAAAATCTCTTCCGACATGGTTCCGGTGCGTCCATCATCATTCCATCACCATGGCTGTTCCGAGGGTTACCTGAAACTGAAGGTCGATTTTGGATGAGATCTTCTTATCAGACTTGCTGGGTCTTGATGTGCTGTTGATCCTTGGTCATCGATGGGTGGTGGTACCTGCAAGAGACTCTAATGCTTAAGTTAGCACGGGCTTTAGGCATGTTTTTTGTAGAATCAGACTATGAGTTATACCTGGGTGCTCCAGTGTATTTATAGTAGTGTTGAGTGACCTCCCTTGAGATAAGTTTGTTATCTTATCTTATCTTTTTGTAGGTGGGATCACCTATCTTTTGGTCAGCCATCTTCAGGTGGGTTGCGAGCTCTTTATGCAGAGGTCGGAGGCGGACCAGCCTTAGAACAGGCTAGTCATTTTTATCATCGTCCAACCCGGACCTTATAGCTCGATCCAGGGTACGAATAGTGCCCCTACTTGAGCTTCGATCTTCCTCATGAGGTCATGCTTCTAGGCTTCGATCCCTTGGAGGAAGTCGTGTTCAAGCATCTGTTTGGTCTGCTCTTTGTCCTGTAAGTTTCACATTTATTAAATGTCGTCTTAAAAATATGGAGCATTCTTTGCCTTTTTTGCTCCTTTATTGCTGTGCTTGTTTCTCGAGAGGTTTGTTTCCTTGGGAGTATATAAGCGCCTTTAAAGCCTATTAATTGGCTCTTTATCCCTTTGGTCATTTCTTCTTCCCTCTTATTATTTGAAATTATCACTCTTTACTTGTTCTTCGTCATTCGCTTTTCTCCCAGCAAAGAATTTCCTTTTTTTGATTGTAGCTCTTTGATTTTGCCCCAAATATCCTACTTTCTTTTTGACCTTTCGAAGCGCTTGTTAGTGTGGATCGTTCGTGTCTTTCCTGCGCCTTCATTGCGGTCACTCCCCCTTCATCGCAGGTTGGTGTTTTTCCTTCTTCTGTGTCTTAATAGTCATCATTATATGTGCTTTACTGTTGCATGCATATCTTTTTGCGCCATGTTTCGATCTTTATTTAGTTTCTTTTTGAAATGTTGAACCTTTCTGGAAAGACTGCACATCCTTGTCTTGATCAAAGTTGTGTCCTTTTTTATTTGATATCTTTGTGAAGAAATATTGCTTGTCTGGATTTCTGTTTGCCTCTTCGTAGTTTCTTTTGTTTGAGCGGGATAGGGCAATGATTTTTTGCGTCATTTCTTTTTTTGTATTCTGCTCTGTTGCCTCCAAAGGGTGCTCCTGGGATTTTGGTACTAATATTGGTAAGCCCTGGGGAGCCCTTTGTTTACCATACTTGTTTATTTGTCGGTTGTTCCTTTGTTTCAGTTGCTGTCCGAGTTGTTTTGGTAGTGACTCTGTTTATTTTTCTTGCTGTAGGTGTAGTTGCTTTATGTCTTCTCATAAGAACATTGTCGAAATGTCAACCAAGGTCCCTGCTGGCATGGCCGATTGGCTAGACTCCATAGTCTTGATGTGTGTTACCGTAGCTGACCCTGAGTACTGTGAGAAACTTAGGCACTTTTATAAGATCTGTGAGCATAGGGAGGATGAGAAGAATTATGAATTAGTATCGCCCGACCATGAGTAAAGATTTAGTTTCCCTCCTTTAGTACAGGCAGAGCGTCCATTCTTATTATCATCCCTTTTTCTGCCTTCGAGACCGAGCTCTTGTGGAACTTAATGTGGCCCCTTCCCAACTTCGTCCGAACTCTTAGGCCTTTATAAAGATTTTTTAGTTGTTATGTCGAGAGCTAGGTGTTCACCTTTCCCAGTCTCTTTTCCTTTACCTGTTTGTTTTGAGCAAACTTGGAGTGGCTAAAAAGAAAGCTTCTTGGATCTCTTTTCGAGATCGCCCTTTCCTTTTGGATGAGAATGATGAGCCGACCTTCCCTTTATGGTGGCAAAAAGACCCTTTAGTCCTATAATACTCTTGGGAAAGTTTAGATGAGGTAGAACAGGCCTTTGTGAATGTCTTAGAGGAGCACTGGGGAGCCTCCTCATCTGGATACAAAGAAATTTCTAGGAGATCCTTCCCTCCTCTGTGCCAAGCTAGGTAGTGCCCGAGCTCTTCCTTTGTGAAAAAGTGTCCTTTGTATTGATTTGGAATTTTGCCTTTATCCATTATTGTAACTATTTTCCTAGCTTCTTTTTCAGAAATGGTAAAATCTTTAGATTCTATGAAGTCTTTCCGCAAGGTCAAGAAGGCCGTGGCTACCCAAAACTTGTCACAGAAGACTTCGAGAGAGGGGTCTTCAGCACAGTTGCCTCCCAAAAAATTGGGAGTTGAGTCTCAGGTCCCGAGGAAGATTATCCTGACTCCGCGTGTTTGGACTATTCCGTCCGACCCATCCCAAATGACCTCTGGTGCTGTCTCTTCTCCTACTTCTGCTGGCCCCCTACTAAAAAGCAAAAGAATTCTAGGACTTATAACCTAGACGACAAAGAATTTGACAGTGTGGGTTTTGCTACGAAGTTCATTGCTCCTTATGGTCAAGTTTCAACCGATGATGTGTTCATCCTTCATCATCTTGATTTTATAATAAGCAATTGTGTTCGGATGGCCAATCTTGGTGCGGCCTTATCCCGAGTTGATGGGAGTCCCTGGTTTGTGCTACCAAAGCCTTCATAGAGGATGCTAAATTTGAGTATGATAGGATTAAGGCTTTGAAAGATGAGCTGGATGCTAGGGTGGCTAAATTGGAGCTTGATATTGAAAAGGAAAAGTCTAGAGCTACTACTGCTGAGGTGTCTGCCAACTTGGCCGAGGAGATGGCCAAGAAGTCCAAGGATAGTTATTTCCACACATATAGCGAGCTATTGGAGACTAGGGATACGCTTCAATCTGCGCAGGATGACTATGCTGAGCTCCAGGGGAATATAGTGAGTAGCATGACTGAGATGTATGAGAATTTAAAGGCCCAGGTCTGGGTTCTTGCTCCTAATCTTTACCTCACCTTATTTAGTATGGACAATGTGGCAGAGGATGGCAAGATTGTGCATGCCTTGATGATGAGGATGAGGGTCCTCCCCTTGTGCCGTTGGCCAAGTCTGCTGCATCTTCAGCCTCTACAACCCCATCTGCCGAGGTTGTCCTTCCTGAGCCCGAGCCTGATGTCAAGGTTCTGACTGGGTCGAATGGAGTTGTCAATGTTACTCGAATCTCGATCGTGCCTCCTCCTCCTCCTAAGGGTGTCGCTGCCGATGCGGCTTTACATCCTTGATGATTTCTTTAGATCGTTATTTTGTATTTGGTATAGTCCGACTTGTGCACTTTGTTTAACTTGTCAACTTTTTGTAATTTTCTGTGGTTGACTCTCTGATACTTAGTTGACTTTGCTCATGTTATTTTTCAACCTTTGTTTGGAGGAGGTTGCTCTACAATCTTTATGTAAGCGCTTTGGGTTTCCTTGGTTTGACACCCTTTGAGGTGGCATTTCACCTTTTGGGTTACCCTACGGCCTTCCGGTTGTGTCTTCTCTTTGGCTAGCTATATCGTCTTTGCGACTTGCCGTCCGGGCTTCTTAGACGAATTCTAAACAACATTGTAGTGTTCTCATGTGGAACCTTTTTAGTTTGTTTGGATGACTTTATAGCCTTCATTCAATTTGTGCGTTTGCTTTTCGTGTTTTCCAGCTAAGCACTTTTTGTCTTTTAGATCGCGCCTTGTTGATGTCGACCTTTATGGCTTCATCGTCCGGGCTTTTTAGCCAGTTCCCAACAACTTTTATAGGTAATGTTAGAACCCTTTCTTGGTAGTTTGTTGGGACGACTTTCTAGCTCCGTTTTTAGAACGTGCTTCTAGCTTTAAGCAGAATCCTTTTCAAGACTTTATACCTTTTTAGCTAAGCACTTCTGCCTTCGATGTTTTTGTCCCTTTTTAGTGATCCTTTCATTGGTCCGACTTCTTTGTCGGACCTTCTTAAGTTATTTTTAGTAATCCCATTTTCAGTTAGACCTCGTCAGGTCACTTTTTCTGGGTTACTTTTTATAACTTCTTGCATTAAATTGCTTTTATCGCTTCACCTTGCCAACCTCTTCGTAATTGGGCAATGAATTTATGCATTTTATGAGCTTAGTTTAATGCGTCTTGGTAGAAAACTTTTTTTAGGGAATTGATAACTTTGATTCAAATAATAATGAGATAAAAATATAAATAAAAGTGTGTACATGTGAGTGCTTACCCTTCTAGGATGGGCAGTTTTTTAGATCTCGGCCTGGCGCCTCATTAAAAAACCTTTTTAGGAAAAAGAGTGCATCTTGACCTAAGATCTTTACTATTTTCTAACTATAGTACTGTTCATACCCTGGGTCGAGCTATACGATCCGGGCTGACCAAAGACAAGAGCGACCGACCTCTTAAGGTTGGATCGACATCGACCTCTCCTTAAAAAAGTTCAGCCAAATCGCCATAGAGGCCCAAGTAGGCCCAAACAAAGGAATGAAGCGCACTCTAAAGGCGGTTAGCCTAAAAAGATAGTGCGGCTTCCCTCAAAGATAAAGATAAGATAACTAACTTATCCTAAAGGACACTTCACACTACTATAAATATACTGGAGCACCCAGGTATAACTCATACTCTGATTCTACACAAGAAACCTGCCTAAAGCACGTGCTAACTTAAGCATCGAAGTCTCTTGTAGGTACCAACACTCTCTGGTGACAAAGGATCAGCAGTATCTCCAACTCTACCAGGTCGGACACAGCAGCACCGACCAGCACAAAATATCTCGTCCGAGATTTACCTTCAATTTTCAGGTAACCCTCAGAACATTGGCACCATTGTCGGGTAACCTGAAAGTCATTCAATCATCATGGCGGACAACCTCGAAAACAATCAAAACTCTGACTTAGAAAATAGAACGCCACTCAAAAACATGGATACCACATCCAAGGATGCACCTTAACCCAAGGGAGACAAGCAGTCTACAAACACAAAAATTATAGATGCCCTCCAAGAACAATACGATCCTCAAGCAGCTCAAAAAGGAAGCCAAACATCTGCAGGAAGCCAAAAGAGACCTTCAGAGAGAAACAAGACGGCACCGAGAGCTAGAGGATAAACTCCTAAAGCTCGAGGCAGATCTCAAGACCAAAACTACTCGAACCAGCCACGAGGACAACCCCCACAAGGACCAAGATCCATTCACAAAAGAGATTATGAAAGCTAAAGTCCCGAGGGACTTCAAAGACCCCGACATGACTCTGTATGATGGTGCGTCTGATCCAAGCCATCATCTCAGTAATTTTAGAAGTCGGATGTATCTTACAGATGCCTCAGATGCAATCCATTGTAAAGCTTTCCTGACCACTTTAACCAAAATGGCAATAAAGTGGTTTGACAGCTTGCCACCAAGGTCAAAAGTAAGCTTCGATGACCTCACCAAGAAATTTCTAGCTAGATTTTCCATCCAGAAAGACAAAGCCAAACATGCCCCAAGCTTGTTAGGGATTAAGCAAGGAGATCGGGAGAGCCTCCGCAACTACATAGAAAGATTCAACAAAGCATGTCTAGACATATAAAGTCTTCCAACAGAGGTAGTCATCATGGGTCTCATCAATGGTCTGCGAGAAGGACCCTTTAGCCACTCCATATCAAAAAAGCATCCAACATCTCTGAACGAGGTACAAGAACAGGAAGAAAAGTATATTAATATGGAGGAGAACTCTCGAGTAGGAGAAACCTCAAAATCTGGATTCTCCTACCCACCTTGGGACAAGGATAAAGAGATCAGGAAAAAAGAAGACCAACCTACTGAAAAACCTAGAAAATACCACAACTACACTCCACTCAGAGTGTCTCTTGTGGATGTATATAGAGAGATATGCAACACTGAAAAGATCCCGCCCCCTCGTCCGATCAAGCATAAAAGAGGAGGAAGTCAGACAGAGTATTGCGAATACTACCGAGTCTACGGATACCCTACCAATGAATGCTACGACCTAAAGAATGTCATAGAAAAGTTATCCCAAAAAGGAATACTAGACAGGTTCCTGGCCAATAAAATAGATGAAACAAAGTAAAGAAGAAGGGATGAAGAGATCAGACAAGCTGAACGTCCCCATCACACCCCTAAGAGGCATGTTCACATGATCAATGGATGATTCGCAGGAGGAGGGATCTCTAAGTCGTCACGCAAAAGACACCTTAAAGAGGTGTACCATGTTGGAGGAGGAGCCAGGTCGGTCGACCTCTCTAATATCACCTTCACTCAAGAAGACGCCACGGGCATCATCTAGTGCATGATGACCTCGTGGTTGTTACCATAATACTTGCCAATGCCAACCTCCACCAAACACTTGTCGACCAGGGAAGCTCTGTGGATATACTATTTATTCCGAGGGTTACCTAAAATTGTAGGTTGATCTCAGACAAGATCTTCTGTACTAGTCAGAGTTGTTGTGTCTGACTTGATGATGGTGGCTGGAGCCGCCATGTCCAACTTGTTGGACTTGGTGGTGGTGCTGATCCTTCATCACTGTAGGGTGGTGGTACTTGCAAGGGACTCTGATGCTTAAGTTTGCACGGGTATTAAGGAGGTTCTTTTGTAGAATCAGAGTATGAGTTATACCTGGGTGCTCCAGTGTATTTATAATGGTAAGGAGTGACCCTCTCTTGAGATAAGATAGTTATCTTATCTTATCTTTGAGTGAAATCATCTTATCTTTGAGGGCTTTCCTAGTGATTTGGCTGAGCTCTTTGAGTAGAGGTCGGATATTTCTGACCTGAAGAGGTCGGTTGACTTGTCTTCGATCAGCCCGGGTCATATAGCTCGACCCAAGGCATGAACAGTGCCCCTGCTTGAGCTCAGTCTTTTTTAAGGTCGAGCTTTCTAGACTTTGATCCTTTTCAAAGAAGCTGAGCTCGAGCACTTTTTGTTGATCTTTTGTAGAACTCCTTCTCCACTTTGAATGTGAAGCATTTTCCTGTTTATTTGCATCGTGCGTTGCATTTTTTCCTAGGGAACATGCGAAGGATTTTAAGGACTCATTAATTTCCTTTTGCCATTTCCCTATTCTCATGTTGAATTTTGCCAAAAGACTTTTGCTTTTGGTTTTTCTCTTGCTCCCATTTTTTACTCTTCTGTCTTTACGACTGTAATTTCCTTGCTTTTTGTTTGCTCCCAAGTCTTCTTGTTTGTGCGCTTCTCCCTACTTTTGGAGGTGACTACTGGTGTTCCTTGTTCGAAAAGGTGATTTTCTTGGTGCGTCGTCATCGTTGCTTGTTTTCAACCTTCGATCAGTTTATCGTCTCCTTCTTCTCTACAGGTTGGTTCTCTCTGTTCTTTTTAGGTTTGATTTGTAGGAAAAGTTTACATCTTTTTGCATTTGCTGTGTTTCGACTGTTGTTTGCTTGTTCCTTTCTTCCATTTGTATGAGCCTTTTCTTGTTTTTCTGCTAGTTTAGGGTTTTGACTATTTGTTTACTATCTCTGATTGTATCTTCTTAATTTGGTTCTTTTGTGATAATGAACTGCTTGATTCTGAGAAAGGTTGTGCCTTTGATGATTTCTTGCATGGTCTATTTGATGCTTATAGTTTGCTTTATCTTGTGCCTCTTATCTGTTGTTGATGTTGATTGTTTTTTTGAGTTTGAAAGAACCCTTTGCTGATAAATTTTTGAAAAAGCCCATAGCTTTTGATGATTTTGTTGTGAATTTGTAACTTTTCTTTGTGGAGTGTCACTGTCAAAGGAGAGTTGTTTTCCAGTTTGAGGGGTATCGAGATGTAAGCTGTAGATTTTTTACTGCAACCTTGTTCTGTTATTGCCTCCAAATGATGCCCCTGGATTCTTGGTGTGAGTCCTCGGGTTTCCTTTTGTTGTCATATCTAACTTCTTGATACTTGTATGGTTTAGTCCGAGTTGTATCCATTTATGCTCAAGTTACTCTTCTTTGACTTGCCCGAGCTGTTTGACTAGTAAGCCCTCTTCCTTTTTCTTTGCTATAGGACTAGTTGATCATGTCTTCTCGCAAAAATATTGTCGAGACATCTTCCAAGGTCCCCGAGGGTATGTCCGACTGGCTGGACTCCCTCGTCCTGATGTGTATTTCCGTAGTGAATTCTGAGTTCTGCGTGGAGCTTAGAAAACATCACCAAATCTGTAGTAGTAGAGATCAGGAGAAGAACTACGAGTTGGTGGCACTAGATTCTGATGAGAGGGTTTGCTTTCCTTGTCTCACCCAGGGGGGAACGCCCCTTCTTTTATGCTTACGATTACTTTTTTAGCCAGATGAATATTACCCTGCCGTTTACTTCTTTCAAGACTGACTTGCTGCGGTCGTATAATGTAGCTCCGTCCCAACTCCATCCTAATTCATGGGGCTTTGTTAAGATTTTTCAATTTCTTTGCTAAGAGTTGGATGTCAAACCTTCTCAAACTCTCTTCCTTTATCTTTTAGTTTTGACTAAGCCCAGGATCTCCTCGAAACAGAAAGCTTCTTGGATTTCCTTTCGGTCCGCTCAGGGACATAAAGTGTTTGCCATGTATGATGAGTCCTTTAGGGACTTTAAGAATTACTTTTTAAGGTTCGAGCTGTTAAAGGAGCTTGATGAGAGAACTTTTGCGTGGTCTAGAATTCAGAATAAATTTCCGTTGCAAGTATAGCTTCTAAACCAACAAAAGTCCATTCATACAAATGTTTAGTTGTTACAAGTAACAAACCCCTTTAAAATTGATAACCGAGTATTTAAACCTCGGGTCGTCTTCTCAAGAAATTGCAGGGAGGTATGTTCTTATTATTGGTTATGAAGATTATAAATCGGAGTTTTGAAGTTTGGGCAATGGGCACAGGTATATTTAAATGACAAGTAAAATAAACTAACAATAATAAAATCTCTTCGCAAGGTATGAAGAACTGGAAGTCCTATCCTAGTTATCCTTATCAATTATGATGAGAATTGGATTTTTCTCCCACTTTGTTAACCTCTAACTATGAAGGTAAGTTAAGTGGATGAATTAATTCGAATCCTCAAGTCCCAGTCTTTCCTTGGGAAAAGTTGGAGTTATTAGATCTCGAATTAATTCCAATTTTCAATCAACAATGAGTTTGATAACTTAAGAGTCACCAATTATTTAACCAAAGCCAAAAGGGAAAATATCTAAATTAAATCAATAGCATTCATATAAATAAAACAATCATAAACTGAAATACCTCAAATAACATTAATTAAGAAAATCAATCCAAACATAAAGAGTTCATAAACTAAATTGGGAAAATATATAAAAGGAATATTGAACCTGTGATTGAAGAAGATAAAATCCTAATTCGAATCCTAATCTTAAGAGAGAGGAGAGAACCTCTCTCTCTCTCAAAACTACATCTAAAACTAAAATTATGAAAAATCAGAGCCTCTTGAGTCTCTGCAAGTTCCCTGACTTTAATCTGTGTTTCTGGACCGAAAATTGGGTTGAAATGCGGCCCAGAATCTCTGCCAGCGACTTTTGTAATTCTGCAGATCGCGCACGTCACGCAATCGCGTCATCCATGCGGACGCGTCATTCGCGTTTTTCCCTGCCACACGTTCGCGTCGTTTACGCTTCCGCGTCACTTGTGCTTTTCCAATCCGCACAGTCGCGTGAGCCATGCGGCCGTGTCACTGCAATTTCTCCTCTCTCACGCGAACGCGTGAGCCATGCGGCCGCGTCACTTCTCGCTGGTTATGTCCTCAATTTCTCGTGTTCCTTCCATTTTTGCTAGCTTCCTTTCCAATTTCCAACTCATTCATGCCCTATAAAGCCTGAAACACTTAACACACAGATTATGGCATCAAATGGAATAAGAGAGAATTAAAATGCATAATTAAAAGTCTCTAGGAAGCAGTTTTCAATCATGTAATAATTTCAGGAAGGAAACATAAATGCATGCTAAATTAATGAATAAGTGGGTAAGGATCATGATAAAACCACACAATTAAACACAATATAAACCATAAAATAGTGGTTTATCAACCTCCCCACACTTAAACATTAGCATGTCCTCATGCTTAATTGAAGGAGATAAGATAAATAAGTATGAATTTGTAGAAACTCATGCAATGCAATGCAACCTATATATATATGAATACAACTATATGATTCTTTTCCACTTGATCAAAAGTAAATAAGCTCTTCAAAACAATTACAAATCAAATTCCACTAATTCTATCATTATACAGTAAGACAGATAAAAGCGCAAGAAGGTAGCTCATGAAAGCAAGGAACATGGAAATTCAAGCATTGAACCCTCACTGATGATGTATGTACGCTCTAATCTCTCTAGTGTATAGGGTAATCACTCTATCCTTCTCTAATCATGCTCTCTAACTTTTGTCCTTCTCCTAACCAATCAACAACAGTTAATATACCAATGCAAACATCATGAGGTCTTTTCAAGGTTGTAATGGGGCCAAGATAAGGGTAGAGATACATATATGGTTAAGTGAGCTTACAAATTGAATCTTTAATTAACCCAAGCTTTAACCCAACCTATATATTTTTTATAACCATAGAATTCATACCTAGCTACCCAGAATTCCCTTTTACATTTCATACTCATGTATCAATTTTTTTTTTAATTTTATCATATGTGCATTGATCTTTGAATTCTTAATTCAGCATTGGGGTAATTTTGTCCCCTTATTTATTTATTGATTTTTTTCTTTTTTTTAATATAGACATAAAAATAAACATAGCTTATCAATGCACATAGATTTTTAATTCTTATAGTTTCACATGAGTAGGTATCCAAATTCCCATTGTATTATCATGACACATTCCCTTAATAACTTTTTTCCACAATTTCCCATACTTAACTAGCATACACAATTCTATCTTAAGCTAACCAAAGATTCAATTTGGGATATACAATTGTTTTTCCGCTTAAGGCTAGTAATGTGGTAAAATATAGAACAAATGGGATTTAAAGGCTCAAAGTGGTTAACAAAGGTAATTGAAAAGGGTAGGCTTAATTTGGATAAGTGAGTTTAAAAAAATAATGGCCTCAATCATATGCAAGCATACAAACATAATAAATATTGGACATATAGGACTGGTGCACGAAATTGCAATCACACTTTTGCAACCCCGCACAACTAACCAGCAAGTGCACTGGGTCGTCCAAGTAATACCTTGCGTGAGCAAGGGTCGATCCCACGGAGATTGTCGGCTTGAAGCAAGCTATGGTTATCTTGTAAATCTTAGTCAGGATGTCAAAAATTATCAGGATTGATTGTGAAAAGCTAAAGAACATGAAATGATTACTTGTTTTGCAGTAATGGAGAATAGGTTGAGGTTTGGAGATGCTCCATCTTCTGAATCTCTGCTTTCCTACTGTCTTCTTCTTCAAACACGCAAGTCTCCTTCCATGGCAAGCTGTATGTAGGGTTTCACCGTTGTCAATGGCTACCTCCCATCCTCTCAGTGAAAA
>NC_029775.3:54713109-54713746 GCF_000817695.3 Arachis duranensis | reverse complement strand
CAAAAAGTATTGTCACCACATCAAACTAATTCAACTAGTTTCAATGATAAATTTCGAAATCCTGTACTTCTTGTTCTTTTGTGATTAAAGCATTTTTCATTTAAGAGAGGTGATGGATTCATAGGACATTCATATCTTTAAGGCATAAAATTTCAATTTCATTAATTATGAATTAAGAACAGGACTCAAAGATAAATATAAGATGAGACTAGAAAAAATAAAAATAGAAAACAAAACAAAAGAAAAAGAAAACGCAAAAACATAGGCTCCTAATGATTCACAGAGTTAGGACTCAACAACCTTGATTTTGAGAAGTGGATGCTCCCTCAGCTTGAGAGGAGAGCTTTTGGCGTTTCAACTCTTGGAGTTTACGCCCTTGCTTCCCTTGTTCCTTCAGCAATTTGCAGAGCATGCAGTTCTGATTCTGCTGTTCTTCCTTCAGTTGCTCCATAGTCTCTTGCAACTTGTTGATAGATGCTTCTAGGCTGGCCCAGTAGCCAATTTCAAGGAATTCAGGGAGGAACTCCTGCGCCCTCCTTTTGATAGAGTTGTCTTGCATTTGTCCTTCCATTGACTTCTTGGTGATTGGATGTTCAATGGGTATGAATTCATCTACTCCCATCTTTACCCCAGCCTC
>NC_029775.3:54710661-54711225 GCF_000817695.3 Arachis duranensis | reverse complement strand
AGACTCTGGTTGACAACTTCTTGTCATGCCATTTCTTTTCCTTTTCCTTATAAATTTTTGCATTTTCAAAGGCATTGAGTCTGAACTCCTCTAGCTCATTTAGCTGGAGCAGTCTTTTTTCACCAGCTAACTGTGCATCCATGTTTAGGAATCTGGTTGCCCAGTAGGCCTTATGTTCCAGTTCCACAGGCAAATGACAGGCCTTCCCATACACCAGTTGGTATGGAGAGGTTCCTATAGGAGTCTTGAATGCTGTTTTGTATGCCCACAGAGCATCATCCAAGCTCTTTGCCCAATCCTTTCTTCGGGCTATCACAGTCCATTCCAGGATTCTCTTTAGTTCTCTGTTAGAGACTTCAGCTTGCCCATTTGTCTGTGGATGGTACGGAGTTGCCACTTTGTGGATAATTCCATATCTAACCATAGCAGAGTATAGCTGTTTGTTGCAGAAATGAGTGCCTCCGTCACTGATTAATACTCTGGGAACACCAAATCTGCTGAAGATGTTTTTCTGGAGGAATTTCAGCACAGTCTTGGTATCATTAGTGGGTGTAGCAATTGCTT
>NC_029775.3:54709301-54709515 GCF_000817695.3 Arachis duranensis | reverse complement strand
AGTCTGGTGCAGAGATGACTGGTGCTGTGACCAGCTTAGCTTTCAGGGTCTCAAATGCTTGCAGACACTGTGTGTCAAACACAAACGGTGTGTCTGTAGCTAACAGGTTACTCAGAGGTTTTGCAATTTTCGAAAAATCCTTTATAAACCTTCTGTAGAATCCTGCATGCCCCAGAAAACTTCTGATTGCCTTAACATTGGCAGGTGGTGGCAA
>NC_029775.3:54707982-54709242 GCF_000817695.3 Arachis duranensis | reverse complement strand
CTTTGCCTTATCCACCTCTATCCCCCTGCTTGAAATTTTGTGCCCAAGGACAATCCCTTCAGTCACCATAAAGTGACATTTCTCCCAGTTTAAAACCAGGTTAGTCTCTTGGCACCTTTTCATGACAAGGGCTAGGTGATTAAGACAGGAGCTGAATGAGTCTCCATATACTGAGAAGTCATCCATGAAGACTTCCAGAAATTTCTCTACCATATCTGAGAAGATAGAGAGCATGCACCTCTGAAAGGTTGCAGGTGCATTGCACAGACCAAAAGGCATTCTCCTATAGGCAAACACGCCAGAAGGGCAAGTGAATGTTGTTTTCTCTTGGTCCTGAGGATCTACTGCAATTTGGTTGTAGCCTGAATAGCCATCCAAAAAGCAGTAATAATCATGGCCAGCCAGTCTTTCTAGCATTTGGTCTATGAATGGTAAAGGAAAATGATCCTTTCTGGTGGCTGTATTGAGCCTTCTGTAGTCGATACACATGCGCCACCCTGTGACTGTCCTTGTAGGAACCAGTTCATTTTTTTCATTATGAACCACTGTCATGCCTCCCTTTTTGAGAACAACTTGGACAGGGCTCACCCAGGAGTTATCAGAAATAGGATAAATAATCCCAGCCTCTAGTAATTTAGTGACCTCTTTCTGCACCACCTCCTTCATGGCAAGATTTAGCCTCCTCTGTGGTTGGACCACTGGTTTGGCATTATCCTCCAACAGGATCTTGTGCATGCATCTAGCTGGCCTAATGCCCTTGAGATCACTTATGGACCACCCAAGAGCTGTCTTGTGTGTCCTTAGCACTTGAATCAGTACTTCCTCTTCCTGTGAATTTAAAGCAGAGCTTATAATCACTGGAAAAGTGTCACCCTCTCCCAGAAATACATACTTCAGGGATGGTGGTAGTGGTTTGAGTTCAGGCTTGGGAGGCTTATCCTCCTCCTGAGGAATTTTCGAAAATTCCCTTGCCTCCTCTAGTTCTTCCTGATCAGGCTGAGCATCTTTGAAGATGTCCTCAAGCTCTAATTCTAGGCTCTCAGCCATATTGATCTCTTCTACCAGAGAGTCAATAATGTCAGCGCCCATGCAGTCATTTGGTGTGTCTGGATGCTGCATAGCTTTTACAGCATTCAACTTGAACTCATCCTCATTGACCCTCAAGGTTACTTCCCCTTTTTGTACATCAATGAGAGTTCGTCCAGTTGCTAGGAAAGGTCTTCCTAGAATGAGAGTTGCACTCTTGTGCTCCTCCATTTC
>NC_029775.3:54705368-54706976 GCF_000817695.3 Arachis duranensis | reverse complement strand
CTTAGCATACCTCTATACCTCTCCCAGGCATTGTAAAGGGATTCATTATCCTCTTGTTTAAAGCCTTGGATGTCCAGTCTTAACTGTGTCATCCTTTTTGGAGGGTAAAAATGATTCAGGAATTTGTCTGACAACTGTTTCCATGTCTTTATGCTTGCTGTAGGTTGGTTATTCAACCACCTTTTAGCTTGATCTTTTACAGCAAATGGAAACAGTAATAGTCTGTAGACATCCTGATCTACCTCTTTATCATGTACTGTGTCAGCAATTTGTAAAAACTGTGCCAGAAACTCAGTAGGTTCTTCCTGTGGAAGACCGGAATACTGGCAGTTTTGCTGCACTATGATAATGAGTTGAGGATTTAGTTCAAAGCTGCTTGCTTTGATGGGAGGTGTACAGATGCTACTCCCATATGCAGCTGTAATGGGGTTAGCATATGACCCCAGAGTCCTTTTGGACTGATTAATCCCACTTGAGTCCATAATGGACAAAAGGGAAATGATAATGATTGCAAGAAGATAAATTTTGTTGTTTTTTTTTGAATTAACGAAAAAAAATAAAATAATAAAAAGGAAATTAAAATAAAAATTCGAAAATCAAAAAGGAAATAAGATCAAAGCAAATTGAAAACTGAATCAATTAGTTAATCAAAAAGATTTTGAAAACAGCAATTAAAAAGATATGATTGAAAAATTTTTATGAAAAAGATTTGATTTTGAAAATAGGAAAGAGAAAAACATAAAAAGACACCAAACTTTAAATTTTTAGAAAATCAAACACTAATTTTTCGAAAAATTTTTAAGAGAAAAACACAAAGAGGACGCCAAACTTAGAATTTTTATGAATCAAGAAGGGACTAAGAACATGCAAAAAAAAAATCAAAAATTAAAAGAAAAGCAAAATCATGCAATTGACACCAAACTTAAATTATGAAACTAGACTCAACTAAAAGACTCTAAACCACAAAAATAAAACAGTCCTAATCTAAGCAACAAGATAAGCCGTCAGTTGTCCAAACTCGAATAATCCCCGGCAACGGCGCCAAAAACTTGGTGCACGAAATTGCAATCACACTTTTGCAACCCCGCACAACTAACCAGCAAGTGCACTGGGTCGTCCAAGTAATACCTTGCGTGAGCAAGGGTCGATCCCACGGAGATTGTCGGCTTGAAGCAAGCTATGGTTATCTTGTAAATCTTAGTCAGGATGTCAGAAATTATCAGGATTGATTGTGAAAAGCTAAAGAACATGAAATGATTAC
The DNA here is from genome assembly GCF_000817695.3 of Arachis duranensis. Taxonomy (NCBI): domain Eukaryota; kingdom Viridiplantae; phylum Streptophyta; class Magnoliopsida; order Fabales; family Fabaceae; genus Arachis; species Arachis duranensis. Next base: position 54,705,715 of record NC_029775.3, on the reverse strand, counting down.
TTGTTTTGCAGTAATGGAGAATAGGTTGAGGTTTGGAGATGCTCCATCTTCTGAATCTCTGCTTTCCTACTGTCTCCTTCATCAAACACGCAAGGCTCCTTCCATGGCAAGCTATATGTAAGGGTTTCACCATTGTCAGTGGCTACCTCCCATCCTCTCAGTGGAAATGTTCAACGCACCCTGTCACGGCACGGCTATCCATCTGTCGGTTCTCAATCAGGCCGGAATAGAATCCAGTGATTCTTTTGCGTCTATCACTAACGCCCAGCCTCAGGAGTTTGAAGCTCGTCACAGTCACTCAATCATTGAATCCTACTCAGAATACCACAGACAAGGTTTAGACCTTC
>NC_029775.3:54702736-54704956 GCF_000817695.3 Arachis duranensis | reverse complement strand
GTGTGTGCTTGGGCTGAGCATTGAAGCTTTTATGTGTAGAGATATTTTCTGGAGTTAAACGCCAGTTCTCATGCCAGTTTGGGCGTTTAACTCCAAGTTTTATGCCAGTTCCAGCGTTTAACGTTGGAAATTCTGAGGCTGATTTGCCACGCCGGTTTGGGCCATCAAATCTTGGGCAAAGTATGAACTATCATATATTGCTGGAAAGCCCAGGATGTCTACTTTCCAACGCCGTTAAGAGCGCGCCAATTGGGCTTTTGTAGCTCCAGAAAATCCACTTCGAGTGCAAGGAGGTCAGAATCCAACAGCATCTGCAGTCCTTTTCGGTCTCTGAATCAGATTTTTGCTCAGGTCCCTCAATTTCAGCCAGAAAATACCTGAAATCATAGAAAAACACACAAACTCATAGTAAAGTCTAGAAAAGTGAATTTTAACTAAAAACTAATAAAAATATACTAAAAACTAACCAGATCATACTAAAAACATACTAAAAACAATGCTAAAAAGCATACAAATTATCCGCTCATCACCCTACATCAATGAGAGGCTGAGAAAGACCTACAAAGGAAAATAAGGTGATGCCGGGAATTGGAGAACAAACTCCTAAAACTTGAAGCCGATGTCAAGACTAAAGCCAGCCGATCCACTCCCGAAGGTAGCTCCCGCAAGGAGCAAGACCCATTCACTAAGGAGATCATGAAGGCGAAAATTCCAAAGGACTTTAAACTCCCAGACATGACCTTATACGACGGCACTACAGATCCCAGCCATCATCTCAGCAATTTCAAAAGCAGAATGTATCTCACTGACGCCTCAGATGTAGTTCGTTGCAAAGCCTTTCCAACTACTTTGACAAAAACAGCAATGAGATGGTTCGACAACCTCCCTCCTAGGTCCATCTCAAGTTTCGATGACATGGCTAAAAAATTCCTGGCCAGATTCTCCATCTAAAGGGACAAAGCTAAACATACTCTGAGCTTACTGGGAATCAGACAAGGAGAACGGGAAACCCTGCGCAACTATATGGAAAGATTCAACAAGACATTCATGGACATACAGAACCTACCAACGGAAGCCGCTATTATGGGCCTCATTAACGGCTTACGAGAAGGGCCCTTTAGTCAATCTATATCCAAGAAATACCCCACATCTCTGAATGAGGTGCTGGAACGAGCAGAAAAGTACATCAACATGGAGGAAAACTCCCGATTAGGAGAGACCTCGAAGGCCGGATTCACCCCCCGGGATAAAGACAAAGATTCCAGAAAGAAGGAAGATCGACATGGAGAGAAAATAAAAAAATACCACAATTATACCCCCCTTCGGGTATCTCTTGTGGATGTATACATAGAGGTTTGCAACACAGAAAAAATACCACCAGCTCGGCCACTCAAAGGCAAAAAAAGGAAGAGAAAACTAGACTGAATATTGCGAATACCATCGGATCCGTGGGTACTCCACCAATGAGTGTTTTGATCTAAAAAATGTCATAGAAAAGCTGGTAAGAGAAGGAAAGCTAGATCGATATCTGGCCACCCATGATAATGAGCAAAGAAAAAGAAAAAGAGCAGAAGATATCGGACCAACCGCGCGATCATCTTGAACGCCAGAAAGACATGTCCACATGATACACGGCGGATTTGCTGGGGGAGGAATCTCCAAATCATCTTGCAAAAGACATCTCAAAAACGTATATCACGTCGCAGGAAAGGAAGAAGCACTCGACATCCTGGCGATCACTTTTACAAAGGAAGATGCATCCAGCGTTGCATCAGAGCATGATGATCCCATGGTCATCACTATTATACTGGCAAACACAAATCTCCACCGCACGTTGATAGACCAGGGGAGCTTCACCGATATCTTCAAAACTGCCTTCGTCAAACTCGGTTTGGAAGATAAGGAACTCAAAGTATATCTGGACAGCCTGTTCGGACTAGAAGACACCCCGGTTCAACCGATGAGATACATCTTACTCCACACAACTTTCGAAAAAGGAAGTCAGTCAAGAACACTCAAAATAGATTACATCGTAGTCGATGTAAGTTCAGCCTACAATGCCCTAATAGGTCGGACAATGTTAAATCAGCTCGGCGCAAAGTCTCGACTCCGCATCTATGCATGAAATTCCCAACTGTAGGAGGAATAGCTATGATAAAAGCAGACCAAAGGATGGCATGTCGTTGTTACAATGAAAGTCTAAACCTCAGAGGCAGAGGA
>NC_029775.3:54694901-54699863 GCF_000817695.3 Arachis duranensis | reverse complement strand
GAATCCAAGAGATATGCGCCCGGTCTAAGGTAGAACGGAAGTGGTTGTCAGTCACGCGTTCATAGGTGAGAATGATGATGAGTGTCACGGATCATCACATTCATCATGTTGAAGTGCAACGAATATCTTAGAATAAGAACAAGTGGAATTGAATAGAAAATATTAGTAATTGCATTGAAACTTAAGGTACAGCAAAGCTCCACTCTTAATCTATGGTGTGCAGAAACTCCACCGTTGAAAATACATAAGTGATGAAGGTCCAGGCATGGCCGAATGGCCAGCCCCCAAAACGTGATCAATAGTCTCCTTAGATGAATAATAAAATAAAACTGAGACCAAAGATGTAACGTGGTCAAAAGATCAAAAATACCATCAAAGACTAGTCCCCTAATACAATAGTAAAAAGTCCTATTTATACTAAACTAGCTACTAGGGTTTATAGAAGTAAGTAATCGATTTACAGAAGTAAGTAATTGATGCAGAAATCTACTTCCGGGGCCCACTTGGTGTGTGCTTGGGCTGAGCTTGAACTTTACACGAGCTGAGGCTTCTTTTGGAGTTGAACGCCAAGTTGTAACGTGTATTTGGCGTTCAACTCTGGTTCGTGACGTGTTCCTGGCGTTTGACTTCAGAATGCAGCATAGAACTGGCGTTGAGCGCCAGTTTACGTCATCTAATCACGAATAAAATATGGACTATTATATATTGCTGGAAAGCTCTGGATGTCTACTTTCCAACGCCGTTCAGAGCGCGCCATTTGAAGTTCTGTAGCTCCAGAAAATATATTTCGAGAGCAGGGAGGTCAGATTCCAACAGCATCAACAGTCCTTTGTCAGCCTCCTTATCAGAGTTTTGCTCAGGTCCCTCAATTTCAGCCAGAAATTACCTGAAATCGCAGAAAAACACACAAACTCATAGTAAAGTCTAGAAATGTGAATTTAGCATAAAACTAATGAAAACATCCCTAAAAGTAACTATATCCTATTAAAAACTACTTAAAAACAATGCCAAAAAGCGTATAAATTATCCGCTCATCACAACATCAAACTTAAATTGTTGCTTATCCCCAAGCAACTGGAATTCAATTAGGATAATAAGAAGAAAATATACTATAAATCCCAAAATATCAATGAATATTAATTCTAATTAGATGAGCGGGACTTGTAGCTTTTTGCCTATGAACAGTTTTGGCATCTCACTTTTTCCTTTGAAGTTTAGAATGATTGGCATCTCTATGGACTTAGAATTTCAGATAGTGTTATTGATTTTCCTAGTTAAGTTTGTTGATTCTTGAACACAGCTACTTTTATGAGTCTTGGTCGTGGCCCTAAGCGTTTTGTTTTCCAGTATTACCACCGGATACATAAATGCCACAGACACATGACTAGGTGAACCTTTTCAGATTGTGACTCAGCTTTGCTAAAGTCCCCAGTTAGAGGTGTCCAGAGCTCTTAAGCACACTCTTTTTGCTTTGGATCACGACTTTAACCACTCAATCTCAAGCTTTTCACTTGGACCTGCATGCCACAAGCACATGGTTAGGATTAGCTTTGATTTAGCCGCTTAGGCCTGGATTTTATTTCCTTGGGCCCTCTTATCCATTGATGCTCAAAGCCTTGGATCCTTTTTACCCTTGTCTTTTGGTTTTAAGGGCTATTTGCTTTTTCTGCTTGCTTTTTCTTTTTCTTTCTAATTTTTTTCGCCCTTTTTTTCTTTTTTCTTTTTTTTGCATGCTTTTGCTTTTTCACTGCTTTTTCTTGCTTCAAGAATCAATTTTCATGATTTTTCAGATTGTCAATAACATTCTCTTTGTTCATCATTCTTTCAAGAGCCAACAATTTTAACATTCATAAACCCTTAAGTGCCATCAATGGTTATGGAAAAAACAAAAAAGCTATGCTTTTACCACACCAAAATTAGAATGTTGCTCGCCCTCGAGCAAAGAAGAAAGAATGGAAGGAGAAGAAAATATGGAGGAGAGGGAAAGATGTGTATGTTTTGGCCATATGGGTGGGATTGGGTGGGGAAGAGATGGATGGATGTGAGTGATGAAGAGGTGATGGGGAAGAGAGATTGAGGTGATTGGTTAAGAAGAGAGAAGGTGAGTTGAGGTAGGTGGGGATCCTGTGCGGTCCACAGATCCTGAGGTGTCAAGGATTTTCATCCCTGCACCAATGAGGCGTGTAAAATATCCTCTGCATGCAATCCTGGTGTTTAACGCCAGATTGGTGCTTGTTTCTGGCGTTAAACGCCAGCTCTAAGCTTGTTTTGGGCGTTCAACGCCCATCTGCAGCATGTTTCTGGCATTGAACGCCAGCTTTCCTCAGTGTGCAATCCTGGCATTTAAACGCCAGATTGCTACATGTTTCTAGTGTTCAGCGCCAGATCCATGCTCTGTTCTGGTGTTGATCGCCAGCCAGATGCTCTTTACTGGCGTTTAAACGCTTGTAAGTCCTTCCTCAAGTGTGTGATTTTTTCTTCTGCTGTTTTTGATTCTGTTTTTAATTTTAGTATTTTTTTTGTGACTCCACATGATCATGTACCTAATAAAACATAAAAGAACAATGAAAGTAAAATAAAATTAGATAAATAAAAATTGGGTTGCCTCCCAATAAGCGCTTCTTTAATGTCAATAGCTTGATAGTGGGTTCTCATGGAGCCTCACAGGTGAGCATGGAAACTTGTCTCTCAACAAATTTTCCTTCGGCAAGTATACCGAATTGTCGTCAAGTAAAACTCACAATAGAGTGAGGTCGAATCCCACAGAGATTAACGGATTAAGCAAACAATGATTAACTGATTATCCTAGTTAGACAAATCATATTGGAGTGATAAGTAACAAGGAAATGTAAATGGCATAAAAGTAAAGAAAAGCTATAAAGTGCAGAAGAGTAAAATGGCAAGAAAAGTAAATGTAAGAACTAAAAAAAATGAACATTGGGATCAAGAGATGTTGCAATTCTCCGGATCAAGTTCATTCTCATCTTTTCCTCAATCAATGCATTCATTGATCTCCTTGGCAATCTTAAGCGATTGGATTCCAATTCCATGGTAACCCAATCTCTCAAATCTTGATCAATAGCCAATTCCTTGGTCAATTGCTCATGAGAAGAGATGAAGTATGGTCACTGATTATATCACATGCATTTCCCAAATCAAGTATTGGGGGGATTATAATCACATATCCATCCCAACCCAACTTGGTCCAGCATGAGAAAGCATTTCTAGCATGATCTCTTCATTCCTCTTCCAAGGTTCCGAAGAGATCCAATTATGGAGAGTTTCTTTTCCAAGACAACTAACCAATTGAATTAAGATTGAAAGCTTTCTAGTAAAATCAAGAGAAAAGATAGAAGAAGAAGAATGAAAACTAATATTGATCCATTGAATCACAATAGAGCTCTCTAACCCAATGAAAAGAGTTAGTTGATCATTGCTCTACCAAAATAGAAAAGAAGAAAGTGCAGGAAAGTAAAGATGAAGATTAAAACTAACATTGAAACTTCCAAATTCATAAATGAAAAGTACAAAGAAAAGAAGAGAAGGAAAAGTGAGTGAGGGGAGGGAGTCCGAAGACCCCTCTTCCAATCCCCAATTTCTGTGTTTCCTTCCGTCCAATCCCCCGTTCAAAGTAAAAACTAAAGCCTTTATATAGGCTCTTCTAAATTACAAAATGAAATTAAAAGCAAATTACAATTAAATGAAAATTCCTATTCTAGATGCTTCTTGTGGCCTTGATTGGTTGACACTTGTGGGCTTGCTTCCTTGAGGTTGGGTGGTCCAAGAGAAGTGAATCAAATTGAGGTCCAGGGTGACTTGGCTTTATTACTTTGGTGTTTTTGGGGCTTAAAAGATGCCTCTTGTTTGTGCTCCAATTTCATGCCCACTATAGACTATTATATATCTTTGGAAAGCTCTGAATGTCAGCTTTCTAACGCAACTGAAATCACCTCAATTGGATCTATGTAACTCAAGTTATGCTCCTTTGAAGTGAACATGGTCGCTGGCATAGTCGCTAGCGTTAATGGAAAACGTGAGTCACGTTAACGCTAGCGACTAGCGTTAATGGAAAACGTGAGTCACAATAAGGCTAGCGATCAAGGGCTCAAACTAAATGTCCACCCCATACTATTATATATCGTTGGAAAGCTCTGAATGTCTACTTTCCAACACATTTAAAAGCGAATCATTTGGAGCTCTACAGCTCGAGTTATACTTCTTGGAAGGTGAAGAGGTCAGTTGGCCTTACTACAGGTTGATACCATGTTCATCTTTTCACTTTCGGGGCAGGTTTTCTCCCTCATATTTAGTGTCAATGATACGTAAAAATTTGGATTTCACGTATAACCGGCAAGTATACCGGGTCATATCAAGTAATAAGACTCACAAGAGTGAGGTCGATCCCACGGAGATTGGTAGATTAAGCAACTTTAGTTAAATGGTAGATTTAGTCAAGCAAACATAGTTTTGATTTCATGAGCATTTTGATTTTTGAACATAATTGCAAGAATGTAAATGACACAGAATGTAAAGAACTAGAAGATAGAAATAAAGTGAAAGTAAATAGCGGAAACTTAAATTGCAAGAAACTTAAATGACATCAAAAGTAAATTACAATAAAATAAAGTGCTGAATTCTAAAGAGCAAGAGAGTAAGAATTAAAGAAACAGAATGTAAATGACAAGAATAATAAATTGCAAGAATGTAGAGGGAATTGGGTAGTGGGTTTTCAAACACTAAGAACAAAAGAAATGAGAATTAATGATAGAGAGGATCATTAGGGATCAGAGATGCAAGTTTTCATGAATTGATGTTAGTCAAAATCCTTCTCAATCATGGGTATAGATCCATGGCAAGTGGGTGATTGAATCCCAATCTCTTGGTGATTCAATCTCTCTCAACATAACCAACTGCCACTCTCGTGATCTAATTGTTCATGAGAAGAGATGAAGCTCAAATCTA
>NC_029775.3:54693030-54694013 GCF_000817695.3 Arachis duranensis | reverse complement strand
CCCCCCTCCAGGGCTCATCTCTAGCCTTCTTGAATTTCACTTCATGTTCTTGTTTTTAGGGTCTAAAGATGACTCTGGTTTGGCTTCAATTTTGTGCTCCACCATAGACTATCATATATGGTTGGAAAGCTCTGAATGTTAGCTTTCCAACGCAACTGGAAGCACTCAATTTGGATCTCTGTAGCTCAAGATATCTTCCATTGAAGTGGACATGGTCAGGCTGCCTTGTTGGAGTTGTTGTGGATAACGCCCCTATATTCCAAGTTAGCAACGTGCATCACAATTTCCTGGCGTTGTTGATGAACACTCCTTCTCTTCAGCACGTTGGCAACGTGCTCGAGCCTTTCTCCAGGCTCCATGTTTGCTTCCTGGCGTTGGCAACGTGCATGGCAAGGCTTATGGGCGTTGGCAACTTGGTTGGCACCAAGACTTGGTGCCTAGCCAAGCAACCATTCCTGGCGTTGTTGCCAAACACGCCAATGCTTTCTTGGGTTGGCAACGTGCTCGATGCTCTTTCCTAGCTCCAAATGTTGCTTCCCACGTTGCCATTGAACACGCCTATAGAAGCTGGCGTTGGCAACGTAGATGGTGCCATGTCTTGGCGTTGGCAACTTGGATGGTGCCATGTCTTGGCGTTGGCAACTTGGATGGTGCCAAAGTTGCTTGGCGTTGCCTTGAATAATGCCTATGGTTCTTGGCGTTGGCAACTCCCTCGAGCTCCTCTTCAAGGCTTCATTCTTGTGCTTGGCGTTGCCTTGAATAACGCCCATACTCCCCACGTTGGCAACGCCCTCGAAGCTCCTTCATGGCCCAAGTTTGCTTGTGTGCGTTGCCTTCAATAACGCACCTTATTCTTCAAGTTGGCAACGCCAACTTTGCTTCTCCAGGGCTGCCTGGCGTTGCCATGAACAACGCCCATTATCTCCAAGTTGGCAACGCCAACCTCTTCCTGCCCAGCTTGCATCATTCTTGCTTCCATGCTT
>NC_029775.3:54651699-54688238 GCF_000817695.3 Arachis duranensis | reverse complement strand
ACCCAATCCTTTCTTGTTGTTCCCACAGTTTTTTCCAGGATCCTTTTTAGCTCTCTGTTGGCAAGTTCAGCTTGCCCATTGGTTTGTGGGTGATATGGTGTGGCCACTTTGTGAGTAACACCATATTTGTGTAGTAAAGAATTTAGTTGCTTGTTGCAGAAGTGGCTTCCCCCATCACTTATAAGTCCTTTGGGTACTCCAAATCTTGTGAAGATGTTCTTCTTGAGGAATTGCAAGACCACGTTGGTATCACATGTGGTGGTGGCTATTGCTTCTACCCATTTGGAGACATACTCTACTGCTACCAAGATGTATTTGAATGTGTAAGATGGAGGAAAAGGTCCCATGAAATCTATTCCCCACAAATCAAAGAGTTCCACTTCCAAAATGAACTTTTGGGGCATCTCATTTTTCTTTGACAAACCCCCTGTTCTTTGACATTCATTGCAATGGCTCACGAACTCTCTAGCATCCTTGAAGATTGAGGGCCAATAGAAGCCACTTTGAAGGACCTTTGCAGCCGTTCTTTCGGCTCCAAAATGACCACCATAATTAGAGTTGTGACAATGCCATAGTATGTTCTTCATCTCATCCTCTGACACACATCTTCTTATCATTCCATCTGGGCATCTTTTGAACAAGAATGGTTCATCCCAGAAGAAGAACCTAGCCTCATGCAACAGCTTATTAACTTGTTGTCTTGTGTACTCTTGTGGAATGATTCTTCCTGCCTTGTAGTTGGCCATGTCTGCAAACCAAGGGACATGTTGAATGTGCAAGAGGTGTTCATCAGGAAATTCTTCATTTATTGATGGAAGGTTGTCTTGGCATGCATCTTGTGGTACCCTTGATAAGTGATCAGCAACTTGATTTTCACTACCCTTTCTATCTTTGATCTCAATGTCAAACTCTTGTAGGAGTAGCACCCATCTGATTAGCCTTGGTTTGGCATCCTGTTTTGACATAAGATACTTAATAGCAGCATGGTCAGTATACACTAACACTTTGGATCCAATCAAATATTGTCAAAACTTATCAAAAGCATATACCACAGCTAGTAGCTCTTTCTCTGTTGTGGTGTAGTTTCTTTGAGTCTCATTCAATACCTTACTTGCATAGTAGATAACATGAAGCTTCTTTTCCTTCCTCTGCCCCAACACAGCACCAATTGCAAGGTTACTTACATCACACATGAGTTCAAAAGGTAGTCCCCAACTTGGGGTGTGATGATTGGTGCTGTGGTGAGCTTAGCCTTTAGAGTTTCAAAAGCATGTTTGCATTCATCATCAAAGATAAAAGGATTGTCTACCACCAACAAATTGCTTAGTGGCTTTGCTATTTTGGAAAAATCTTTGATGAATCTCCTATAGAAACCAGCATGTCCTAAGAAACTTCTAACGGCTTTCACACTAGTTGGCAAAGGAAGTTTTTCTATAATTTCTACTTTTGCCTTGTCAACTTCTATACCTTTTCTTGAAATTTTATGACCAAGAACAATGCCTTCGGGTACCATGAAATGGCACTTCTCCCAATTCAAAACTAAATTGGTTTCTTGGCACCTTTTCAAGACTAGGGTAAGATAATGCAAGCAAGTATTGAAGGAATCACCAAAAACAGAGAAATCATCCATAAAGACTTCAATAAATTTTTCTACCATATCCGAGAAGATTGATAGCATGCATCTTTGAAAGGTAGCTGGGGCATTACACAGTCCAAATGGCATTCTCCTATATGCAAATGTCTTGGCGTTGGCAACTTGGATGGTGCCAAAGTTGCTTGGCGTTGCCTTGAATAACGCCTATGGTTCTTGGCGTTGGCAACGCCCTCGAGCTCCTCTTCAAGGCTTCATTCTTGTGCTTGGCGTTGCCTTGAATAACGCCCATACTCCCCACGTTGGCAACGCCCTCGAAGCTCCTTCATGGCCCAAGTTTGCTTGTGTGCGTTGCCTTCAATAACGCACCTTATTCTTCAAGTTGGCAACGCCAACTTTGCTTCTCCAGGGCTGCCTGGCGTTGCCATGAACAACGCCCACTATCTCCAAGTTGGCAACGCCAACTTCTTCTTGCAAGGTTACCTGGCGTTGCCATGAACAACGCCCATTATCTCCAAGTTGGCAACGCCAACCTCTTCCTGCCCAGCTTGCATCATTCTTGCTTCCATGCTTCCTTGTTTCATCACCTATCATCAACAAAGGAAATGGCTTCAAAGTCTTACCAATTCATGCAATAAATTTCATGAGATTCATTCATACTCATTCATGTATGTATTCTTTAAATCATTTGCATGAATTTGGCTAGAATCAACATATTCCTTGGTGCTCTCATGCATGAAGATAAAACTCATAAAAGGACTTGTTTATTTAGAGAAAATGAGTGAGATTAAGCTAAAACCAACTAAACTAACTAGCTAATATAACAAAAATGCAATTGCATCAGTCAACCATGTAATGCCATATATGCTTGGAAAGCTCTAGAATCCTACTTTCCAATGCCGCTAGAATCACCTCATTTGAAGCTTTGTGGCTCAAGTTATGCATGTTTGAAGAAGGCATGGTCAGGCTGCCAAGTGAGACTTTTGCCTACGTTAACTTAGTTAACGTAGAAGTTAACGTGGGTCTTTTTTGCCTCGCCAACGTTAGTGGCACTCACCTTTTCCACTAACGTTGGCATCTCCCTTTCTTTCCACGTTAACTACCACATTAACTAAGTTAACGTGGCTGTTAACGTGGGTCTTCTTTGCTTCGAAAACGTTAGTGGCGTTCACCTTTTCCACTAACGTTGGCTTATACCCCTTTCTTCAAAGTTAATGCCACTAACTTTTCTCACTAACGTTGGAACTTTCCTTCCTTCCACGTTAGTGCCCACATTAGTGTAACTAACGTAGCCACTAACGTGGCTCTTCTCTTCTCCTGAAATCAATCAAACAAAGTGCATCAAAGTCTTGCTCTTAATCATGGGATCATGCATCATCCAATTTATCATTCAATTTATGCATAATTCTCCTGAAATCATTCAAAATTCACAATGTTTGCTTGAATCATGGTATGATTGCATTTTCAACCAAATACTTGCTTATTTCCTAAGAAAATGCATGAAACCAACCTAAAGCATACAAAAAAATGGCTAGTAAAACTAGCCAAGATGCCCTGGCATCATCAGGTCAATGTTGTAGACTCCCAACACCAAACTTAGAGTTTGGATGTGGGGATTCAACACCAAACTTAGAGTTTGGCTGTGGCTTCTCAACACCAAACTTAGAGTTTGATTGTGGTGGCTTTGTTTGACTCTGTACTGAGAGAAGCTTTTCATGCTTCCTCTCCATTGTTAAAGAAGAAGATCCTTGAGTCTTAAACACAAGGTAGTCCCCATTCAATTGAAGGACTAATTCTCCTCTGTTAACATCTATCACAACTCCTGTTGTGGCTAGGAAAGGTCTTCCAAGGATGATGCATTCATCCTCCTCCTTCCTAGTGTCTAAGATTATGAAATCAGCAGGGATGTAAAGGCCTTCAACCCTTGCCAACACGTCTTCTACCAATCCATAAGCTTGTCTTACTGACTTGTCTGCCATTTGTAATGAGAATAAGGCAGGCTGTACCTCAATGATCCCCAGCTTCTCTATTACAGAGAGTGGCATAAGATTTATGCCTGACCCTAGGTCACACAGAGCTTTCTCAAAGGTCATGGTGCCTATAGTACAGCGTATTACGAATTTGCCAGGATATTGTCTCTTTTGAGGTAAAGTTTACTGAACCCAGGTATCTAGTTCATTAATGAGCAAGGGAGGTTTACCTTCCCAAGTCTCATTACCAAATATCTTGGCATTCAGTTTCATGATAGCTCCTAGATATTGAGCAACTTGCTCTTCAGTTATATCTTTATCCTCTTCAGAGGAAGAATAGTCTTCAGAGCTCATGAATGGCAGAAGAAGGTTTAATGGAATCTCTATGGTCTTTATATGGGCCTCAGATTCCCGTGGGTCCTCAATAGGGAACTCCTTCTTGCTTGAGAGACGTCCCATGAGGTCTTCCTCATTGGGATTCACGTCCTCTCCTTCCCCTCTAGGTTCGGCCATATTGATTATATCAATGGCCTTGCACTCTCTTTTTGGATTTTCTTCAGTATTGCTTGGGAGAGTACTAGGAGGAGTTTCAGTGATTTTCTTACTCAGCTGGTCCACTTGTGTCTCCAGATTTCTAATGGAGGACCTTGTTTCACTCATGAAACTTAAAGTGGCCTTAGACAGATCAGAGACTAAGTTTGCTAAGTTAGAGGTACACTATTCATAATTCTCTGTCTATTGCTGAGAAGATGATGGATAAGGCTTGATATTGCTGAGCCTATTTCTTCCACCATTATTAATGCCTTGTTGAGGCTTTTGTTGATCCTTCCATGAGAAATTTGGATGATTTCTCCATGATGAATTATAGGTGTTTCCATAAGATTCACCCATATAATTTACCGCTGTTATTGCAGGGTTCTCAGGATCATAAGCTTCTTCTTCAGAAGATGCCTCTTTAGTACTGTTGGATGCGTTTTGCCATCCATTTAGAATTTGAGAAATCATGTTCACTTGCTGAGTCAACATTTTGTTCTGAGCCAATATGGAATTCAGAGCATCAATTTCAAGAACTCCCTTCCTTTGAGGCGTCCCATTATTCACGGAATTCCTCTCAGAAGTGTACATGAACTGGTTATTTGCAACCATGTCAATAAGTTCTTGAGCCTCTGCAGGCGTTTTCTTTAGGTGAATGGATCCACCTACAGAATGGTCCAGTGACATCTTAGAGAACTCAGATAGACCATAATAGAATATATCTATCATGGTCCATTCTGAAAACATGTCAGAAGGACATCTTTTGGTCATCTGCTTGTATCTTTTCCAAGCTTCATAGAGGGATTCACCATCTTTTCGTTTGAAGGTCTAAACATCCACTCTAAGCTTGCTCAGCTTTTGAGGAGGAAAGAACTTAGCCAAGAAGCCCGTGACCAGCTTATCCCAGGAGTCCAGGCTATCTTTAGGTTGAGAGTCCAACCATGCTCTAGCTCTGTTTCTTACAACAAAAGGGAAAAGCATGAGCCTGTAGACTTCAGGATCTACTCCATTAGTCTTAACAGTCGCACAGATCTACAAGAACTTAGTTAAGAACATGTAGGAATCTTCTGATGGAAGTTGATGACAAGTCATCATATACCCATTTTTCAAGCTAATTTCACTTGTTTTATTAGTCTTTATGCACTTTCTTGCATCCTAAGTAAGTGATTTGGAATGAAAATGCACAACTTCTTTAAATCAAGTAACTACCATTAAATTGATGCTAACTCATGAGGTTTAAGCTAAATTTAATTGATTTTTAATTGATTTATAAGCCTTGTGAATTTAGTGATACTTTGAGTGGTTGTTTTGATTATTTAAAGCTAAAGAAAAGAAGAAAAGAGGAAGCGTGGCTTAAGAAAGCGTGGCCTAAGAGAGAAAAGAGCGTGACACATGGAAGGGAGGAAGTAAACATTGCCATCCACAAGGGCACACTGCCCTCTAGGAGGGCAACATAAGGAAGCAAGCTTTGAGAGGCAACACTGCCCTGCCCTCCTCAAGGGCGGAGCACAAATTGGTGCCATGGATCAAGGAGAGCAAAAACTCTGCCCTGCCCTCCTCAAGGGCAATATCGGGCTAATCAAAGGAATAAATTCAAAGAAAAAGCTCACCAATGCTTGCCACAAGGATCGAACACGGCACCATGAGGAAGCAAGGAACTAGGCCTTATTTTGGTGCCAAGAAAACCAAGAAAAATAAGTAGCGTGCGCACTGCCCAAGTTTCGAACGCGGGGCTTCACTTTTGGAAACACTGCCCTGCCCTCCGCAAGGGCGGGGCAGCATTTTGTGGTGAACGGCCAGCGCACCAAATTGGCGCACCAAGGGAGCTTCGGCAGCAACATCACGCACGCACGGGCAGAATCTGGCGCACCAAAAATTTCTACCCTGCCCTCCACAAGGGCAGGGCAGCACCCTGCAACACCAGCACGCACCACACACACGCACCAAGGACGCACGCACCATTTTCTGCCCTGCCCTCCACAAGGGCAGGGCAGCCTCCTGGAAGCAAATTTTCTTGGGCTGAAAATTGGATTAAAAATCCAATTTAATTCAATTCTTCACCAAATCAAAAGCCCATCCAAATCCCAAGATCCGAGAATAGAAAGTGTATAAATAGGAGATAGTTTGATGTAAAAAAAAAAACCTTTCTTTGGAGCTTTGAATCTTTACTTTTATTTTTGAACTTTTGAACTTTCTCTTGGAGACTTCACTAAATTTCAGAGAATTGGGGAGAAGAATTTATCTCTCTTCTTCCTCGTTCTTGCTTGAGCATTTTTACTTTTCTTATTTGAGTTTTGGGTGTGAAGAATTGAGGAAATTCTGTCTCAATCTCCATTCAAAATCTCTTTAATTCCTCTTCTGCCTAATTGAGTTCAATTTCATTTCCTTTACTGCTTCTTCTTTAAATTCTGGTTAATTGCTTTGTGAACTTGGATCTGGGAAGGCAATTGAGATCTAGACTTTGCTATCTAGTCTCTTGAGTCCTGAGATCCCATTTTTCTTTTGGTTCTTCTGTGAACCCCTGCTGTAATTTGATTTCATTTCCTGTTTGAATTCTATTTACTCCCAATTCATCTTCTGCTTTATTAATTGTTGCAATTCGCTTTCCCTTGCTGAAATTATGAATTCCCAATCCTCAACCCCCTTTTTCTATTCAAGCAATTTATATTTCTTGCACTTTAAGTTACTGCAATTTACATTTCCTGCATTTTAAGTTTCAGTCATTTAATTTCTTGTTCTTTAAGATTCAGCATCTTTTACTTTCAGTTCTCTTTAATTTCTGCAATCCATCCCTCTCCCTTTACATTTCCTGCTATTTACTTACTGTTGGCTACAAAATCACTCAACCAATACTTGATTCGCTTGACTAAATCAACCACTAAACTAAAATTGCTCAATCCTTCAATCCCTGTGGGATCGACCTCACTCCCGTGAGTTTTATTACTTGATGCGACCCGGTACACTTGCCGGTGAGTTTTGTGTTGGATCGTTTTCCACACATCAAGTTTTTGGCGCCGTTGCCGGGGATTGAAATAGATTGACAATGATTAAGTGAAGTGGAGGTCTAGATCAAGCACTTTATCTTTTCTGTTTCTTTAATTTTTGACTAACCCACTAACTGTTTGAAAATTTGCCTCTATCAACTCGCTAACTGTTTGAGAGTTTGTCTCAACTAACTGCATGCAATTCTCAAGAGTGCTGCTGTTTGTTCCTCCTGATTTTTTTTGCATGCCACAGAAAAATAGGGAAGTCAGAAGAAAGACTATCATTGGAAAAGAAGTCTCTGCAGATGAAGAATAGGCATGACATGAAGTCACCACTCATTACACTAATCAAGAACAATTGTTCTTACGACGGAAATCCATTGGAGGATCCTCAACAGCACATATCCACTTTTCTGAAGACGTGTAGTGCTGTCAAAACTGATGGTCTAGATCATGACACTTATAAGATCTTGTTATTCCCTTTCTCATTAAGGGGTGAAGCTGCACAATGGCTTGAAGCTTTTCCCCAAGGAGGTATCACTAGTTGGGACGATTTGGTCACCAAATTTCTGGCCAAATTCTCCCTACCCCGATAGATCATCAAGCTGGAAGTGGGGGAATGTCCATTCACACAAGGAGAAGAAGAACCACTCTTCAAGGCATGGGAAAGATACAAGAAAGCAACTGATAAAGTGGGCTTCCGAGCTTTCTATGAAGGATTAACCCCAGAAACAAGAAAAGCAGTGGACTACTTCTCAGACGGCCTACTCAAAGCAACAACAATTGCTCAAGGAATTGCAAATTTCAATGACCAAGGAGTCAACAACCAACACTCATATGAGAAACCACAAAATGCAATCTCAGAAAAAGAAGTAAAGAATTTTGAAGGAGTGAATGCATGCGTGAATCTGGACAAACAAATGCACCATCAAACACAGCAACACATGGAGCTGAGAGATAGAAAAGTTGATTGCCTGCAGTCTGCTGCAATGAATGCCCAATTTCCACCATGGAGACCCCATTCTTATCTGAGAATGAGGGAGTCTCAACATCAAGAACAAGAAAGTTTCAACCAGGGCAAATCCATGACCACAAACAACCAACATCACTCACCCACTAATACCAATCAGAGCCAATACTCACAACACAAACACTTTCAAACTCATTCCAACTGGAGAAGGACCGAATATCAAAATCACGAACCAAAAGACTTCAATCAAAACAATCCC
Source organism: Arachis duranensis (assembly GCF_000817695.3). Classification (NCBI taxonomy): domain Eukaryota; kingdom Viridiplantae; phylum Streptophyta; class Magnoliopsida; order Fabales; family Fabaceae; genus Arachis; species Arachis duranensis. The sequence goes on along the minus strand of NC_029775.3, from coordinate 54,679,930 downwards.
AACTTCGCAAACCAATAAAAACACCATTATAGTAACAACAACCACTACATGCCACCACAACACCCACCCTTCCAACCTTTAACACCCCACAACCAACCAATCTCACAAGACTCTCAGAGGATCACGAACTTGGAGATCTTAATGGAGAGAATGATGAAACACCAAGAGGAGATAACAAAGAACCAAGAGATTTCAATCAGAAGAATTGAAAGGCAGATAGCCCAACTGGTGAAGCACTTTGTAGAAATGGGTGAGAAGAGGTTAAATACTCTCTCCAGAGCCACTGAAGACAAACCAACTAACAACGAAGATGCTGCAAAGAAGGAAGGATGGAAAAGGATCATAGAGGAAAGTAAGAAAACCTTGGACAAGGAAAGTCCCGGCCAAGAAAAACACAACAAGGAATTCTTACAAGGAGAGACAGAGGATAGAATTAAAGAAAAGCAGAAAATCCCCACTGGAAAATTTTCACTAGGAGATAGAGTAATGATAAACAGTCAAACCATGAAGGTGTCCCCACAGCTATCTGATCACTACATTGTGACTAGGATCCTTCCACAGGAATTCATAGAAGTCATCAAAGAGGAAACCGGAAGGAAGTTCACAATAACGAGAGACAAGCTAAGACACTGTGGTTTTCAATCTTCATGATCAGCAGATGGAGGATGTCAAGCTAGTGACAATAAAAGAGCGCTTGTTGGGAGGCAACCCAACCTGAGGTAGTTTTCTTTCATAGCTTTTTCAATAAAAATGTTGAATGATTGGTATGCATGGCAAGGAGCTAAGTTTGGTGTTGCACACCAAAATAATTTAAGGGAGAATGAAAGATTCTAAGTTTGGTGTTCCACCAAAAACCTCATTTAAAAACACATTCTCACCTCTTGCATAGTGACAGCTCTAAGCAATCAAACAAATTATCCAACTATTTAACTACTTTCTAGCTCTAATTCCATAACCTTTAGCAAGGACACAAGGTTTCACATATGGTTAACTTGTTGCATAAGAGGCAGTGGCAAGCAATTAAGTTTGGTGTCCCCAACACCAAAATAAATCCAGGAGCCACACTCAATTTATGCATACTAACCATGTAATTAAGGGCTTGAGAAGCAAGCAACTTTGAGAATTATGCAGGACATGAGTCAACAATTCAAGACATTGTGCATCTTAACTCAAAGAAAACACTGCAGAAGGAAGAATCAAAGGACTGCAACTTCAAAGGTTGTATCTAAACTTAATCCTTGCTGTTGTGAATTGTTTTGAACATGGAAACCATTATATATACTGCTAAAGTGTTTATCTAGTGCAAGTGAAGTTGTTTGATTAAGTATGCTAAATCTGCATATTGCTTGGCATCCATCACCTAGCTGAATGTTGTTTCGTTTCCCATAAGCTTGAATAAAAGAGAATTGTTTGAATTGGAAAGTAAATATCCAATGTTGCATAAGTTGAGAACTGTGGTGTTCTTGTACTAGGATATGCTTGGATAAGTAAATTCTGAGGGGTATTTTAAAACCCGGTCACTTAGATCAATTGATTTGGGATGGCCAATTGAAAGTCCACAATAAAGAGCAACCTAGATACAGAACATCTAGTTATCCAAAGAGATGCTGGGCATCAATGATCCTAGGAGAAAATAGTGAGCCATGTGTCTGTGGTGGAAAGATGTTAAGTAAAAATAAAGCCAAAGGCTACTACTGCAACATTAGACACCAAGCCTCCAAAAGAATAATAAGCTTGTTAAGCAACATGAGAAAAGAAAAGCAAGGGAGCAAAGAAAGAATAGACCTTATAACAGCAAGTTTAGTAAGCCTTTGAGAAAAATGTATTTTATGTAACAACAACAATAATTGAGTTATCATTGTCTGCATAAAAACTCCATGAATCAAGTTCTGCTATATGCCTAATAAGGATATGTTTGCAATTCTTGTTCATTTCAGTTTTTCTTAGTTTTGATGCTTGCTTGGGGACAAGCAAGATTTAAGTTTGGTGTTGTGATGACAAGTCATCATATACCCATTTTTCAAGCTAATTTCACTTGTTTTATTAATCTTTATGCACTTTCTTGCATCCTAAGTAAGAGATTTGGAATGAAAATGCATAACTTCTTTAAATCAAGCAACTACCATTAAATTGATGCTAACTCATGAGGTTTAAGCTAAATTTAATTGATTTTTAATTGATTTATAAGCCTTGTGAATTTAGTGATACTTTGAGTGGTTGTTTTGATTATTTAAAGGTAAAGAAAAGAAGAAAAGAGGAAGCGTGGCTTAAGAAAGCGTGGCCCAAGAGAGAAAAGAGCGTGGCGCATGGAAGGGAGGAAGCAAACATTGCCCTCCACAAGGGCACACTGCCCTCTAGGAGGGCAACATAAGGGAACAAGACTTGATGAGGCAACTCTGCCCTGCCCACGACAAGGGCAGAGCACAAACAACACTGCCCTGCCCTCCTCAAGGGCGGAGCACAAATTGGTGCCATGGATCAAGGAGAGCAAAAACTCTACCTGTCCTCCTCAAGGGCAATATCGGGCTCATCAAAGGAATAAATTCAAAGAAAAAGCTCACCAATGCTTGCCACAAGGATCGAACACGGCACCATGAGAAAGCAAGGAACTAGGCCTTATTTTGGTGCCAAGAAAACCAAGAAAAATACGTAGCGTGCGCACTGCCCAAGTTTCGAATGCGGGGCTTCACTTTTGGAAACACTACCCTGCCCTCCACGAGGGCAGGGCAGCATTTTGTGCTGCACGGCCAGCGCACCAGATTGGCACACCAAGGGAGCTTCGGCAGCAACATCACGCACGCACGGGCAGAATCTGGCGCACCAAAAATTTCTGCCCTGCCCTCCACAAGGGCAGGGCAACACCCTGCAACACCAGCACGCACCACACGCACGCACCAAGGACGCACGCACCATTTTCTGCCCTGCCCTCCACAAGGGCAGGGCAGCCTCCTGGAAGCAAATTTTCTTGGGCTGAAAATTGGATTAAAAATCCAATTTAATTCAATTCTTCACCAAATCAAAAGCCCATCCAAATCCCAAGATCCAAGAATAGAAAGTGTATAAATAGGAGATTGTTTGATGTAAAAAAAAAAAAAACCTTTCTTTGGAGCTTTGAATCTTTACTTTTATTTTTGAACTTTTGAACTTTCTCTTGGAGACTTCACTAAATTTCAGAGAATTGGGGAGAAGAATTGATCTCTCTTCTTCCTCGTTCTTGCTTGAGCATTTTTACTTTTCTTGTTTGAGTTTTGGGTGTGAAGAATTGAGGAAATTCTGTCTCAATCTCTATTCAAAATCTCTTTAATTCCTCTTCTGCCTAATTGAGTTCAATTTCATTTCCTTTACTGCTTCTTCTTTAAATTCTGGTTAATTGCTTTGTGAACTTGGATCTGGGAAGGCAATTGAGATCTAGACTTTGCTATCTAGTCTCTTGAGTCCTGAGATCCCATTTTCCTTTTGGTTCTTCTGTGAACCCCTGCTGTAATTTGATTTCATTTCCTGTTTGAATTCTATTTACTCCTAATTCATCTTCTGCTTTATTAATTGTTGCAATTCGCTTTCCCTTGCTGAAATTCTGAATTCCCAATCCTCAACCCCCTTTTTCTATTCAAGCAATTTATATTTCTTGCACTTTAAGTTACTGCAATTTACATTTCTTGCACTTTAAGTTTCAGTCATTTAATTTCTTGTTCTTTAAGATTCAGCATCTTTTACTTTCAGTTCTCTTTAATTTCTGTAATCCATCCCTCTCCCTTTACATTTCCTGCTATTTACTTACTGTTGGCTACAAAATCACTCAACCAATACTTGATTCGCTTGACTAAATCAACCACTAAACTAAAATTGCTCAATCCTTCAATCCCTGTGGGATCGACCTCACTCCCGTGAGTTTTATTACTTGATGCGACCCGGTACACTTGCCGGTGAGTTTTGTGCTGGATCGTTTTCCACACATCAGAAGTCCATGAAACTTGCAGTTCTGTAGCATTAGAGCAACTAATTGAGGTTTCAACTCAAAATTGTTTGCTCCAATGGCAGGAATTGAGATGCTTCTTCCATCAAACTTGGAAGTAGGTACAGTATAATCACCAAGCATCCTTCTTGCATTATTGTTGTTGGGTTCAACTGCCATCTCCTTTTCTTGTTCGATAATTTCAGCAAGGTTGTCTCTGGATTGTTGTAATTTAGCTTCTCTTAGTTTTCTCTTCAGAGTTCTTTCAGGTTCTGGATCAGCTTCAACAAGAATGACTTTTTCCTTGTTCCTGCTCATATGAGAAAGAAGAGAACAGAAAAGGAAGAGGAATCCTCTATGTCATAGTAAAGAGGTTCCTTATTGTTAGTAGAAGAAGAAGGGGAATAAAGAAAGGAGAATCCAAACAGAAGGGTGAGGATAGGGATAGTGATTTGAGATGAAGAGAGGTAAAGAGAAGTGTTAGTAAATAAATAAATAAATAGAAGAAGAGGAGAGGGAAAGAATTTCGAAAATAATTTTGAAAAGGAGTTAATGATTTTTGAAAATTAAGATAAGAAATTAAATTAAAATTAAAATTTAAAACAATTAAAGAATTAAAAAAAAAGAATTTTTGAAAAAGAGGGAGGTATTTTCAAAAATTAGAGAGAGAAAAGTTGTTAGGTGGTTTTGAAAAAGATAAGAAACAAACAAAAAGTCAAATAGTTAATTGAAAAAGATTTGAAAATCAAATTTGAAAAGATAAGAAGATAAGAAGATAAGAAGTTAGAAAAGATATTTTAAAATCAAATTTTTGAAAAAAGATAAAATTTTGAAAAAGATATGATATAAAAGATAAGATAAAAAGATATGATTAAAAAGATATAGTTAGAAAAGATTTAATTTTTAAAATTAAAATTGATTACTTGACTAACAAGAAACTACAAGATATGATTCTAGAATTCAAAGATTGAACCTTTCTTAACAAGAAAGTAACAAACTTCAAATTTTTTAATCAATCACATTAATTGTTAGTAAATTTTCGAAAATTTTGAAATAAATTAAGAAAAAGATTTTTGAAAAATTCAAATAAAAAATTCGAAAACAAAAAAAATGAAAAAGAATTGATTTTTGAAAAAGATTTTGAAAAGATAAGATTTTTAAATTTGAAATTTTGACTTGACTAACAAGAAATAACTAATTTTAAAATTTTTTTGACTAAGTCAACCCAAAATTTCAAAATTTATGAGAAAAACAAGGAAAAGATATTTTTATTTTTGAATTTTTAATGATGAGAGAGAAAAACACAAATATGACCCAAAACATGAAAATTTTGGATCAAAATCAATGATGCATGCAAGAACACTATGAATGTCAAGATGAACACCAAGAACACTTTGAAGATTATGATGAACATCAAGAACATATTTTTGAAAAATTTTTTATGCAAAGAAAACATGCAAGATACCAAACTTAGAAATCTTTAATGCTTAGACAATATGAATGCAAAGATGCACATGAAAAACAATAAAAGACACAAAACAAGAAAACATCAAGATCAAACAAGAAGACTTACCAAGAACAACTTAAAGATCATGAAGAACACTACGAATGCATGAATTTTCGAAAATTGCAAGAACAAAATGAATATACAATTGACACCAAACTTAAAACATGACACAAGACTTAAATAAGAAACACAAAAATATTTTTTATTTTTATAATTTTATTATTTTTTGGATTTTACTTTATATTTTCGAAAAACATATAGGACAAAGGAAGTAATGAATTCAAAGTCCTCAATCAAAATCCCAAGAATCATACCAGGTTAGTCTAAATCTTGATGGCCAGCCAAGCTTCAGGATACCATTTTGAAACTCTAGAATTCATTCTTAAAAACTCTGAAGGATTTTTCGAAAATAGAGGGAGAAAATCTTTGAAAAATATTTTTGAAAACTTTTTGAAAATAAAATAAAATGAAAAAAAGAAATTACCTAATCTAAGCAACAAGATGAACCGTCAGTTGTCCAAACTCAAACAATCCTCGGCAACGGCGCCAAAAACTTGGTGCACGAAATTGTGATCATCAACAATGGCTCCAAAGACTTGGTAGCGCTCTCAAACGTGAATCACACTTAGTCACAACTCCGCACAACTAACCAGCAAGTGTACTGGGTCGTCCAAGTAATACCTTACGTGAGTAAGGGTCGATCCCACGGAGATTGTTGGTATGAAGCAAGCTATGGTCATCTTGTAAATCTCAGTTAGGCGGATAATAAATGTTATGGAGTTTTCAAATAGTAAATAAATAAAACAGAAAATAAAGATAGAGCTACTCGTGTAATTTAATGGTGGGAATTTCAGATAAGTGCATGGAGGTGCTGTGTTCCTTCTGAATCTCTGCTTTCCTACTGTCTTCCTTCGATCCTTCTTATTCCTTTCCATGGCAAGCAATACGTAGGGCATCACCGTTGTCAATGGCTACATCCCATCCTCTCAGTGAAAAAGGTCCAAATGCTCTGTCACGGCACGGCTAATCATCTGTCGATTCTCGATCATGTTGGAATAGAATCCTTTGATTCTTTTGCGTTTGTCATCACGCCCAACAATTGCGAGTTTGAAGCTCGTCACAGTCATTCAACCCGGAATCATACTCGGAATACCACAGACAAGGTTAGACTTTCCAGATTCCCATGAATGCCGCCATCAATTATAGCTTATACCATGAAGATTCTGATTAAGGAATCCAAGAGATATGCGCCCGGTCTAAGGTAGAACGGAAGTGGTTGTCAGTCACGCGTTCATAGGTGAGAATGATGATGAGTGTCACGGATCATCATATTCATCATGTTGAAGTGCAATGAATATCTTAGAATAAGAACAAGCGAAATTGAATAGAAAATAGTAGTAATTGCATTGAAACTTGAGGTACAGCAGAGCTCCACACCCTTAATCTATGGTGTGCAGAAACTCCACCGTTGAAAATACATAAGTGATGAAGGTCCAGGCATGGCCGAATGGCCAGCCCCCAAAACGTGATCAATAGTCTCCTTAGATGAATAATAAAATAAAACTGAGACCAAAGATGTAACGTGGTCAAAAGATCAAAAATACCATCAAAGACTAGTCCCCTAATACAATAGTAAAAAGTCCTATTTATACTAAACTAGCTACTAGGGTTTATAGAAGTAAGTAATCGATGCAGAAATCTACTTCCGGGGCCCACTTGGTGTGTGCTTGGGCTGAGCTTGAACTTTACACGAGCTAAGGCTTCTTTTGGAGTTGCCAAGTTGTAACGTGTTTTTGGCGTTCAACTCTGGTTCGTGACGTGTTCCTGGCGTTTGACTTCAGAATGCAGCATAGAACTGGCGTTGAGCGCCAGTTTACGTCATCTAATCACGAATAAAATATAAACTATTATATATTGCTGGAAAGCTCTGGATGTCTACTTTCCAACGCCGTTCAGAGCGCGCCATTTGGAGTTTTGTAGCTCCAGAAAATATATTTCGAGGGCAGGGAGGTCAGATTCCAACAGCATCAACAGTCCTTTGTCAGCCTCCTTATCAGAGTTTTGCTCAGGTCCCTCAATTTCAGCCAAAAATTACCTGAAATCACAAAAAAAAGCACACAAACTTATAGTAAAGTCCAGAAATGTGAATTTAGCATAAAAACTAATGAAAACATCCCTAAAAGTAACTATATCTTATTAGAAACTATTTAAAAACAATGCCAAAAAGCGTATAAATTATCCGCTCATCAATCGGGACAAGTCAAATTCCTCATAGTGGGAATAGACTACTTCAGAAAGTGGATTGAAGCAGAACCCCTAGCTAACGCCGCTGCTCAAAGAAGTCGAAAATTCCTATATAGAAACATCGTTACAAGGTTTGGGGATCCATACTCCATCACCACAGACAATGGTACTCAGTTCACAGATGCAGGCTTTAGAAAGCTAGCAGCCGACTTGAATATAAGACAACAATTCACCTATGTTGAACATCCCCAAGCCAATGGACAAGCTGAAGCTGCCAACAAAGTCATACTGGCTGGGCTGAAGTGGAGGTTACAAGATGCAAAGGGAGCCTAGGCCGAGGAGCTCCCATAGGTTTTATGAGCATATCGAACAACGCCATATTCCACCACAAAGGAATCACCCTTCCGATTAGCATATGGAATGAAGGCAATGATCCTAGTAGAGATTGAAGAAAGGTCGCCTAGAGTGATCCACTATAGCGAAGAAGCCAACTCCCAACTTCAAAGGGAAGAGCTCGACCAACTTCCGAAAGTCCGAGAAAGAGCTCGGATAAGGGAAGAGGCATTAAAACAATAAATGGCTTCCAGATATAATCAAAAGGTAATAAAGTGAGCCTTTGCTGAGGACGACCTCATTCTAATCCGAAACGACATTGGAACAACTCGACCTGGAGAAGTAAAGCTGACAACAAACTGGAAAGGATCCTACCGAGTCATAGAAGTGCTGGGAAAAGGCTACTACATGCTTTCCGAACTCGACGAGAAAGAGCTTCGTAGGTCATGCCACGCCTGCAACCTAAGAAGGTACTATAGTTAGGGATGATAAATGACCTTAGGACAAGGCGCACTCTTTTTCCTGAAAAGGTTTTTTAATGAGGCGCCAAGACCAAGACCTACAAATCACCTGACTTAGGAAATTAACCCCCGCATGTATATATTTGCATTTTCTTTTAATAAGATCTGTTCAGATTTTCTACAAACGCTCAAGCCACATTATTCTGAAACATTCATCGCCCGATTATAAAGCTACAGATCGACAGAAAGTGAAAACCAAATTCACTACACGATCACGATAAAAACCAAAAATGAAAATCAAATTCACTAAAAGGTCGACCAAACGAGGGTTAAATCCCGAACTCTACGAAATCGGCAAAAATGAAAATGAAATAATGCAAGAAGTTATAGAAAATGATCCAAAGAAAGGACCTGACGAGGTCCTAATAAAATAGATTGCTATAAAATAACTTGAAGATTGGCTGGCATAAAGAAGTCAGACCAGCCACAACAACCCAAGTTATAAGTAAAGCCCTGGAAAGAGGTCTGGCCAATCCTATAAAAGAGGATTACTATAACTTAGAAGAGCCCGACATGATGAAGTCGGACTCCTACGAAAAAGTTATAAAAGGTAATCCCTGAAAGAGACCTGAACAAAGTCCAAGAAAGAGGATTATCAAGTGACTCGACAAGGCCCGACATGACGAAGTCGGCCCAAGATATAAAGCTACAAAATGTAATCCCTGAAAGAGACCTGAACAAGGTCCACGAAAGAGGATTACCAAGTAACTCAACAAGGCCCGACATGATGAAGTCGGCCCAAGATATAAAGTTACAAAAGGTAATCCCTGAAAGAGACATGAACAAGGTCCAAGAAAGAGGATTACCAAGTAACTCGACAAGGCCCGACATGACGAAGTCGGCCCAAGATATAAAGCTAAAAAAGATAATCCCTGAAAGAGACCTGAATAAGGTCCAAGAAAGAGGATTACCAAGTAACTCAACAAGGCCCGACATGATGAAGTCGGCCCAAGATATAAAGTTACAAAAGGTAATCCCTGAAAGAGACCTGAACAAGGTCCAAAAAAGAGGATTACCAAGTAACTCGACAGGATACGACATGAGAAAGCTACCCCAGGAAGAGACCTAAGTATAAGTCCAAAAAAGAGGGTTACAAACAAACAACTCGGGCAAAAACCAACTTAAAGAAATCCGCAATCTCAGTTTTACAATTCCTAACGAAGACCTGAACAAAAGTTTAAAATTGTTGAAAGCGGCGTCAGGCAAAGGAATCAAGCCGATCATCCCAATACTCTCAAAGACTACGAAGATACCAAGACAAGCGCAAACAGATATGATATAAAAATAGAAAGTCATAATGATAACCAGCGTCAGAGGCCAACAAATGCAGCCTACAAAGCTGGTAAACTATTTTGTTTACCGAAATAAAGTTGCTAAAACCAGCAACTAAAAAGGTGTCAAAAGTCAACAAAATAAGAGTTCAAACACCCACAAACCGGGCTATCTACACAAAGTAATTACGAAAATCAATCAAGCATCCGAAGGCTTCTCGGCAGCATCAACACGTGGTGAAGGAGGACAAGTCTGGAGAGGCACCGCGTCAACTATCCCGACATCCCGATTCAATATCTGGCAATCAGGATCGGCTACGGAATAAGCAGGAGTTGAAGAAGTCGACATGACAGAAGCTTTGGCGATGGGCTTAGAGGGAGGCTCAACATCATCATCATCAGGGTCATCGGGAATTATCTTGCCATTTTTCACAACATTATCCAAACTAAATAAAGCAAGGTTGGCCTCCGGGGTAATAACCCGAACCTGTTCCTTTAGATTCTCATAAGCAGCAGTTACGCTACCCACAAGGTGACCCTGGAGCTCAGAATAATCAACTCGGGCCGACTCTAACTCCTCCCGAAGACGCATCACTTCCTGGTAGGACGTGACATAGCTTTCTTTGTGCTTCAATGCCACATCCTCAGCCAACCGCACAGAGGCCGCCAGGGCAAGAGAGCTGGCCTTCTCCCCTTCCAGCTCCCTCTTCAGTTTAGTCACCTCCGCTTCAAACTCCTCCTTCAGACCCTTCATCCGATCAAACTCTTGCTTAGCTTCCTCCATAAAGGCTTTGGTAGCATGCTGAGGCAGATTTTGGGCAGTTCGATACAGAGCAGCTCCTATATGAGCCATCTTAACACTACTTCGAGTTATAAAATCTAAGTGATGAAGAAAAGATACATCATCCATAGAGAGGGCACCATAAGGTGCGATCTGCTGGTCACAAAGCCAATAGGGTCAAAATCCGGGGCGTCGAGAGATTAAAAGGTTCAACAGTTCAAGGTCTTTTAGGAGGAGGGACGGCCGAAGAAGAAACCACAGCAGTAGTAGAAGATTGTGGGGGATCCACTAAATGGACCCGAGGTGTAGGGATCATTCTCCTCGGGCCAGGAGAGCTCGGCACAAACAGCTTAGAAGGAACTTGAAAAGTTCCTTCCCCATCTACACGGGCCAAGGTGTTTTGAGCTGCAGTAGCTTTCCTCGCCTTCTTGAAGGCCTTCATTGCATCATTATTCTTAGCCATCTCTGGAAAATGGAAAACAACAATTTATCATACTAGGAAGAAAGGGGAAAAAGCAAAATACAAAGAAATAGTATACATCAAGTAATACCCAATATATCTCAGACAAGGGAGGGGTCTCCCAAACATTTTTTGGTATCTAAATGAGGAGGTTCCCCCCAAAGATCTTCCAAAACCGTCAAAAAGGCCTGTTCGACCTCATCAAGCATCTTCCATGTATAACGGGATACTACTACATTCTGCTGCCAATGTAAAGGGAAGGATTGTTCCCCATTCGCTTCCAGAAAAAAGGGACGAGCTCCTTCAACAGCTCAAACCTTGAAAAAGTAATTCTTGAAGTCCCTAAAAGACTCATCGTACATGGTGAAAATCTTGTGTCCTTGTGCAGATCTAAAAGAAACCCATGAGGCTTTCTTTTTTGATGAAATTTCGGGCTTAGTTAAAACAAACAAGTAAAGGAAAAGAGTTTGAGAGGGGATAACATTCAGTTCTTGACAAAGAAGTTGAAAAATCTTGATAAAGCCCCAGGAGTTTGGGTGAAGCTGGGACGGAGCTACATTACACGACCACAACAAATCGGTCTCAAACGAGGTAAAAGGAAAGGTGATGTCCAACTGGCTGAAGAAATAGGCATAAGCATAAAAGAAATGGCGCTCCCCCTGGGTCAGGGCAGGAAAGCAAACCCTCTCCTCGGACTCAGGTGCCACCAACTCATAATTCTTCTCCTGATCCCTACTCTTACAGAGACGGTGATGTTTCCTAAGCTCCACACAGAATTCAGCATTAACCACAAAAACACACATCAAAACAAGGGAGTTCAGCCAATCGGACATAACCTCAGGAACCTTAGAAGACATCTCTATAATATTTTTGCGAGAAGACATAGCCAACTAGTCCTACAAACAAGAAAAGGAGAGTGGATTACTAAAAATGTCTCGGACGAAACCAAAATAACTCAGCGAGCACAGTCCAAACACAGCACAAACAGTAAAAGAAACCCCAGGACCCACTCCCATAAGGTCTAGGGGCAACCTTTGGGGGCAATCAGGGAACAAAGAGTCAGAAAATCTACAAGGCTAAACGCCCTAACAAAATTTGCAGCAAGAACAAAGAATAACCTTTACCCAAAAAGTAACATCTCCTTCAAAGAAAAGCAATCAACAGAACAAAAGCCATCAAAAGGAGCAAACTTCCTCAAAACAACAAAGTTCATCAAAACAGGAGTAGCATACGAAGCCCTAAAAAGCCAAATCAGGAGAAAACACCCAGAAGCATACATAAGGGCAAAAAGAAGACCAGAAGGCATGCATCATAGTGATAAACCAAGCGTGATAATATACAAAGATTCAAGCTTTCTGTTCCGGGGGTTACCTGAAACTGTAGGTCAATCTCGGACGAGATCTTTTGTGCTAGTCGGGGGTGTTGTGTCCGACTTGGAGATGGTGTTGATCCTTCGTCCCCGGAGAGTGGGGGGTACCTGCAAGGGACTCCGATGCTTAAGTTAGCAAGGGTATTAAGCAGGTATTAAGTAGAATCAGAGTATGAGTTATACCTGGGTGCTCCAGTGTATTTATAATGGTGTAGAGTGACCTTTGCAGATAAGATAAGTTGGTTATCTTATCTTATCTTTATCTTTATCTTTCCTGGGAACCGCCCTTATCTCTATAGGCTTGGGCTGCCTTTAGATTGGGGTCGTATTCCTCTATTTGGACCCTTTATTGGGCTTTCATGTGACTTGGCCGAGCTCTTTGAGAAGAGGTCAGGTCATCCTGACCTGAAGAGGTCAGTTGCTTTGTCTGTAGAACATCCCGGGTCGGACAGCTCGACCCAGGGTATGAATAATGCCCCTGCTCGAGCTTGGTCTTCCTTTTTGAGGTTGAGTCTTTAGTTTCAAGATTTTTTATCCTTCTCAGGTGAAGCTGAACTCGAGCATTTTGTCGCTTTTGTCTTTGTAGAGTTCTCCTTTTTTGAATGCGGGACGTTTCTGTTCCGTTTCCTCTGAAAGCGCGTGCTTTTGCGTTAGTGCCCTGGCCTTGGGAATGCGCGAGGGTTTTTAATGCCCCCATTAATTGGTTTTCAATGCCCCGTTTCTCTTGCTTCTTTTATTTTGAACTTCACACATGGAGACGGTTTTTTCTCCTTTCTGTAACTTCCCCTTTTCTTCCTCACTTTTGTTGTTTTCGTCTGTCATCTGCCCTTTCGCGTTTTTCTTTTTGACATTGTTTGGCGATCATGGGTGCTCTTTTTGCTTTTGACGGCAACTCCTGATATCTTCGTCTTCGCTCTCCGCACGCTTCTCCTTTTTCAGGTTGGTTCATCTTCTCTTTTTTGCTTACATTGTTCTTCTTCCTGGTACAATAGGGTTTTTATTTGAGCGTATATTTGGGAAAGTTTGAACCTTTTCACTTTTTTGTATTTTTTTGTTGCTGCAATTTCTCACTTTTTCTTCTCTGATGTTCCCTTGGCAGTTAAAGCTTCCTAAGGCTTTTGCATGTTGTTGCCTGATTCGTTTGATTATTGAAGAAAAGATTGCACCTTTATCTGTTTTTCCATTTGGCATGTTCTTACTGTTGGGTGGACTGAGGTTGTAATTTCTACCAACGCTTATTTTGATGACTTGATTTGCTTTTTGTTGGGACGTGTAAAGATGTAGGCTTGTAGGCTTCCTTGAATCTTTTTTTTGCCTCCAAAGGATGCCTCTGAAACCTTTTGGATTGGGTCCTGAGGTTCCCTTTTCTTGCTTTTACCTGGTTTCTTTGACACCTATATGCTTTAGTTTTGTGAGTTGCCTTCGTTTATGCCCGAGTTGTTCGATTAGTGTTCTGAGGTGTTTTTTGAGTAATCCAATCTTCTTTTCTTTTTGTAGGACTAGTTAACCATATCTTCTCGCAAAAATATTGTTGAGACATCTTCCCAAGTCCCTGAGGGCATGGCCAATTGGGTGGATTCTATGGTCCTCTTATGCATCTCATTGGTTGACTCCGAGTTTTGTCAGCAACTTAGGCAGTTTCATAGGATTTATAGCAACAGTAGTGACGAGAAGAATTATGAGCTCATATCTCCAACTTCTGATGAAAGCGTTTGCTTTTCTTCCCGAATTGCTGGAGAGCGCCCCTTTTTCTATGCATATGACTTCTTTTTTAGTCAAATGAATATTACTCTTCCTTTTACCCCTTTTGAAACCAACCTGTTATGGTCCTGTAATTTAGCTCCATCCCAACTTCACCCCAATTCCTGGGGTTTTATAAAAATATTTCAGCTGCTGTGTCGTGAATTTGGCATCCCTGCTTCGCAATCTCTTTTCTTTTATCTCTTTGTTTTGACAAAGCCTGGTGTAGTGAAGAAAAAAGCCGCTTGGGTTTCTTTCCGAGCTTCACAGGGGAAAAAGGTTTTCTCCATGTTTGATGAGTCTTTTCGTGATTTCAAAAATTACTTTTTTAGGGTTCGAGCTGTTGAAGGAGCTCGGCCCTTTTTTCTAGATGAGAATGATGAGGCCACCTTTCCTTTAGAGTGGCAAAAGAATGTAGTGGTATCGAGATACTCGTGGGAGATGTTAGATGAGGCTGAACAAGCTTTTGTGACTGTGCTGGAAGAAAACTGGGGGGAGCCTCCTCATCTTGACACAAAGAAATTTTTAGCTAATCCCTCTCTCCTCCGAGCTGAGCTGGGTAGTGGTCAATTTTTTCTATTGGTTTGCTTGTTGTGTTTGTCTCTTGTGAGATCTTTTTCTGACTCGTAGCTTGGCTTCCTGTTTGTAATGTTTGTTTGCAGAGATGATTAAGAATAATGAGTCCATTAAGGCCTTTAAGAGGGCAAGGAAGGCTACTGCGGCTCAGAATGCTTCGGCCAAGGCGGCCGGGGAGGGAACTTCTCAGGTTTCATCTAAGCCTTTGGTTACAAGTTCTCTTGGGCCGAGGAAGGTTATCCCCACTCCTCGTGTTCTTTTGATTGACCCTTCTGCTGGTACTTCCTCTCCTTCTGTCGCTCATCTTCCAAAAAGACCTCGGACTGTCGAGCCGTTTAATCTTGGTGCTCCTAACTTTGATGCTGTTGGGTTTGTAGATCAACAAATTGCTCCCTATAGTGTCATGCCTACCGACGATGTATCCATTCTTCATCATTTGGATTTTATTAGTCGGAGTGGTATTACACTGGCACACATGGGAGCGGCTTTATACCGAACTGCTCAAGATTTTCCTATCCATGCTACCAAGGCTTTTATGGAGGAGGCAAAATCAGAGTTTGACCGAATTAAGGGTTTGAAGGAGGAGCTCGAGGTGAAAGTGGCCGAGCTGGAGAAGGAGCTGAAGGGGAAAAGGCCAGGGCTGTTGGTCTGGCAGCTGCCCCACAACTGGCCGAGGATACAGAGGTAAAACATAAGGATAGCTATGTTACTACTTATAGAGAGATGATGGAGCTCAGGAGTAAGATGGAATCTTCTCGGCTGATTACACCGAACTTCAAGGTCATCTTGTAGGTAGTGTTACTGCGGCTTATGAGAATCTGAAAGAGCAATTTTGAGTTCTTGCGCCAGATCTCGACCTTTCCCTTAGTAGTCTGGACAATGTTGTTAAGAATGGTAAGATTGTCCCTGACGATCCCGATGATAATGATGATGATCGTCCTTCACTACCTGCTACCAAGACTTCTACTGTACCGACTTCTCCGACTTCTACTGCTGGGATCAGTCGTCTAGAAGGGGAACCGGATTGCCAGGTCTTGAACCGAGATGATGGGACGGTAGATGCGGTGCCCCTTCAGACTCGTCCTCCTTCACCCCAAGTTGATGCTGCTGAGAAGTCTTCTGATGTTGTCTGAGTTTTCTCCCTTTTTAATGTAAATAGCCCGGCTTGTGGGCTTTTGAACTCTTTATCTTGTAACTGGTGTTTTGGTGACTGTTGATACTTTTTTGGTTACTTGTTTAGAAACTTTATTTTGAAAAACAAAGTAGTTTTCGAGCTTTCGGGGCTGATCTTGATGGCCTCTGGAGCTTGCTATTATCATAACTTAGTAGTTTTTATATCATGTCTGCTTGCACTCATCTTGGTACCTTCGTAGGCTGGGATATGATTAGCTTGATTATTTGGCTTGGTTTTGTTTGTAATCCTCCTTTTTAGACCTCGTTTAGATCTCTTTTGAGGACTATTTTTGTAATTTCTGTGTCCTGGGCCTGACTTCATCATGTCAGGTCCTGTCGAGTTTGCTTGGTAATCCTCTTTCTTGGACCTTATTCATGTCTCTTTTGGGAATTACCTTTTGTAGCTTTACATCTTTCTAGGCCGATTTCGTCATGTCGGGCCCCGTCGAGTTACTTGATGATCCTCTTTCTTGGAACTTGTTCAGGTCTCTTTCTGGGATTATCTTTGTAACTTATCTTTCTGGGCCGACTTTGTCACGTCAGGCCTTGTCGAGTTACTTGATAATCCTCTTTCTTGGACCTTGTTTTAGGTCTCTTTCAGGGATTATCTTTTGTAACTTTTTCTTCCCGGGCCGACTTTGTCACGTCGGGCCCTATCGAGTTACTTGATAATCCTCTTTCTTGGACCTTGTTTTAGGTCTCTTTCAGGGATTATCTTTTGTAAATTTTTCTTTCCGGGCCGACTTTGTCACGTCAGGCCCTGTCGAGTTACTTGATAATCCTCTTTCTTGGACCTTGTTTTAGGTCTCTTTCAGGGATTATCTTTTGTAACTTTTTATAAGAGTCTGATTTCGTCATGTCGGGCTCTTCGAAGATATAGTAATCCTCTTTCATAGGGTTGGCCAGACCTCTTTCCAAGGCTTTACTTATAACTTGGGTTGTTGTGGCCGGTCTGACTTTTTGTGCCGGCCAGTTTTTAAGTTATTTTATAGCAATCCATTTTATTAGGACCTCGTCAGGTCCTTTCTATGGATCACTTTCTATAACTTCTTGCATTATTCTATTTTCATCTTTGCCGATTTTGTAGAATTTGGGTTTTTAGCCCTCGTTTTTATCGTGACGCGCAGTGAATTCAGTTTTCACTTTCTGTCGATCTGTAGCTTTACAATCGGGCGATGAATGTTTTCAGAAAAATACGACTTGAGCATTTGTAGAGAATCTAAACAAATTTTATTAAAAGAAAATGCAAATATACATGAGGAGTTAATTTCCTAAGTCGGGTGATTTGTAGGTCTTAGCGGGGCGCCTCGTTAAAAAACCTTTTTCAGGAAAAAGAGTGTGCCTTGTCCAAGATCTTTTATCATCCCTAGCTATAGTACCTTCTTAGGTTGCAGGCGTGCCATGATCTAGGAAGCTCTCGCCCGTCGAGTTCGGAAAGCTTGTAGTAACCCTTTCCCAGTACTTTTATGACTCGGAAGGGTCCTTTTCAGTTTGCTGCCAACTTTCTTTCTCCAGGTCGAGTTGTTCCTATATCGTTTCAGATTAGGATGAGGTCATTTTCAGCAAAGGCCCGCTGTATTACTTTTCAGTTGTATCTGGAGGCCATTTGTCGTTTCAACGCCTCTTCCCTTATCCGAGCTTTTTCTCAAATTTTTGGAAGTAAGTCGAGCTCTTCCTTTTAAAGTTAGGAATTGGCTTTTTTGCTAAAATGGATTACTCTGGTTGATCCTTCTTCGACCTCCACTGGGATCATTGCCTCTATTCCGTAGGCTAATTGGAAAGGTGACTCCTTTATCGTGGAAAGTGGAGTCGTTCGATATGTCCATAGGACTTGCGGGAGCTCTTCAGCCCAGGCTCCCTTTGCATCCTGTAATCTCCGTTTTAACCCTGCTAGTATAACTTTATTAGCAGCTTCGGCTTGCCCATTGGCTTGGGGGTGCTCGACAGAGGTGAATTGTTGTGTTATATTCAAGTCGGCCGCTAGTTTTCTGAAGCCTGCATCTATGAACTGGGTACCATTGTCTGTAGTGATTGAGTATGGAACTCCGAACCTTGTGACGATGTTTCTATATAGAAACTTCTGACTTCTTTGAGTTGTGCCATTGGCTAGGGGTTCTGCCTCGATCCATTTTGTGAAGTAGTCTCTTCCTACTATGAGGAATTTGACTTGTCCCGATCCTTGAGGAAAAGGTCCGAGGAGATCGAGTCCCCATTTTGCGAATAGCCAAGGTGAGGTTACACTGATGAGTTCTTCTGGCGGGGCGTTGTGAAAGTTGGCATGTTTCTGGCATGACAAACATGTCCTCACAAATTATGTGGCTTCTTTTTGTAGAGTTGGCCAATAAAAACCTGCCCGAAGTACTTTTTTGGCGAGTGTCTGTGCTCCGAGGTGATTGCCACAAATGCCACTATGTACTTCTTCTAGGACATCCTTAGTGTTGGAAGTCGGCACGCATTTTAGCAATGGTATTGAAATCCCTCTTTTGTATAAAGTATTATTTATGATGGTGTAGTATTGTGCTTCCTGTTTTAACCTCTTTGCCTCTTTCTCATCTGTAGGGAGGGCTTCTGTTGTGAGGTAATTAATTATGGGGTCAATTCATCCCTGATCGCGACCTGTTATAATTAGGACCTTTTCTTCTTCTGAGATTGATGGATTCTGTAGAATTTCTTGGATAAGGCTTCTATTGTTGCCTCCTGGTTTGGTGCTGGCTAGTTTTGAGAGTGCATCAGCCTGGGGATTCTGTTCTCGGGGTATATGTCGAATCTCATACTCTCCGAGTTGTCCGAACTGTTCCCTGGTTTTGTCCAAGTACTTTTCAATAGTGGGATCTTTGGATTGGTAGCTTCCTATTATTTGTGAAGTGACTACCTGTGAGTTGCTGAAGATGATAAGTTTTTGAGCTCCAACGTCCCTAGCCAGCTTCAAACCAGCTAGTAGTGCCTCATATTCCGCTTGATTGTTTGAGGCAGAGAACCCGAATTTGAGGGAGAGTTCAATTTGGGTCCCCTGGTCGCTTTCAATTATTATGCCTGCGCCACTTCCCGTTTTATTTACGGAGCCATCCACATATAGATTCCATTCAGCGGGGATTTCCGGTGTGTCCGTAAATTTCACAATGAAGTCGGCCAGATATTGAGATTTGATGGCCGTCCGAGCTTTGTATTGAAGGTTGAATTTGGACAACTCAACTGCCCATTGCAAGATTCTGCCTGCCAAGTCTGTTTTCTGTAAGATTCCTTTTATGGGCTGGTTGGTCCGAATTGTAATGGTGTGAGACTGGAAATATGGGCGAAGTCGTCGAGATGTAATTATTGAGAGCGTAAGCAAACTTTTCTATTTTCTGGTAGTTCAGCTCAGATCCTTGTAAAGCTTTGTTGATAAAGTATATGTGTTGTTGTCCGCTGTTGTCTTCTCGGACCAATGCTGAGGCTATTGCCCGATTTTCCACTGCGAGGTACAAGATGAGTGGTTCTCCTTCCCGTGGCCGACTTAATATAGGTGGCCGTCCCAGAAATTTTTTGAAGTCTTAGAAGGCTTGCTCGCATTTATCCGTCCATTCAAACTCCTTTCCCTTCCTTAGAGTGGCGTAGTGATGCCAAGGCATCTTGGCTAGTTTTACTAGCCATTTTTTTGTAAGCTTTAGGTTGGTTTCATGCATTTCTTAGGAAATAAGTAAGTATTTGGTTGGAAATGCAATCATACCATGATTCAAGCAAACATTGTGAATTTTGAATGATTTCATGAGAATTATGCATAAATTGAATGATAAATTGGATGATGCATGATCCCATGATTAAGAGCAAGACTTTGATGCACTTTTTTTGATTGATTTCAGGCCAAAAGAAGAAGAGAAGAGCCACGTTAGTGGCTACGTTAGTTACACTAACGTGGGCACTGATGTGGAAGGAAGGAAAGCCCCAACGTTAGTGAGAAAAGTTAGTGGCATTAACTTTGAAGAAAGGGGTATAAGCCAACGTTAGTGGAAAAGGTGAACGCCACTAACATTTTTGAAGCAAAAAAGACTGACGTTAATAGCCACGTTAACTACATTAACGTGGTAGTTAACGTGGAAGGAAAGAAAGATGCCAACGTTAGTGGAAAAGGTGAACGCCACTAACGTTTTCGAAGCAAAAAGACCCACGTTAACAGCCACGTTAACTTAGTTAACGTGGTAGTTAACGTGGAAAGAAAGGGAGATACCAACGTTAGTGGAAAAGGTGAGTGCCACTAATGTTGGCGAGGCAAAAAAGACCCACGTTAACTTCTACGTTAACTAAGTTAACGTGGAAATTAACGTAGGCAAAAGTCCCACCTGGCAGCCTGACCATGCCTTCTTCAAACATGCATAACTTGAGCCACAAAGCTCCAAATGAGGTGATTCTAGCGGCATCGAAAAGTAAGATTTCAGAGCTTTCCAAGCATATATGGCACTACATGGTTGACACTAAATTTGTGGGAGAAAACCTGCCCCGAAAGTGCAAAGATGAACATGGTATCAACCTGTAGTAAGGCCAACTGACCTCTTCACCTTCAAAGAAGTATAACTCGAGCTGTAGAGCTCCAAATGATGCGCTTTCAAAATTGTTGGAAAGTAGACATTTAGAGCTTTCCAACGATATATAATAGTATGGGGTGGACATTTAGTTTGAGCCCCTGATCGCTAGCCTTATTGTGACTCACGTTTTCCACTAACGCTAGTCGCTAGCGTTAACGTGACTCACGTTTTCCATTAACGCTAGCGACTATGCCAGCGACCATGTCCACTTCAAAAGAGCATAAATTGAGTTACAGAGATTCAATTGAGATGATTCTAGTTGCGTTAGAAAGCTGACATTCAGAGCTTTCCAAAGATATATAATAGTCTATAGTGGGCATGAAATTGGAGCACAAACAAGAGGCATCTTTTAAGCCCCAAAAACACCAAAGCAATAAAGCCAAGTCACCCTGGACCTCAATTTGATTCACTTCTCTTGGACCACCCAACCTCAAGAAAGCAAACCCAAAAGTGTCAACCAATCAAGGCCACAAGAAGCATCTAGAATAGGAATTTTTATTTAATTGTAATTTGCTTTTAATTTCATTTTGTAATTTAGGAGAGCCTATATAAATGCTTTAGTTTTTACTTTGAAATGGGGGATTGGACGGAAGGGAACACAGAAATTGGGATTGCAAGAGGGGTCTTCGGACTCCCTCCCCTCACTCACTTTTCCTTCTCTTCTTTTCTTTGTACTTTTCATTTATGAATTTGGAAGTTTCAATGTTAGTTTTAATCTTCATCTTTACTTTCCTGCACTTTCTTCTTTTTTATTTTGGTAGAGCAATGATCAACTAACTCTTTTCATTGGGTTAGAGAGCTCTATTGTGATTCAATGGATCAATTATAGTTCTTATTCTTCTTCTTCTTTCTTTTCTCTTGATTTTACTAGAGAGCTTTCGATCTTCATCCAATTGGGTAATTATCTCGGAAGAGAAATTTCTCATACTTGGATTTCCTCTTAACCTTGGAAGAGGAATGAGGAAATCATGCTAGAAATGCTCCCTAACATTAGGATTAGGTTGGGGGTTAGATGGATATTGTGACATTTAATCCTACCAATACTTTGATCTATGAATGTGTGACTATAATCCTACCAATACTTGATTTAGGAATGCATGTGGTATAATCAGCGACCATACTTCATCTCTTCTCATGAGCAATTGACCAAGGAATTGGCTATTGATCAAGATTTGAGAGATTGGATTACCAAGGAATTGGAATCCAATCACTTAAGATTGCCAAGGAGATCAATGAATGCATTGATTGAGGGAGAGATGAGAATGAACTTGATTCGGAGGATTGCAATATCTCTTGATCCCAATGTTCATTTTATTTTTAGTTCTTACATTTACTTTTCTTGCCATTTTACTCTTCTGCACTTTATTGCTTTCTTTACTTTTATGCCATTTACATCTCCTTGTTACTTATCACTCCAATATAATTCATCTAACTAGGATAATCAATTAACCATTGATTGCTTAATCCGTTACTTTGTGATATTGCCTCACTGGAAATTTCCTCATATGTGACAATGGAGATTCCAATTTCTTTTGGTGACTATTGTTTGAGACAGAGCTTTTTGCAAGAAAGAAAGGAGCATCCATCATATGGTAGTCAATCAAATTTCATGAAAAACTCTCTACCACCAAAGAATGATCCACCTTACTATGCTCATGGTGGGTGGAAGTATCAAGAACATGAAATGGGGTGCTTCCCAGGGCCACAAAATGGTACATATTTTGGTGAAATTGATCACTACTCAAGTTGTGGCTGGGAAGATCAAAATCAAAGAGATTTCACTCATTCATACCCCATTCATCAAGAGCCATCACCTCTCAATTATACAACCTCACTTTCAAGTTTTACACGCCTAAATTCTTCATCATTTGAGTATGCCTCAGCACAAAGGTCTATCCCAAATCCATACAATTCATTTCATCATCCACAAAACTCAATCCACTACCCACAAGACTCATACCACTTTCAGAACACACAACCACAAAACAACCAACAAATACAACCTACCCAACCTCCTTTAGATTGACTTGCTAGGATGGAACTCATTCTTGAAGAACTCAAAAGAAGTAGAGAAGAAGATATACTCACTAGGATAGAACTCCTCCTTGAAAAAATAATGAAGACAACCGAAGAGGAGAAAATAGCAGAAAGGGACCATAAAGAAAAACTGAGATAGAATGCACAACTCTATTCTGAAGAACAATTCATTGAAGAGCTGAAATCACAACTCTATTCACTCTCTCTAGAAACAGAGGAGTGCATTCAACGGTCAAGAACAAGGGAGGAAGTCAATCAAGGGAGCCCACACTCTAATGACACAGAGAGTTGCATAAAGAGTGACACAGAGAGTTGCATAAAGAGTGAGTTCATTGAACCACCAATTCAAGATGTTCTTGATGAAGAGAATGCTCCAACCATCATACAATACCCAAGTCCTGAAATCAAGGTGGTGAAGGCAATCAACATGAGCACTAAAAAGAGGATGGTGACCAAGAAAAGAAGGACAATATCCATGAAGAAGAAAAGGTCAACCAAAAGCCATCCCACCCCTATCCCTACAAGCAAGTTTCCTCAAGCTAACAACAAAAGAAAGCTTGCTGCGGAGAGGCACTCGAAGCAAGGGGCATTAACTGGCTCCTCTTTCATCTTGAGGTCATTCCTCTTAACAAACTGGAAGAAGAGGAAGAAAGTCATGAACAACATGTCAAGCTAATGACATTAAAAGAGCGCTTATTGGGAGGCAACCCAACCGTAGGTAACATTTCCTTGCTTTGCTTAGTTTACTTTCAATAACTTGGCATATGATTGGATTCTAAATTTGGTGTTGCCATGCAACAATTTGATTTTCAATCTTCACTGGGTACTTGCAACATTCTAAATTGAGAGTGTCACTAAGTTTGGTGTGTCACTTATCTTTCATGCAAGGTACCAAGCACACCACTTATTAATGCAATCAAAATGTCTCTGTTTGTATCTCTTGTGCCTTTATTGTGTCCTTAATCTGGCTTGCTGAAACACATGCATACTCACACTTCATTCTAAGACATTCATGATCCATCATAGACCCCATCACCACTGTTTTAATTGTTGCTTGAGTATAAGCAAGCATTCTAAATTTGGTGTGGGAAGGAAAAGAATAGGAGAAAAAGGGCAACAACAATGAAGATGAACTACAAGGTGGTAAAGTTCCTTTTTCCTCTTATTTATTTCCAGCACTTTAAATTGCATGATTGTCTTATATTTCCTTTGTATGAATGTATGATTACTCCTTGTGAATAAGCATAATGTGATATTTGATTTGTAACATGTTGCTATGATATCATGATTATCATCTTGAGTTTTACTTGCACCCAATCTCTTTAAGAATGCAACAAAGAAATCATTCTCTTGAAAGGAAAATGTTGAAGAATTTTATAAATCATGGGGCAAGCAAAAGATTAAGAGGAGTGGAGGTTCTGATTGTAGGATTGTGTATTGAGGTTGCATGTTTATGAAAACTTGCATGGTAGCTCATAGAGAGGAAATGAAGTTTAGAGAAGTATTATGGAATTTCTCAAACATCTATTGATCCAAGAAGCAGTAACAAAAGAAAACAAAAGAAAAAGAAAAACAAAGAACAAGCCCAAGGCTCTGAGCATCAATTACTAGGAAGAAAAAGAAAGAAACAAGAACTCAAAGAGTTATTGTCCTAGTTAAATGCTTGTGGTAAATTTGTATCAAGGAGAGAGGCTTGAGCAAGTAAATCCTAAGGGGTGCTTCAACACCTAATACCTTAGACCAATTGGTTTGGGAGTATTGATTGAAAGCTTACCTTAAAAAGCCGCTTTGATACATGACACCTAGAGTCGAGGCCAAATTCCACAAAGAAAGAAAAATGTTAGAAAATAAGTGATGCTTCAAGGTTACAATCTATAAAGAGATTTTCATAATATCATTTGAATGAAAGTCCTAAGATCTAAGACTTCCAAAATGTGAGGACTAATGAGCACTGGAATCCTTGTATAAGCATACAAATTAGAGTTCACCCCACTGTCACTTATTCACTTCACCCACTAAGGCATCATAAGCAATTCTTCAATATATTCTAATTAAAGAGAATTCTTTGTGCATATTTCTTTTCTTGCTTGGGGACAAGCAAGCTTTAAGTTTGGTGTTGTGATGCCAGGGCATCTTGGCTAGTTTTACTGCAGTTCTGTCCCCTCCAAAATGGCCTCCATAGCATGAGTCGTGGCAATTCCATAGGACCTCTCGTCCTTTTTCTTCCGAGACACATCTTCTAAGGATTCCATCTGAACACTTCTTGAAGAGATATGGCTCATTCCAGACAAAATATTTTGCATCATTTATGAGCTTTCTTTTTTGATGTTTATTGATCTCTGGAGGTAGAGCCCTGGTTGCCTTGAAGTTAGCAATGTCTGCAAACCATGGTGCTTTGTGAATTGTCATCAATTGCTCATCAGGGAAGAGCTCGTTCACACTTGTATCATGTGTTCCACCTTCCTCATGATGGATTCTGGATAAGTGATATGCTACCTTGTTCTCCACTCCTTTCTTGTCTCTGATTTCAATATTGAATTCCTACAACAATAAGATCCATCTTATTAGTCTTGGTTTTGATTCTTGCTTGGCAAATAAATATTTAAGCGTTGTATGATCTGTGAAAATAATCACTTTAGCACCAATGAGATATGATCTGAACTTGTCACATGCAAAAACTATTGCTAACAACTCCTTTTCAGTAGTGGTATAGTTTCTTTGAGCATCATTGAGGACTTTGCTAGCATAGTATATCACATGGACTAAATTGTCTTTCCTCTGCCCTAACACGGACCCAAGTGCAAACTCAGATGCATCACACATCAATTCAAAGGGTAAGTTCCAATCAGGGGGGGAAATGATAGGAGCAGAGGACAATTTCTTTTTCAAGTTTTCAAATGCTAGCATGCATTTCTCATCAAAATTAAATGGTGTATCAGACATTAGGAGATTGCTTAAGGGCTTGGCTATCTTTGAAAAATCTTTAATAAACCTTCTATAAAAGCCAGCATGCCCCAAAAACTCCAAATTGCCTTGACATCACTGGGTGGAGGTAACTTTTCAATTAGCTCCACCTTAGCTCTGTCTACCTCTATGCCTTGATTAGAAACTTTATGGCCAAGAACTATTCCCTTTGTCACCATGAAGTGACATTTTTCCCAGTTCAAGACTAAGTTGGTTTCTTGACATCTTTTCAATACCAATGCAAGATGGGTTAGGCAACTAGGGAAGGAATCTCCAAATACTGAGAAGTCATCCATGAAAACTTCAATGAACTTCTCTATCATATCTGAGAAGATGGAGAGCATGCAGCGTTGGAAGATTGCAGGTGCATTACATAGCCCGAATGGCATGCACCTATAGGCAAACACTCCATATGGGCAAGTGAATGATGTTTTCTCTTGGTCTCTTGGATCAACCACTATTTGGTTGTATCCTGAATACCCATCTAGAAAACAATAATATGCATGTCCCGCAAGTCTTTCCAACATTTGGTCTATGAAGGGAAGTGGGAAGTGATCTTTTCTTGTGGCCTCATTAAGCTTCTTGTAGTCGATACACATTCTCCAGCCTGTAATGGTTCTTGTAGGGATTAGCTCATTCCTTTCGTTGGGCACCACAGTGATTCCCCCTTTCTTGGGAACCACCTGAACTGGACTGACCCATTGGCTGTCTGAGATTGGATAGATTACTCCTCCCTGCCACAACTTCATGACTTCTTTCTGCACTACTTCTTTCATTGATGGATTTAACCTTCTTTGGGGCTGAATGGAAGGTCTGGCACCTTCTTCTAAAAGTATTTTATGCATGCATATGGCTGAACTGATTCCCTTCAAGTCAGCAAGTGTCCATCCAATCGCATCTTTATGCCGTCGTAAGACTTGAAGCAACTCTTCCTCTTGTTCTTGGGTGAGAGCTGAATTTATGATTACTGGATAGCTTTTATTTTCTCCCAAGTATGCATACTTAAGAGTGGTTGGCAGTGCCTTAAGCTCCAATTTGGGTGCTTCTTTTCTTTCCTCCTTCTCTTCTAGCCCACTTTGAACATGTATTTCAGCGGCTGCAGCTTTTTCGCTTGTTGCTAACTCCTCTTCTGTTGATGCTTTATGCTCTTCTTCAAGAGTTTCTTGTACCAAAGCTTCTACTGAGTCCAGCCTCATACATTCTCCCAATAAGTCATGTGGGTATCTCGTGGCCTTAAACACATTGAATGTCATTTTCTCCTCGTGTAATCTGAGGAGAACTTCACCCTTTTGGACATCAATAATGGCTCCGGCAGTGGCTAAAAATGGCCTCCCCAGGATGATGGAGGTCTTAGCTCCTTCTTCCATGTCTAGTACTATGAAATCTGCTGGGAAAATGAAGTCTCCCACCTTCACCAACAAGTCTTCTACTAGCCCATGGGGAAATTTGAATGACCTATCTGCTAGTTGGAGGGCCATTCTTGTTGGTTTGGCTTCTTCAATCTTCATCTTTTTCATCATTGCTAGAGACATTAGATTTATGATGGCTCCTAGATCACATAAGGCCTTTTCCACAGTGATTTCTCCAATGATACAAGGGATTTGAAAACTCCCAGGATCCTTCAATTTTTGAGATAATTTGTGTTGGATGATGGCGCTGCATTCTTCTGTAAGTATCACAGTCTCATTATTCTTCCAGCTCCTCTTTTTGGTCATCAACTCCTTCAAGAACTTGGCATAGAGTGGCATTTGCTCGATTGCTTCAGCGAAGGGTATGTTTATTTGTAATTTCTTGAAGATCTCCAAGAATCTTGAGAATTGGTTGTCCTCTCCCTTCTTCTTTAATTGCAACTGCTGTGGGTATGGGGCCTTTGAGAGGCATGGATTGGGTACTTCTCTTTCTTGATGTGACTTGGGGATTGAGGGGAGAGATCTTATTGCTGATCCAGCCAGGAATCTGGACAAGGCTACCAACCGCCGGTTGAGTTGTTGTACCGACAAAGAGGACTTTTCATGTCGAGTACGGCCCTGCACTTGTCCGAGTTTGCCTCGATTCCTCTCTGTGTGATCATAAAACCCAAGAATTTACCAGCTTCTACTATGAAGGTACATTTCGTGGGATTGAGTCACATGCCGTGTCGTCTTATGGTGTTGAATACTTGTGTCAGGTCGGATAATAACATCTCTTCGTTTTGCGTCTTCACTAGCATGTCGTCTACGTAGACCTCTATGATCTTTCCGATGTGATCCAAAAAAACTTTGTTCATTAATCTTTGGTAAGTGGCTCCCGCGTTTTTGAGACTGAAGGGCATAACAATGTAGCAGTAATTTGCCTTTGGGGTTAAGAAAGAGGTTTTTTCTTGGTCGGGTGGGTACATTGGGATTTGGTTATATCTTGAGTATGCGTCCATAAAGGAGAGGTATTTGTATCCAGAGGAGGCATCTACCAGTGCGTCGATGTTTAAGAGCGGATAAGGATCTTTCGGGCAAGCTTTGTTGAGATCGGTATAGTTGGTGCATATTCTCCACTTCCCATTTGACTTTTTTACCAAAATGACATTAGCAAGCCATAGCGGGTATTTGACTTCTCTTGTGAAGCCTGCCTCCAGTAGAGCTCGTACCTGTTCTTCCACTGCTTGAGAGCATTCTGGTCCTAGCTTTCTGCGCCTTTGTTGTACCGGCCGAGATCCTGGGTAGACTGCTAGCTTGTGGCACATTAGTTTGGGATCTATGCCTGGCATGTCT
>NC_029775.3:54643737-54651688 GCF_000817695.3 Arachis duranensis | reverse complement strand
CGATCTGGATTTTCTCTATTTCTCCTTTAGGTTGTGGGTTGAGCTCCTCCCGCCTCCGAACTCCATCGAACTCGATTGTGTGGAATTCTTCTCATCTGCCTCTGAGGTTTAGACTTTCGTTGTAATAGCGGCGCGCCATCTTCTGATCTACCTTTATTGTGGCTATTCCACCTGCAGTTGGGAACTTCATGCATAGATGCGGAGTCGAGACTATTGCGCCGAGCTGATTTAACGTTGCCCGACCTATTAGGGCGTTGTAGGCTGAGCTTACGTTGACGACGATGTAATCTATTTTGAGTGTTCTTGACTGACTTCCTTTTTCAAAAGTTGTGTGGAGCGAGATGTATCCCATCGGTTGAACTGGGGTATCTCCTAGCCCGAACAGGCTGTCCGGATATGCTCTGAGTTCTTTTTCTTCCAAGCCGAGTTTGTCGAAAGCGGTTTTGAATAAGATATCGGTAGAGCTCCCCTGGTCTATCAACGTGCAGTGAAGATTTGTGTTTGCCAGTATAATAGTGATGACCATGGGATTGTCATGCCCTGACGCGACGCCGGATGCTTCTTCCATGGTCATCTGTTTGTATCTTTCCCAAGCTTCATAGAGGGATTCAACATCTTTTTGTTTGAAAGTCTGAACATCCACTCTAAGCTTGCTCAGTTTTTGAGGAGGAAAGAACTTAGCCAAGAAGGCCGTGACCAGCTTATTCCAAGAGTCCAGGCTATCTTTAGGTTGAGAGTCCAACCATGCTCTAGCTCTGTCTCTTACAACAAAAGGGAAAAGCATGAGCCTGTAGACTTCAGAATCTACTCCATTAGTCTTAACAGTCTCACAAATCTGCAAAAACTCAGTTAAAAACTGGTAGGAATCTTCTGATGGAAATCCATGAAACTTGCAGTTCTATTGCATTAGAACAACTAGTTGAGGTTTCAGCTCAAAATTGTTTGCTCCAATGGTAGGAATTAAGATGGTTCTTCCATTAAACTTGGAAGTAGGTGTAGTATACTCACCAAGCATCCTTCTTGTATTATTGTTATTGGGTTTGGCTGCCATCTCCTTTTCTTGTTCGAAAGTTTCAGCAAGGTTGTCTCTAGATTGTTGTAATTTAGCTTCTTTTAGTTTCCTCTTCAGAGTCCTTTCAGGTTCTGGATCAGCTTCAACAAGAATGCCTTTTTCCTTGTTCCTACTCATATGAAAGAGAAGAGAACAGAAAAAGAAGAGGAATCCTCTATGTCACAGTAAAGAGGTTCCTTATTATTAGTAGAAGAAGAAGGGAATAAAGAAAGGAGAATCCAAACACAAGGGTAAGGATAGGGGCAGTGATTTGAGATGAAGAGAGGTGAAGAGAGGTGTTAGTAAATGAATAAATAAATAGGAAAATATGAGAGAGGGAGAAATTTTCAAAATTTAGAGAGGGAGAAGTAGTTAAGTTGTTTTGAAAAAGATAAGAAACAAATAAAAAAGTTAAATAGTTAGTTGAAAAAGATTTGAAAATCAAATTTGAAAAGATAAGAAGATAAGAAGATAAGAAGTTAGAAAAGATATTTTAAAATCAAATTTTTGAAAAAAAATAAAATTTTGAAAAAGATATGATATACAAGATAAGATAAGATAGATTTAATTTTTTAAAATTAAAATTAATTACTTAACTAACAAGAAACTAAAAGATAAGATTCTAGAATTTAAAGATTGAACCTTTCTTAACAAGAAAGTAACAAACTTCAAATTTTTGAATCAATCACATTAATTGTTAGTTATATTTTCGAAAATATGATGTAAAAGATATGAAAACGATTTTGAAAAATTTTGAAAAATATGTTTTTCGAAAATTTTCGAAAAACAAAGATAAAATTGAAAAGATATGATTTTTGAAAAAGATTTTGAAAGGATAAGATTTTTTAAATTGAAAATTTGACTTGACTTATAAGAAATAGCTAAGTTTTTAAAAATTTTTGACTAAGTCAACCCAAATTTTCGAAAATTATGAGAAAAATAAGGAAAAGATATTTTTTATTTTTGAATTTTTAATGATGAGAGAGAAAAACATAAAAATAACCCAAAACATAAAAATTTTGGATCAAAACACAAAATGCATGCAAGAACACTATGAATGTCAAGATGAACACCAAGAACACTTTGAAGAACATGATGAACATCAAGAACATGTTTTTGAAAAATTTTTGATGCAAAGAAAACAGGCAAGACACCAAACTTAGAAATCTTTAATGCTTAGATGATATGAATGAAAAAATGCACATGAAAAATAATAAAAGACACAAAACAAGAAAACATCAAGATCAAACAAGAAGACTTACCAAGAACAACTTGAAGATCATGAAGAACACTATGAATGCATGAATTTTTGAAAAATAATGCATAAATTTTAAAAATATGCAATTGACACCAAACTTAAAAATTGACTCAAGACTCAAACAAGAAACACAAAATATTTTTGATTTTTTTATGATTTTATGATTTTTTGTATTTTCTTAATAGATTTTTCAAAAACATATTTTGGAAAAATGAAGTAATGAATTCATAGTCCTCAATCAAAATACCTGGAATTAGACATGGCTTAATAGCCAGCCAAGGTAAAACATGTTATATGAAACTCTAGGATTCATTCTTGAAAACTCTGAAAATTTTCGAAAATAGGTGAGAAATTTTGAACAATATTTTTGAAAACTTTTTGAAAAGAAAATAAATAATAAAAAAAATTACCTAATCTGAGCAATAAGATGAACCGTCAGTTGTCCATACTCGAACAATCCCCGGCAACGGCACCAGAAACTTGGTGCACGAAATTATGATCATCAACAATGGCTCCAAAGACTTGGTAGTGCTCTCAAACGTGAATCACACTTAGTCACAACTCTGCACAACAAACCAGCAAGTGCACTGGGTCGTCCAAGTAATACCTTACGTGAGTAAGGGTCGATCCCACGGAGATTGTTGGTATGAAGCAAGCTATGGTCATCTTGTAAATCTCAATTAGGCGGATAATAAATGTTATGGTGTTTTCGAATAGTAAATAAATAAAATAGAAAATAAAGATAGAGTTACTCATGTAATTCAATGGTGGGAATTTCAGATAAGTGCATGGAGGTGCTGTGTTCCTTCTGAATCTCTGCATTCCTACTGCTTTCATCCAATCCATCTTACTCCTTTCCATGGCAAGATGTATGTAGGGTATCACCATTGTCAATGGCTACATCCCATCCTCTCAGTGAAAATGGTCCAAATGCTCTATCACAGCATGGCTAATCATCTGTCAGTTCTCGATCATGTTGGAATAGAATCCCTTGATTCTTTTGTGTTTGTCATCACGCCCAACAATCGCGAGTTTGAAGCTCGTCACAGTCATTCAATCTTGGAATCCTACTCGAAATACCACAGACAAGGTTAGACTTTCTGGATTCCCATGAATGCCACCATAAATTCTAGCTTATACCACGAAGATTCTGATTAAGGAATCCAAGAGATATGCGCCCGGGCTAAGGTAGAATAGAAGAGGTTGTCAGTCACGCGTTCATATGTGAGAATGATGATGAGTGTCACGGATTATCACATTCATCATGTTGAAGTGCAACGAATATCTTAGAATAAGAACAAGTGGAATTGAATAGAAAATAGTAGTAATTGCATTGAAACTTGAGGTACAACAGAGCTCCACACCCTTAATCTATGATGTGTAGAAACTCCACTGTTGAAACTACATAAGTGATGATGGTTCAGGCATGGTCGAATGGCCAGCCCCCAAAACGTGTTCAATAGTCTCCTAAGATGAATAACAAAATAAAACTGAGACCAAATATATATAATACAATAGTAAAAAGTCCTATTTATACTAGACTAGCTACTAGGGTTTACAAAAGTAAGAATTGATGCAGAAATCCACTTCCGGGGCCCACTTGGTGTGTGCTTGGGCTGAGCTTGAGCTTTACACGTGTAGAGGCTTCTTTTGGAGTTGAACGCCAAGTTGTAACGTGTTTTTGGCGTTCAACTCTGGTTCGTGACGTGTTTCTGGCGTTTGACTCCAGAATGCAACATGGAACTGGCGTTCAGCGCCAGTTTACGTCGTCTAATCACAAATAAAGTATGAACTATTATATATTTCTGGAAAGCTCTGGATGTCTACTTTCCAACGCCGTTAAGAGCGCACCATTTGGAGTTCTGTAGCTCCAGAAAATCCACTTCGAGTGCAGGGAGAATCCAACAGCATCAGCAGTCCTTTGTCAGCCTTCTTATCAGAGTTTTGCTCAGGTCCCTCAATTTCAACCATAAATTACCTGAAATCACAGAAAAATACACAAACTCGTAGTAAAATCCAGAAATGTGAATTTAGCATAAAAACTAATGAAAACATCCCTAAAAGTAGCTAAATCCTACTAAAAACTACCTAAAAACAATGCCAAAAAGCGTATAAATTATCCACTCATCAGTAACCTTCGAAACAGACTCTGTTCAGGATAACCTTGTAGTACACTGAGCTCCAGGGCCACCTTGTAGGCAGCGTGAATACTGCTTATGAGAATTTGAAGGCTCAGGTTTGAGTTCTTACGCCCGAGCTCGACCTCACTCTATTCAGCCTGGACAACATTGTAGTAGATGGAAAGATTGTCCATGACGGCTCGGATGATGATGATGTAGATGTAGACCTCTTCCTGAGCCATCTGCCAAAGCCTCTGCTATCCCAGCTTCTTCAACCCCTACTACCGAGGTTGGCCATCCTGAGTCGGACCCTGATGTCCAGATTCTGAACTGGCCGGATGGGACCGTAGATGTCGTCCCTCTTGCGACTCGTCCTCCTTCTCCCCGGGATGCTGCCACTGAAGAATCTTTGCATCCTTTTTAGTTTCTGTTTTATTTTCATATCTTGTGATGGCCCGACTTGTGGGTCTTTTGGACTTCTATTTTGTGATTGTTTGATCTTTTTTTACTTTGGATACTTTTAGTTGCTTTTTCTTTAGCAACTTTATTTGGAAAAACAAAGTATCTTCTCAAGCTCTTGGGGTCGACTTTCAAGTGGCCTCTTGAGTCTGTTTTATTATAACAGCTTTGTTTCTTTGTGGTATGCTCTTCTACAGCTTTCTTTAGTACATTTCAGGAATCTTAAGAATGTCAGAGTTTTGTTGTCCGACCTCTTTTTTGGTTCCCTTTGCGAGGTCGTGGCTTGCTTTGGGTCGAGCTAGGTCTCTTCTAGCGCACGTTTTTCGTCTTGAGTTATTTTTAGAAATCCCTTGGGTTTACTTTTTATAACTTTGTTCGCTTTATTTTGGCTTGGGCCGACTTCTTCATGTCGGTCCCTTCTAAGTTATTTCTAGTAATCCATTTTTTGGACCTTGTCCGGTCTCTTTTTATGGATTACTTTTTATAACATTTTGTCGCTTTTGATCGGCTTGGGCTAACTTCTTCGTGTCGGTCCCTTCTAAGTTATTTATAGTAATCCATTTTTTGGACCTTGTCCGGTCTCTTTTTATGGATTACTTTTTATAACTTTTTGTCACTTTCTCGGGCCGACTTCTTCATGTCGGTTCTATTTAAGTTATTTCTAGTAATCCATTTTTTGGACCTTGTCTGGTCTCTTTTTATGGATTACTTTTTATAACTTTTTGTCTCTTTGATCAAATTTGGGATGACTTCTTCCTGTCGGTCTCTTTGGAAGTTGTTTCTAGTAATCCGCTTTTTAGGGCTGGCCAGGCCTCTATTTAGGGATTACTTTTTATAACCTTTTGTCGCTTTGATCTGGTCCGACTTCTTTTGCGTCGGTCCATTCTAAGTTATTTCTAGCAATCCATTTTTGTTTCAGACCTCATCAGGCCTCTATTCGTGGATCGCTTTTTATAACTTCTTGCATTATTCTGTTTTTATCGCTTTTCATCTTACTGATTTTGTAGAGTTTGATCTTCGCTTGGTCGATCTTTGATGAATTCGGTTTTTATTCTTGTCGACCGCGTCGGGCAGTGAATTTGGTTGGCACTTTTACCAATCTGTAGCTTTATAATCGGGCGATGAATTTTTGCGTTTTCAGATTAATGCATCTTGATAAAGAGATTTGGTAGAAAATCTGAAAAATTTTATTCAAAATAGAAAATATCCGAATATATACATGTGGGTGCTAACCCTAGGTAATTTTGTAGATCTTGGTTTGGTGCCTCATTAAAAAACCATTTTCAGGAAAAAGAGTGCACCTTTGTCCTAAGATCATTTATTACCTTTTAACTATAGTACCTTCTTAAGTTGCAGGCGTGCCATGATCTCGGTAGCTCTCGCCCCTCGAGTTCGGACACTTTGTAGTAGCCTTTTCCCAGTACCTCTGTGACTCGGTAGGGTCCTTTCCAGTTAGCTGCCAGCTTTCCCTCTCCGGTTCGACTTGTTTTGATATCATTTCGGATTAGGATGAGGTTATTGTTGGCGAAGCTTCGCTGTACTACTTTTCAATTGTACCTTGAGGCCATGTGGCATTTTAACGCTTCTTCTCTAATCCGAGCTCTTTCTCAGACTTCTGGAAGCAGGTCGAGCTCTTCCCCTTGATGCTGGGAGTTGGCTTCTTCACTATAGAGGATCGTTCTAGGAGATTCCTCTTCGATTTCTATCGGTATCAATGCCTCCATTCCATAAGCCAATCGGAAAGGTGATTCCTTTGTGGTAGAATATGGAGTTGTCCGATATGCCCATAGGACTTGTGGGAGCTCTTCAGTCCAAACTCCCTTTGCATCCTGTAGCCTCCGTTTTAGCCCAGCTAGTATGACTTTATTGGCCGCTTCTGCTTGTCCATTAGCTTGTGGGTGTTCTACGGATGTGAATTGGTGCATTATTTTCAAGGCGGCTACTAACTTTCTAAAGCCTGCATCCATGAATTGAGTGCCATTGTCAGTGGTGATGGAGTAAGGGACCCCAAACCTTGTGACAATGTTCCTGTATAGGAGTTTTCGACTTCTTTGGGCAGTAGCATTGGCTAGGGGCTCCGCTTCAATCCATTTTGTGAAATAGTCTACTCCTACAATGAGGAACTTGACCTGTCCCAATCCTTGGGGGAAGGGCCCGAGGAGGTCGAGTCCCCACTTTGCAAATGGCCAAGGTGATGTTACGCTGATGAGTTCTTCTGGTGGGGCGATGTGGAAGTTAGCATGCTTCTGACATGGTGGACATGTCTTAACGAACTCGGTTGCCTCTTTTTGCAAAGTCGGCCAAAAGAATCTGGCTCGGAGTACTTTCTTGGCAAGGGCTCGTGCTCCGAGATGATTGTCACATGTGCCACTGTGTATCTCTTCTAAGACCTCTTTTGTGTTAGAGGTCGGTACACATTTCAGTAGAGGTGTTGAAATCCCTCTTCTGTATAGGATGTTGTTTATGATGGTGTAATATTGTGCCTCCCGCTTTAACCTCTTTGCCTCCTTCTTATCTGTAGGGAGTATATCTGTTTTGAGGTAGCTGATTATGGGGGTCATCCATCCTTGATCCCATCCTGATATGGCTAGGACCTTTTCCTCTTCTAAGATTGACAGGTTCTGCAGTATTTCCTTGATGAGGCTCCTATTATTGCCCCCTGGTTTGGTGCTGGCTAATTTTGAGAGTGCGTCAGCTCGAGCATTTTGTTCCCGAGGTATATGTCGGACCTCACATTCCTGGAATTGTCCGAGTTGATCGCTGGTTTTGTCCAGGTACTTTTTTATAGCGGGATCTTTGGCTTGGTAGGTACCTGCTATTTGTGAGGTGACTGATGAGAGAACTTTTGCGTGGTCTAGAATTCAAAATAAATTCCCGTTACAAGTATAGCTTCTAAACCAACAAAAGTCCTTTCATTCAAACATTTTGGTTGTCACAAGTAACAAACCCCTTTGAAATTGATAACCGAGTATTTAAATCTCAAGTCGTCTTCTCAAGGAATTGCAGGGAGGTATGTTCTTATTATTGGTTATGAAAAAGTGTGTTTTGGGGTTTTGGATTAAG
>NC_029775.3:54640577-54643678 GCF_000817695.3 Arachis duranensis | reverse complement strand
TAAACTCTTGGCAAGGTATGAGAAATTAGAAGTCCTATCCTAGTTATCCTTATCAATTGTGATGAGAATTGGATTTTTCTTCCGCTTTGTTAACATCTAACTATGAATGTAAGTTAAGTGGATGAATTAATTCAAATCCTCAAGTCCCAGTCTTTCCTTGGAAAAAGTTGGAGTTATTGGATCTTGAATTAATTCTTGAAGAATTCCAATTTTCAGTCAACAATGAGTTTAATAACTCAAGAGTTACCAATTAATCAACCAAAGCCAAAAATATAGAAAGCTAAACTGAAATCATAAATATCTGGAATACCTCAAATTATATTGAATGAAAATGTCAATTCTAACACGGACAATATCCATAACCCAATTGGGCAACATAAACCAAACACAAATAAAAGCTTTAGAGTAAACAAAAATAGAAGAGAAAATAAATAGTAAAAGGAATATTAAACATGTGATGAAGAATTTAAAATCCTAATCCTAAGAGAGAGGAGGGAACCTCTCTCTCTAAAAACTACATCTAAAATTAAAAGTATGAATTATGAGAGCATAATCTGAAGTGTTTCCTTCATTCCTCCACTTTGCAGCCTTTAATCTGTGTTTTATGGACTTGAGACTGGGCCGGAAATAGCCCAGGATTCGCTGTTTGCGAAATCTGCCACGCTGATTTTCGCAGATGCGACGCGTCCGCGTGGATGACCCGTTTGCGTCGCTTATCTATACGGCCACTATGGCAAATTATATATCAAATCGAAGCCCCGGACGTTAGCTTTCCAACGCAAGTGGAAACGCGTCATTTAGGCCTTTATAGCTCAAGTTATGGTCGTTTTAGTGCGAGAGGGTCAGGCTGACAGCTTTGCAGTTTCTTCAACTTCTTGTATTCCTTCCACTTTTGCATGCTTCCTTTCCATCCTCTAAGCCATTCTTGCCCTGTAATCCCTGAAATCACTTAACACACATATCAAGGCATTTAATGGTAATAAGAGAGGATTAAATAAAAGAAAATAAAAGCCAAAGAAGCATGTTTTCAATCATAGAACAAATTTTGGGAAGAAATTGTAAAACATGCAAATAGTATGAATAAGTGGGTAAAGAGTTGATAAAATCCACTCAATTAAGCACAAGATAAACCATAAAATAGTGGTTTATCAACCTCCCCACACTTAAACAATAGCATGTCCTCATGCTAAGCTCAAGAGAAACTATAAAGATGAAGAGGAATGGTAGGATGTATGAAATGCAACCTATCTATATGAATGCAACTACATGCAAAAATGTTTCTACCTACTTGGTTAAAAATAAATAATTTCTCCAAGACAAACATAAATCAGATTTCACTAATTCAAATCATATAAAATAAAGACAAGTAAACTTGTAAGAAGATAGCTTATGAAAGCAGGGAACATAGAATTAAGCACTGAACCCTCACTGGTAGTGTATATTACTCTAATCTCTCTAGTGTATAGGGTAATCACTGTACTCTTCTCTAGTCATGCTTGCTAAAACTTTGTTCTTCATCTAATCAATCAACAAATATTTAGCATACCAATGCAAACATCATGAGGTCTTTTCAGGGTTGTAATGGGGCTGAGGTAAAGGTAACGGTATATATAAGGCTAAGTGAGCTAGTAAAGTGAATCCTTGAGTAGTCTAAGATCTCACCTAACATATACATACTCTATAAAAATTTTAAAATTATACTTAGCTTCCCATAATTTTCCCACTTTTTACCACATACTCATGTACCAATTTTATTTTGATTTTACTTCCATGTGCATTGATTTCTCTACTAAACTTATTATTGGGGTAATTTTGTCCCCTTATTCATAAATTTTTTTTTTTGAATCATAAAAGCAAACATAACTTATCAATGCACATGAATTTTCTATTATTTTTTTCTATTTTGGTTTTTTTTTTTCATGAGTAGGTTCCCAAATTCCCAATATTCAAATAAATTAGAAACATGATGCATTCTCTTATTAACCCATGTTCCCACAGTTTCCCCACACTTAAATTATACACCATATCTATCTTAAGCTAACCAAGGATTCAACTTGGGATTTTTATTTTGTTTTTCTGCTTAAGGCTAGTAATGTTGTTATGAAATAGAAGGTGGTTAAAAAGTTCAAAGTGGCTAACAAGGGTGATGTAAAAGGTATGCTTATTTGGGATAAGTGAGCTAATAACAAATAATGGCCACAATCATATGCAAGCATGTAAATATATTAAATATTGGACATATAGAATGGAACAAAGCAAAGATTACAATTATAGAGAAGAAAACACACAAGAATAAAAATTTATGGTTAAATAATGTAACCATGTAAATAAGCTCAAAATCTGACAGGTTGTGTGTTCTTTGGCTCAAAAACCATGTTCCAAATACAACTTCAAACAAATTTAACACAAAAAATTTTCAATTTAAATTAGTGAAATTTTTCAAAAATAGGATCTTAAAAAGAAACGTATTATTTTAACCAACCAGTAGTGGTGGACGAAATTGTGATCACTATTCTTTAAGTTGTACTTTTATGGAATTTGAAATTGGCACGAGTGGACACAACTCCGTTCAACTAACCAGCAAGTGTACTGGGTCGTCCAAGTAATAAACCTTACGCGAGTAAGGGTCGATCCCACAGAGATTGTTGGTATGAAGCAAGCTATGGTCACCTTGTAAATCTCAGTTAGGCAGATTAAATTGATTTATGGTTTCGAAAATAGAAATAAGAAAATAAATAAGAAAAGGGATAGAATACTTATGCAGATTCATTGGTGGGAATTTCAGATAAGCGAATGGAGATACTGTATGGCTCAAGGATGCCTGCTTTCCCACTTCTTCAACTCAATCCTTCTTACTCCTTTCCATGGCAAGCTGTATGTAGGGCATCACCGTTGTCAATGGCTACATCCCATCCTCTCAGTGAAAACGTTCCTATGCTCTGTCACAGCACGGCTAATCATCTGTCGGTTCTCAATCAGGTTGGAATAGAATCCAGTGATTCTTTTGCGTCTGTCACTAACGCCCCGCCCTCAGGAGTTTGAAGCACGTCACAGTCATTCAATCATTGAATCCTACTCAGAATACCACAGACAAGGTTAGA
>NC_029775.3:54639947-54640179 GCF_000817695.3 Arachis duranensis | reverse complement strand
TCATTCTTCGAATAAAGTATGAACTATTATATATTGCTGGAAAGCTATGGATGTCTACTTTCCAACGCCGTTGAGAGCGCGCCAATTGGAGTTCTGTAGCTCCAGAAAATCTATTTCGAGTGCAGGGAGGTCAGATTCCAACAGCATCAGTAGTCCTTTTGTCAGCCTTCTTCAGAGTTTTGCTCAAGTCCCTCAATTTCAGCCAGAATTTATCTGAAATCACAGAAAAACA
>NC_029775.3:54639238-54639779 GCF_000817695.3 Arachis duranensis | reverse complement strand
TAAAGCGTATAAATTATCCGCTCATCACAACACCAAACTTAAATTGTTGCTTGTCCCCAAGCAACTGAAAATCAATTAGGATAAAAAGAAGTGAATATACTATAAATTTCAGAATATCAATGAATATTAATTTAATTAGATGAGCGGGACTTGTAGCTTTTTGCTTCTGAATTGTTTTGGCATCTCACTTTTTCCTTTGAAGTTTAGAGTGATTGGCGTCTCTGGGAACTTAGAATTTGGGATAGTGTTATTGACTTTCCTAGTTAAGCATGTTGATTTTTGAACACAGCTACTTACGAGTCTTGGCCGTGGCCCTAAGCATTTTGTTTTCCAGTATTACCACCGGATACATAAATGCCACAGACACATAACTGGGTGAACCTTTTCAGATTGTGACTCAGCTTTGCTAAAGTCCCCAGTTAGTGGTGTCCAGAGCTCTTGAGCACACTCTTTAGCTTTGGATCACGACTTTAACCATTCAGTCTCAAGCTTTTCACTTGGACCTTCATGACACAAGCACATGGTTAGGGACAGCTTGATT
>NC_029775.3:54638172-54638778 GCF_000817695.3 Arachis duranensis | reverse complement strand
AAGAACAAGGAATGAATCCACCTTTAGTGGCGTCTTCTTCTTGAAGGACCAATGATGTTCTTCAGCTTTTCTATGTCCCTTCCTTGCCTTTGTTGCTCCTCCCTCATTGCTCTTTGATCTTCTCTTATTTCTTGGAGAATGATGGAGTGCTCATGATGTTCCACCCTTAATTGTTCCACATTGTGACTCAAACCTTCTAAAGAAGTGTTGAGTTGCTCCCAATAGTTGTTTGGAGGAAAACTTATCCCCTGAGGTATCTCAGGGATCTCTTGATTTGCAGCTACATGTTCTACCACTGAGCTATGACGGCTTATATTAGTCTTTACATCTCCCATGACTCAGAGGTGGAAGGTTTTTGTCTTCCCTTTGAGGTTTCTCTGGCCTTAGGTGCCATTAATGGTAATGGAAAAGCAAAAAGCTATGCTTTTACCACACCAAACTTAAAATATTGCTCGCCCTCGAGCAAGAGAAGAAAGAAGAGAGGAAGAAGAAGAAGAAGAAAATGGAGGTGAGTGAGGGGAGATGGATTCGGCTATATGGGTGGGAAAGAGAAGTTGAATTGTAAAGGTAGGTGGGGTGTATGGGGAAGAGTGGGTTGATGTGAAT
>NC_029775.3:54637115-54637950 GCF_000817695.3 Arachis duranensis | reverse complement strand
ATCCACAGATCCAGAGGTGAAAAGAAATACCATTCCTTCACCATATAGGCATGTAAAATGCCTTTGTGCATCATTCTGGCGTTCAAACGCCCATTGGTGCACGTTCTGGGCGTTCAACGCCCATGTAATGCATGTTTCTGGCGTTGAACGCCAGTTTCATGCTTGTTGCTGGCGTTCAGCGCCAGAATGGTGCTCTGTTCTGGCGTTGAACGCCAGCCAGATGCATCTTACTGGCGTTGAACGCCAGTCTGCGCTACCTCCAGGGTGAACAATTTTTTTCTTTTGTTTTTGACTCTGTTTTTAATTTTTTTTTGATTTTTTTCGTGACTCCTCATGATCATGTACCTAATTAAACACAAAAATACAATAAAATAAAAATTAGATAAATAAAATTGGGTTGCCTCCCAACAAGCGCTTCTTTAATGTCAATAGCTTGACAGTGGCTCTCATGGAGCCACAAGGTGATCAGGTCAATTTTAGTGTGTAATCCCAACACCAAACT
The DNA here is from genome assembly GCF_000817695.3 of Arachis duranensis. NCBI lineage: Eukaryota > Viridiplantae > Streptophyta > Magnoliopsida > Fabales > Fabaceae > Arachis > Arachis duranensis. The sequence goes on along the minus strand of NC_029775.3, from coordinate 54,637,448 downwards.
TAGAGTTTGGATATGGAGTTTGAACACCAAACTTAGAGTTTGGTTGTGGCCTCACAACACCAAACTTAGAGTTTGACTGTGTGGGCTCTTATTGACTCTGAACTGAGAGAAGCTCTTCCTGCTTACTCTCTTTTGTCACAGAGGGATGGCCATGTGCCTTAAACACAAGGTATTCCCCATTCAATTGAAGGACTAACTCTCCTCTGTGAACATCTATCACAGCTTCTGCTGTGGCTAGGAAAGGCCTTCCAAGGATGATGCATTCATCCTCTTCCTTCATAGTGTCTAAGATTATGAAATCAGCAGGGATGTAAAGGCCTTCAACCTTTACTA
>NC_029775.3:54636048-54636950 GCF_000817695.3 Arachis duranensis | reverse complement strand
CCCTGACCCCAGATCACATAGAGCTTTTTCAAAGCTCATGGTACCAATGGTACAAGGTATTAAGAACTTGCCAGGATCTTGTTTCTTTTGAGGTAGAGTTTTCTGAATCCAAGTATCTAGTTCACTAATGAGCAAGGGAGGTTCACTTTCCCAAGTCTCATTACCAAACAGCTTGGCATTCAGCTTCATGATAGCTCCTAAGTATTGAGCAAATTGCTCTCCAGTCACATCTTCATCCTCTTCAGAGGATGAATAGTCTTCAGAGCTCATGAATGGTAGAAGGAGATTTAATGGAATCTCTATGGTCTCTGTATGAGCCTCAGATTCCTTTGGATCCTTAATAGGAAACTCCTTCTTGCTTAAGGGACGTCCTAGGAGGTCTTCCTCACTAGGATTTTCGTCCTCCTCCTCCCTAGTGCATTCGGCCACTTTGATTAAATCAATGGCCTTGCACTCTCCTTTTGGATTTTCTTCTGTATTGCTTGGAAGAATACTGGGAGGAGTTTCAGTGACTTTCTTACTCAGCTGGCCCACTTGTGCCTCCAAATTTCTAATGGAGGATCTTGTTTCATTCATGAAACTGAAAGTGGCCTTTGACAGATCAGAGACAATATTGGCTAAATTAGAAGTGTTTTGTTCTGAATTTTCTGTCTGTTGCTGAGAAGATGATGGATATGGCTTACTATTGTTCAGCCTATTACGTCCACCATTGTTAAAGCCTTGTTGAGGCTTTTGTTGATCCTTCTAGGAGAAATTTGGGTGATTTCTCCATGATGGGTTATAGGTGTTTCCATAAGGTTCACCCATATAATTAACCTCTACCATGACAGGGTTTTCAGGATCATAAGCTTCTTCAGAAGCTACCTCTCTAGTACTGTTGGATGCATGTTGCAATCCATTCA
>NC_029775.3:54635242-54635793 GCF_000817695.3 Arachis duranensis | reverse complement strand
CTAGAATTCAGTTAAAAACTGATAAGGATCTTCAGATGGAAGTCCATAAAACTTGCAGTTTTGTTGCATTAAAGCAACTAGTTGAGGCTTAAGCTCAAAGTTGTTGGCTCCAATGGCAGGAATGGAGATGCTTCTTCCATCAAACTTGGACGTTGGCTTTGTGAAGTCACCAAGCATTCTCCTTGCATTATTATTATTTTCGGCTGCCATCTCCTTTTCTTGTTCGAAAATTTCTGAAAGATTGTTTCTGGATTGTTGTAATTTAGCTTCTCTTAATTTTCTCTTCAGAGTTTTTTCAGGTTCTGGATCAATTTCAACAAGAGTGCCTTTTTCCCTGTTCCTGCTCATATGAAAGAGAAGAAAACAAGAAAAGAAAGAGGAATCCTCTATGTCACAGTATAGAGATTCCTTTATGTTAGTAAAAGAAGAAAAGGGTAGAAGAATCCAAACACAAGGGATATGTGATGTTAGGATTTTTAGATGAAGAGAGGTGAAGAGAAGTGTTAGTAATTAATTAATTAAATAGAATAAGAGAAGAGAAGAGAAATTTC
>NC_029775.3:54626707-54633354 GCF_000817695.3 Arachis duranensis | reverse complement strand
TCATGACGTTTTTCTGGCGTTTAACTCCAGACAGCAGCATGAACTTGGCGTTTAACGCCAAGTTACGTCGTCATTCTTCGAATAAAGTATGGACTATTATATATTGCTGGAAAGCCCTGGATGTCTACTTTCCAACGCCGTTGAGAGCGCGCCAATTGGAGTTCTGTAGCTCCAGAAAATCCATTTCGAGTGCAGGGAGGTCAGATTCCAACAGCATCAGCAGTCCTTTTGTCAGCCTTCTTCAGAGTTTTGCTCAAGTCCCTCAATTTCAGCCAGAATTTACCTGAAATCACAGAAAAACACACAAACTCATAGTAAAGTCCAGAAATGTGAATTTAACATAAAAACTAATGAAAACATCCCTAAAAGTAGCTTGAACTTACTAAAAACTATATAAAAACAATGCCAAAAAGCGTATAAATTATCCGCTCATCAAGTAGCTAAATGCATAAAATCAAACAAACATGTAATTAAACATGCAAATGCAAAAATGAACAAACAAAGAAAATAAAATAATGGTGTTGAAAAGAAGAAAATAGCTAACCCATGGAGATCGGTATCGATCTCCCCACACTTAAAGATTGCACCGTCCTCGGTGCATGCTAAGATGTGCAGGTGGATAGGGGTTGTAGTTCCTCAGCTAGTGCTCTTTGTGTTCCTTTCCTTACTGGTGGTTTGGGAGTAGCTTTCTCTCTTTACCCTTCTTGGTGGCCATCCTGAAAGGGGAAAAAGGAAAGTAATAAGAAAAGCTAGGGGATCCAGTAAGGAAGAGAGCGGGAAAGGTGGTAAGCAATGCACAGTAAAGAAGAATGAAGTTAACACATGGTCATGACTACATGTGAAAAGTCATAAATGAAAATATAGTAAGTGCATGTGATGACAGTTAAATGCAAGATGTTTATTGGCATGCTGGCAAAGGCGTGAGAAGCATAGATCAAGCATTCAATGTCCAAGTTAGGTTACCAAGTCTTTCAAACTAACAACATGTTTGTAATAACAATTATATTTAATAATAAAATATAAAAAGGGTTTAGTGAAAAGCAAGCATTTATAGTAGTAAATTAAAAGAAATCTTAAAAATAGTGCACAATGCCAAACGGGCGTTTTCACAAACACATAGCATGCATGGTAAATAAGCTATTTGAAAGTATTAAATTGAACATGCAAGCAACCCTTTAAAAAGAAATATATAATTGTCAAATAATCCACAAAGATATAGAAAATAATGACCCAAATAAAATTCCAACACCAATGAAAATAATGCAATGAATGAAAGTATGCAATTAAGTAAAAGAAAATGAAAGATAAGAAGAATGAGAAGGGAAAGAAGGGAAGAAGAAGTAAGTAAGAAAGGAGGGAGGAAAAATTAGGATTTAGGAAGAAAAGATAAAATATTTTGGCATATTAGGTTAAGGTGTGCGACGCTGGTGACGCGGTCGCGTGGGTGACGTGGCCGCGTGGTGCGCAATAAGGTCAGGCGACGCGGATGCGTGGGTCACGCGATCGCGTCACTTGATTTGTGCTAGTGGCACGACTGCAGCCTCGCATTCTTACAACTCTCTGTTTGAATTGTATTTTGCCAAAAATCTGGGTGACGCGGTCGCGTGGGTGACGCGATCGCGTGGATGGCCATTTTTGAAAGACGATGCGGCCGTGTGGGGCATGCGTTCGTGTGGGAGGGCTTCGGCTTCTAGCACGAGTCCAGCCCAATTCTAGCACAACTTTCGGCCATGCACCTTTTTGACGTCGATTTTCATGGCACGCGGCCGCGTGGGTGACGTGATCGCGTGGGAGGCCAAAGTTCCACATGACGCGGTCGCGTGAGCGACGCGGTCGCGTGGGGTCAAATTATGCTAAAGGCGCGCCTCCAGCCACGCTCTCGCGTGACTCTCTGTTCAGTTCTATTTCAACCCATCGCACTAGTGACGCGGACGCGTCAGCGACGCTGTCGCGTCGCGTGCATGTTTTCTCTCTTTTTTTTTCGTATGTAGAATGCAAAATGTAATGAATGTTATGCAAAAATTTCAGGTTCAATAAAAATTCAAAAACAGACTAAAATTAAAACTAAAAAGAGAACGATCATACCATGGTGGGTTGTCTCCCACCTAGCACTTTTAGTTAAAGTCCTTAAGTTGGACATTGGATGAGCTTCCTGCTATGGTGGCTTAAGCTTGAATTCATCCAGAAATCTCCACCAGTGCTTGGAATGCCAGTAGCCTCCGAGATCCCAAACTAGGCATTTAAAGCCCTTAAGAAGTTTTAAACAGATTCTTAGGCTCACGGGGTGACAAATGTCAGAGCAGATTCCAGGATCCCAAATCTTGCTTTTACACCCATTTGTGTCGGGATCTGTATCTTTCCAGCTGGGTGATAAGTAATTTGAATTCTCACTGTGGCGACCAAACAGCTTCCTAGATCTATTCAGTTGAGCTTTACACCAACCTTTACGTTTAAATTTTGAGCACACAACCATGTTGAACCTTGCAGGATAAATCTTATCACTGACCATCTTCTTCTTACTCTTAATGCCACATAGAGCTCTAAGTTGATCATCCGTCTCCAGTAGCCCATATTCAAGTGGAATTAGAAAGCTAAGGGATATGAATTTTACCCACTTGAATGTTGTGAAGGATGATGGCAACTTGGGGGGAGGTGTTTCTAATGAACGTGCAAGCTCTACTCCCTTGTGCTCTTCTTTGACAACTACCACCTCTTTGCAAACTTCTTCGATATCAACCTCTTCCTCTTGGTAGCTTTCTTCTGATTCAATTTCCTCTTCATTGTTCACCAAGGGCATGGGAGGTTGTGCTTTTTCTTCTTGAATCTCCATCTCTTGATCAATCTCTTCCAAGTCTTCAACCATAACATGCCTTGGGGATTGTACACCCTCCTCAACAACAAATTCAAACTCCTTAGAAGAGGGTTCTATGACTTGAAGTTCCCATGGAGGTTTTGCATCTCCTAAATCTTCAACCACTTCTTCCTCTGCAAATGTTATGGCTTTCTCCACTTGTTCCAGTACAAAGTCATGCTCCTTATTGTCCACTGGAGTCTCTAGTGTCTCCTTCATGCTACGTTCTTCATTAGATTCTCTACATGAAGCCATGGGGGTTCTTTGAGTGTTCGAACGTCCGGAAGGTAATTGACTTATTGCTTGCTCTAATTGATGAAGGGTTACATGAAATTGATCTACTGTTTCCTTGAAATGATCCCTTGACTCTTGCTCCATTTCAATAGCATAACTGGGATCATCTTGCTCTTACATTGATGGATGTGGGGGCTCTTCCATGAATGGTGGTGATGGGATGGGTAGTGATGGAATGGGTGGATCATTATGTGGTTGAGATGGAAGTGCATTGGAGCTTGAGGGTTGAATATTGAAGGTATTTGGTGGTCCGATTTGGTTGACGGGAGCTTGTATAGTAGAGTTTAGATCAGCAAATGCTTTCTCCATGGAGATTTGGGGTGGATAGGAGGGTTCATTCGTTGGGAGAAAGGGTTCATGGTAGGAAGGTGGTTCATCTTGATACTGATAAGGAGATGGTGTATATTGAGGTGGTGGTTCTGTATATGGTTCATTTGGCTCATAAGGTGGTTGGTATGGTGGATATGGATTAGGATCATATGGAGGTGAATGGTGGGAAGGGGCTTGTGAGTATGTTGGTCCAAAGTCATGTTGAGGATATCTATCATTTTTGTATGCATTGCAGAATGGTCTTCGTCCAGGATATCTTGGAAGGTGTTGTTGCCTAAAGGGTTGATCAGATCCTCTTGGCTCCGTCCATCTTTGATTGCTTTGACCTTGATGCATATTCCTATTCTCATTATAGTGTCCATTCCTAACAATAACATTGGAATCAAACTTGAAGCCAGAAGGTGAGAATTCATAGTAGTAGAAAAAAATAGAAACAAAAACTAACAAAAAGGAAATATTTTGAAAAAGATAAGATTTTGAAAAAGATAAGATGGGATTTTGAAAAAGATATGATATTTTTTTTTGAGAAATATTTACAATAACCAATAATAAGGCACACGTTTGCAATTTCCCGGCAACGGTGCCATTTTGATGAGAGAACTTTTGCATGGTCTAGAATTCAGAATAAATTCCCGTTGCAAGTATAGATTTTAAACCAACAAAAGTCCTTTCATACAAACATTTTGGTTGTCATAAGTAACAAACCCCTTTGAAATTGATAACCGAGTATCTAAACCTCGGGTCGTCTTCTCAAGGAATTGCAGGGAGGTATGTTCTTATTATTGGTTATAAAAAAGTGTGTTTTGGGGTTTTGGATTAAGGTAAAAAGTTAGTTGAATGACAAGTAAAATAAAATAATAATAGCTGTAAAATAAACTCTTGGCAAGGTATGAGAAATTAGAAGTCCTATCCTAGTTATCCTTGTCAATTGTGATGAGAATTTGATTTTTCTCCCACTTTGTTAACCTCTAACTATGAAGGTAAGATAAGTGGATGAATTAATTCGAATCCTCAAGTCCCAGTCTTTCCTTGGGAAAAGTTGGAGTTATTGGATCTCGAATTAATTCTTGAAGAATTCCAATTTTCAGTCAACAATGAGTTTGATAACTCAAGAGTTACCAATTAATCAACCAGAGCCAAAAGGTAGAAAATCTAAATTAAAATCATTTATCTGAAAACATCTCAATAATGTATAATCCTAACATGAAAAGTTCATAAGCCAATTGCGAAAATGTCAATTCTAACACGGACAATATCCATAAGCCAATTGGGCAACATAAACCAAACACAAATAAAAGCTTCAGAGTAAACAAAAATAGATGAGAAAATAAATAGTAAAAGGAATATTAAACCTGTGATGAAGAAGTTGAAATCCTAATCCTAATCCTAATCCTAAGAGAGAGGAGAGAACCTCTCTCTCTAAAAACTACATCTAAAACTAAAATTATGAATTATGAGAGCATAATCTGAAAGCGTGGCACACCAGCTCAATCATCCCACTTTGGCGTGCCACTTAAACATCTAGGTGTGGAACGCCAACCTTTGGGGAGCAGTCAGTTCGGTAGCGAAACCCACACTATCAAAATCCTTGTCATTCAGATCATAAGAACCAACAGTTTTTTGTCGTTTTGGGGGAGGACCAGCAATAATAGGAGAGGAGGCAGCACCGAAAGTCGGCTGAACAGGGTCAGAAGGAATCGTCTGGACTTCACGAGTTAGAATGATCTTCCTCGGTTCAAAAGCATCAGAAGTCGGCTTCTTCGGAGGCACCTGAGAAGAACCTTCCCCCGAAGCCTTTGCTGATAAGTTTTGTGTAGCTGTCACCTTCTTAGCCCTACGTAAGGCATTCATGGAGTCCGTAGATTTCACCATTTATGAAAAAGGAACCAGGAAAACAAAGCTACAAATAAGAAAGGGATAAATCAGCAAATAAGAGAAGAAATCCATCAGAAAAAGAAGTAGGACACTGATGAGCGGATAATTTATACGCTTTCTGGCATTGTTTTCAGGTAGTTTCTAGTATGTTTTAGTTGCTTTTTAGTATATTTTTATTATTTTTTATGCAAAAATTACATTTCTGGACTTTGCTATGAGTTTTTGTGTTTTTCTATGATTTCATGTATTTTCTGGTTGAAATTGAGGGACCTGAGCAAAAATCTGATTCAGATGCTGAGAAAGGACTGAAGATGCTGTTGAATTCTGACCTCCCTGGACTCAAAGTTGATTTTCTACAGCTACAGATACCCAATTGGCGCGCTCTCAATTGCGTTGGAAATTAGACATCTTGGGCTTTCCAGCAATGTATAATAGTACATACTTTGCTTGAGATTTGATGGCCCAAACTGGCACCAAAACTGGAGTTAAACTCCAAGAAGACCCTATGTACGTGAAAGCTTCAATGCTCAGCCCAAATACACACCAAGTGGGCCCCGGAGTGGATTTCTGCACTATTGATGAGCGGATAATTTATACGCTTTTTTGCATTGTTTTTAGTATGTTTTAGTTAGTTTTTAGTATATTTTTATTAGTTTTTAGTTAAAATTCACTTTTCTAGATTTTACTATGAGTTTGTGTACTTTTCTGTGATTTTAGGTATTTTTTGGCTGAAATTGAGGGACTTGAGCAAAAATCTGATTCAGAGGCTGAAAAGGACCGCAGATGCTGTTGGATTCTGACCTCCCTGCACTCTAAGTGATTTTTCTGGAGCTACAGAAGCCTAATTGGCGCGCTCTCAACTGCGTTGGAAAGTAGACATCCTGGGCTTTCCAGCAATATATAATAGTCCATGCTTTGCCCGAGATTTGATGGCCCAAACCGGCGTTCCAAATCAGCTCAAAACTGCCCGGCGTTAAACGCTGGAACTGGCACAAGAATGGGAGTTAAACGCCCAAACTGGCACAAAAGTTGGCGTCTAACTCCAAGAGAAGTCTCTACACGAAAATGCTTCAATGCTCAGTCCAAGCACACACCAAGTGGGCCCGGAAGTGGATTTTTATGTCATTTACTCATCCTTGTAAACCCTAGGCTACTAGTTCTCTACAAATAGGACCTTTTACTATTGTATTCTTATCTGGGTAGCTATCTTTAGTCTTATGCTATCTTAGATCATGGGGCTGGCCTCACGGCCATGCCTAGACCTTGTTCTTATGTATTTTCAACGGTGGAGTTTCTA
>NC_029775.3:54625593-54626653 GCF_000817695.3 Arachis duranensis | reverse complement strand
GTTCTTCTATTCAATTCAGCTTATTCTTGTTCTAAGATATTCATTTGCACCCAATAACATGATGAATGTGATGATTATGTGACACTCATCATCATTCTCACTTATGAACGAGTGCCTGACAACCACTTCTATTCTACAAGCAAACAAGGCTTGAATGTTTATCTCTTGGATCCCTTGATCAGAGTCTTCGTGGTATAAGCTAGAATTGATGGCGGCATTCAAGAGAATCCGGAAGGTATAAACCTTGTCTGTGGTATTCTGAGTAGGATTCAGGGATTGAATGACTGTGACGAGCTTCAAACTCGTGATTGTTGGGCGTGATGGACTGTGACGTGCTTCAAACTCCTGAGGGCGGGGCGTTAGTGACAGACGCAAAAGAATCATTGGATTCTGTTCCAACCTGATTGAGAACCGACAGATGATTAGCCGTACCGTGACAGGGTGCGTAGGACATTTTCACTGAGAGGATGGGAGGTAGCCACTGACAACGGGGAAACCCTACATACAGCTTGCCATGGAAAGGAGTAAGAAGGATTTGATGAAGACAGTAGGAAAGCAGAGAGACGGAAGGGACAAAGCATCTCCATTCGCTTATCTGAAATTCTCACCAATGAATTACATAAGTATCTCTATCTTTATGCTTTATTCATATATCATCCATAACCATTTGAATATGCCTGACTAAGATTTACAAGGTGACCATAGCTTCCTTCATACCAACAATCTCCGTGGGATCGACCCTTACTCGCGTAAGGTTTATTACTTGGACGACCCAGTGCACTTGCTGGTTAGTTATGCGAAGTTGTGATAAAAAGTTGAGATTACAATTGTGCGTACCATGTTGATGGCGCCATTGATGATCACAATTTCGTGCACCAAGTTTTCGGCGCCGTTGCCGGGGATTGTTCGAGTTTGGACAACTGACGGTTCATCTTGTTGCTTAGATTAGGTATTTTTCTTCAGAGTTCTTAAAAATAAATTCTAGTGTTTCAAGGTGATGTTCTTATCATCACCAAAGCTGATTGATTTTCATCAATTTAGCTCTTGAATGCAATGTCCT
>NC_029775.3:54624351-54625389 GCF_000817695.3 Arachis duranensis | reverse complement strand
AAGTGAAGAAGGAAAACTGGCGTTTAAACGCCAGCCAGGGTACCTGGCTGGGCGTTTAACCCCAAAAGGGGTGAGTTTTGGGCGTTAAATGCCAGAATGTGCACCATTCTGGGCGTTAAATGCCAGAATGTGCACCATTCTGGGCGTTTAACGCCAGGATGGCACAAGAGGGAAGATTTTGTTTTTAATGCCAATTTTTTTCAAGTTTTCAAAATTTTTCAAATCAAATCTTTTCAATCAAATCTTTTTCAAAATCAATTTCTTTCCATTTTCAAAAATACTTGCTATCAATTAATGATTTGATTCAACATTTCAAGTATGTTGCCTTTTCTGTTGAGAAAGGTTTAATTTTTGAATCATATCTTTTCTTGTTAGCCAAGTCATTAATTTTTAAAATTAAATCTTTTTAAATTGTTTTTCAAATCATATCTTCTTGATCACATCTTTTTCAAAATAGTTTTCAATCATATTTTTTTAATTTCTTATTTCAAAATCTTTTTCAAAAATTACTTGATTTCTTTTCCACTCTTCGTTTTCGAAAATCAATTAGTGTTTTTCAAAATGTTTTTAAAATCTCTTACTTAATTTTCGAAAATTTCTTCCCCTCTTCTCACATCCTTCTATTTATGGACTAACACTACTCCTCAATGCACAATTCGAACTCCATCTTTCCTTGATAAGTTCGAATTTTCTACCTCTTCCTTCTATTTTTTTTTCCTCTGACACCTCAAGGAATCTCTATACTGTGACATAGAGGATTCCATATTTTCTTGTTCTTTTCTCTTTCATATGAGCAGGAGCAAAGACAAAAGCATTCTTGTTGAGGCTGACCCTGAACCTGAAAGGACCTTGAAGCGAAAGCTAAGAGAACAAAATATTGGCTCAGAACAAAATATTGACTCAGCAAGTCAATATGATTTCTCAAAGTCTGTCTGGAATGCAAGCTGCACTAGGCAGTACTAAGGACGCTTCATCTGAAGAAGAAGCTTATGATCCTGAGAACCCTTCAATGGAAGAGGTGAATTACATGGGAGAACC
>NC_029775.3:54620959-54621932 GCF_000817695.3 Arachis duranensis | reverse complement strand
AATAAAGAGCATTTTTGCTCGCCACTTGGTGCAGGGATGAATTTTCCTTGACACCTCAGGATCTGTGGACCCCACAGGATCCCCACCTACCCCACCACTCTCTCTCTTCTTCACCCATTCACCAATCACCTCAATACCTCTTCCCCAAAAACTCTTCACCTATCAAATCCCACTATTCTCTTCACCACTCACATCCATCCTTTATAAGACCCCACCTACCTTACCATTCAAATTCAAAACACTTTCCCTCCCAAACCCACCCTCACATAGCCGAACCTTACCTCTCTCTCCACTCCTATATAAACCCATCTTCACTCCTTCATTTTCACACAACCTAAACACTACTTCTTTTCCTTAGCCGAACCACAAAGCCTCTTCCATCTCCTTCATTTCTTCTTCTTCTACTCTCTTCTTTCTTTTTTTGCTCGAGGACAAGCAAACCTTTTAAGTTTGGTGTGGTAAAAGTATTGCTTTTTGTTTTTCCATAACCATTTATGGCATCCAAGGCCGGAGAAACCTCTAGAAAGAGGAAAGGGAAGGCAAAAGCTTCCACCTCCGAGTCATGGGTGATGGAGAGATTCATCTCAAGGGTGCATCAAGACCACTTCTATGAAGTTGTGGCCATGAAGAAGGTGATCCCCGAGGTCCCTTTCAAACTCAAAAAGAATGAATATCCGGTGATCCGACATGAGATCCGAAGAAGAGGTTGGGAAGTTCTTACTAACCCCATTCAACAAGTCAGAATCTTAATGGTTCAAGAGTTCTATGCTAATGCATGGATCACTAAGAACCATGATCAAAGTCTGAACCCGGACCCAAAGAATTGGCTTAGAATGGTTCGGGGGAAATACTTGGATTTTAGTCCGGAAAAAGTAAGGTTGGCATTAAACTTGCCCATGATGCAAGGAGATGAACACCCTTACACTAGAAGGGTCAACTTTGATCAAAGGTTGGACCAAGTCCTCATGGACAT
>NC_029775.3:54619371-54620700 GCF_000817695.3 Arachis duranensis | reverse complement strand
GGATAAGTCCTCTACCTTGGCAAGGTTAGCTTTTCCTCATCTCATTTGTCACCTCTGTTATTCAGTTGGAGTTGACATAGAGGGAGACACCCTCATTGATGAGGACAAGCCCATCACTAAGAAAAAGGATGGAGCAAACCAGAGACCCCTCTTATCATGAAATCCCTAAGATGCCTCAAGGGATGCACTTTCCTCCACAAAACTATTGGGAGCAAATCAATACCTCCCTAGGAGAATTGAATTCCAACATGGGACAACTAAGGGTGGAGCACCAAGAACATTCCATCCTCCGCCATGAAATTAGAGAAGATCAAAGAATCATGAGAGAGGAGCAACAAAGGCAAGGAAGAGACATTGAGGAGCTCAAGCACTCCATAAGATCTTCAAGAAGAAGAACAAGCTGCCATCACTAAGGTGGACCCGTTCTTTAATTTTCTTGTTCTTTATTTTTCTGTTTTTCAAAAAATCATGCTTATGTTTATCTATGTTTGTGTCTTATGATCATTAGTGTCTTAGTGTCTATGCCTTAAAGTTATGAATGTCCTATGAATCCATCACCTTTCTTGAATGAAAAATGTTCTTAATAGAAAAAGAGAAGAATTGCATGAATTTTAAATTTTATAATAGATTAATTATTTTGATGTGGTGGCAATATTTTGGTTTCTGAATGTATGCTTGAACAATGCATAAATCTTTTGAATTTGTTGTTCATGAATGTTGGCTCTTGAAAGAATGATGAAAAAGGAGACATGTTACTGAGGATCTGAAAAATCATAAAAATAATTCTTGAAGCAAGAAAAAGCAGTGAATATGAAAAAAAAAAGAAAGAGAGAAAGCGAAAAAAAAAGAAGAGAGAGAAAAGAAAAAAATAAAGTGTGATCCAAAGCAAAAAGAGTGTGCTTAAGAACCCTGGACACCTCTAATTGGGGACTCTAGCAAAGCTGAGTTACAATTTGAAAAGGTTCACCCAGTTATGTGTCTGTGGCATGTATGTATCCGGTGGTAATACTGGAAGACAGAGTGCTTTGGGCCACGGCCAAGACTCATAAAGTAGCTGTGTTCAAGAATCATCATACTTAACTAGGAAAATCAATAACACTCTCTGGATTCTGAGTTCCTATAGAAGCCAATCATTCTGAATTTCAAAGGATAGAGTGAGATGCCAAAACTATTCAGAGGCAAAAAGCTAAAGCCCCGCTCATCTAATTAATACTGATCTTCATAGATGTTTTTGGAGTTCATTGCATATTATTCTCTTCTTTTTATCTTATTTGATTTTCAGTTGCTTGGGGACAAGCAACAATTTAAGTTTGGTGTTGTGATGAGCGG
>NC_029775.3:54584447-54618821 GCF_000817695.3 Arachis duranensis | reverse complement strand
GTTCTACAAGCAAACAAGGCTTGAATGTTTATCTCTTGGATCCTTGATCGGAATCTTCGTGGTATAAGCTAGAATTGATGGTGGCATTTAAGAGAATCCGGAAGGTATAAACCTTGTCTGTGGTATTCTGAGTAGGATTCAATGATTGAATGACTGTGACGAGCTTCAAACTCCTGAAGGCTGGGCGTTAGTGACAGACGCAAAAGAATCACTGGATTCTATTCCAACTTGATTGAGAACCGACAGATGATTAGCCGTACCGTGACAGGGTGCGTAGAACATTTTCACTGAGAGGATGGGAGGTAGCCACTGACAACGGTGAAACCCTACATACAGCTTGCCATGGAAAGGAGTAAGAAGGATTGGATGAAGACAGTAGGAAAGCAGAGAGACGGAAGGGACAAAGCATCTCCATTCGCTTATCTGAAATTCTCACCAATGAATTACATAAGTATCTCTATCTTTATGCTTTATTCATATATCATCCATAACCATTTGAATCTGCCAGACTAAGATTTACAAGGTGACTATAGCTTGCTTCATACCAACAATCTCTGTGGGATCGACCCTTACTCGCGTAAGGTTTATTACTTGGACGACCCAGTGCACTTGCTGGTTAGTTGTGAGAAGTTGTGATAAAGAGTTGAGATTACAATTGTGCGTACCATATTGATGGCGCCATTGATAATCACAATTTCGTGCACCAACTATCTACACTTAGTTACTCATTTTTTGTAAACCTAGTTTACTAGTTTAGTATAAATAGCACCTTTTACTATTGTATTCATATCTTTAAATAATTTTTTAGACTACCTTAGGATCACTTTTGGTCTCTTGATCACGTTTTGGGGGTTGGCCATTCGGCCATGCCTAGACCTTCATCACTTATGTATTTTCAACGGTGGAGTTTCTACACCTCATAGATTAAGGTGTGGAGCTCTGCTATTCCTCATGAATTAATGCAAAGTACTATTGTTTTTCTATTCAATTCACGCTTATTCTTATTCTAAGATATTCACTCGTACTTCAACCTGATGGATGTGATGATCTATGACACTCATCATCATCCTCCCTTATGAACGCGTGCTTGACATCCACTTCCATTCTATCTGCGAGAGCTTGAGTGTGTATCTCTTGGCCTCTTGGTTCACGACGCATGGTTGCCTCTCCTGACAACAGAGTCTTTCATTCCGTGAGATCAGAGTCTTCGTAGTATAAGCTAGAATCAATTGGCAGCATTCTTGAGATCCGGAAAGTATAAACCTTTTCTGTGGTATTTCGAGTAGGATCTAGGATGGGATGACTGTGACATGCTTCAAACTCGTGACTGTTGGGCGCAGTGACAGTGTGCAAAAGGATCGATGGATCTTATTCCGTCACGATCTAAAACTGACAGCTGATTAGCCATGCGGGAAACCGTAGTGGACATGTTTTCACTGAGAGGACAGATGGTAGCCATTGACAACGGTGATCCACCAACATACAGCTTGCCATGGAAGGGAGTACGCATGATTGGATGAGGACAATAGGAAAGCAGAGGCTCAGAGGGAACAAAGCATCTCCATACGCTTATCTGAAATTCCCACCAATGGATTGCATAAGTATCGCTATCCTATTTTATGTTTTATTTCATTTTTTTATTATCAAAACTTCATAACCATTTGAATCTGCCTGACTGAGATTTACAAGATGACCATAGCTTGCTTCAGGCCAACAATCTCCGTGGGATCGACCCTTACTCACGTAAGGTATTACTTGGACGACCCAGTGCACTTGCTGGTCAGCTGCACAAAGTTGTAAGAGAAGTGTGAATCACGATTTCGTGTACCATCAATTTGCTGGTTAGCCTTTTTGATTCCCATCAATTTGGCTGTTGTATGTAATGCTCTACTAAAGCTTGGCTAGCCATGTCTAATCTTTTTAGATTGAAGCTTTAGACTAACATTGCATGATTCCTAGAATTCTTATTAAAAAATTTTTGAATTTCTTATTTTCTTTTTCAAAATAATTTTCGAAAAAAATTTATAAAATCATAAAATCAAAAATATTTTTGTGTTTATTTTTTGAGTCTAGAGTCAAATTTTAAGTTTGGTGTCAATTGCATGTTTTTGTTTTTCTAGCATTTTTCGAAAACTCATGCATTGTGTTCTTCATTGATCTTCAAGTTGTTCTTGATGATTTTCTTTGCCTGATCTTTAAATTCTATTGTTTTGTGTCTTTTGTTGTTTCTCATGTGCATTCTCAATTTGTTAGTGTCTCTAGTATGAAAATTTCTAAGTTTGGTGTCTTTCATGTCTTTCTTTTCTTAAAAATTTTCAAAAATATGCTCTTGATGTTCATCATGATCTTCATAGTGTTCTTGATGTTCATCTTGACATTCAAAGTGTTCTTGCATGCATTTCTTGTTTTGATCTTAGTTTATCAGGTCCAATTTCATTCTGTTGTTTTTCTCTCTCATCATTAAATAAAAAAAAACTCAAAATTATGTCTTTTCAAGTCAATAGTACAGAGAATTGAAGATTCAGAACATACAGCAGAGGAATCACAGAGAAAAAGCTGGGCGTTCAAAGCACCCAGTAAAGAAGGATTTCTGGCATTTAAACGCCAGCCATGGTACCTGGCTGGGCATTTAATGCCCAAGGAGGTAGCCAAGTGGGAGTTAAACGCCAGAATGGATACCATTCTGGGCGTTTAACTCCAGGATAACACCAAGGAGGTAATTTTGTTTTCAATTCAAATCTTTTTCAATTTTTCAAGTTTTAAAACTAATTTTTCAAAATCCTATCTTTTTCATATCCTCTCTTATCAATCAAATCTTTTTTCAAAAAAATTCAAATATTTTTCATTTTTCTTTTTAATATTTTCGAAAATTTTAAAAGTTGATTTTCAAAATCTTTTTCTTATTCTTATTTCATATTTTTCGAAAATCTTGCTAACAATTAAGGATTTGATTCAAAAAAATTTTAAGTTTGTTACTTTTTTGTTAAGAAAGGTTCAATCTTTAAATTCTAGAATCATATCTTTTAGTTTCTTGTTAGTCAAGTCATCAATTTTAATTTTAAAAATCAAATCTTTTTTCAATCTTATCTTTTCAAACATATCTTTTTCAATTAAATCTTTTTTCAAATCATATCTTCTTCAAATTTTAATTTCAAAATCTTTTTCTAACTTCTTATCTTTTCAAAACTTACTCTTCCTTATTTTTTTCAAAACCACCTAACTACTTTTCTCTCTCTCTAATTTTTGAAAACCACTAACCACTTTTTCAAAAATATTTTTAATTAACTAATTATTTTAAACTCTAATTGTATTTTATCTCTTTCTTAATTTTCGAATTCTAACTAATAATTAAAATAAAAACAAAAATATTTTTTTCTTTTCCTTTAAACTAATATTCGAATATTCTCTCTCCCATCTCTTTCTATTTAATCACTAACACTTATCCTCCTTTAATAATTCGAACCCCATCCCTCTCTAAGTTTGAATTCCTCTCTCTACCTCATCCTTCTATTCTTCTTTTCCTCGGTCACCATGAAAGGAGCCTAGCTTTGCTTGCTCAAGCAAGTAACTACCTCCGCGAATCTCTCCACTATCTCTATCTTCCTTAAAAGATAGGTCTCAACAACTCTCAAGATAAAAGAAACGATCATCCACCCATAAAGGTGGAACTACTCTAGCAAAGGTGCTTAACATTCTATTATAAATATACTAACATCATTCAGGTATAATTTACGTTCTAATCTACTAAAAAACTTGCCTAAAATTCTTGTTAACTTAAGCATCGGAGTCTCTTACAGGTACTACCACCACCTCCTCACGATGAACTCGGACGGCAGTATCTCGACATGAGAACAGGTCGGACGCTGCCCCACAAGGAGTTTGGACCTCACGTCCAAGCCCAAATCAATGTTTCAGATAATTATCAGAACAGATACTCTAAGAGTAAGGGACCCGGGTCTCCGTGGATATCCGCGGATTTTTATAAAAAAATAATAAAAATTGAAAAAAATTAGAAAAAAATTTAAAAAATAGTGTATTGTATATAATTTAGTATTTTACTTACATCAATATCTACTTTAATATTATGAATTACATGTATAGCACTCAAATGCTTAACCAAAAATTCAAAATCAGTAAAATAATAAAAAATTTAGAATAATTATAACAAATGTTTATCCAAATCACAGTAATTATAATAGAAAAAGCAAACAAAGATAATGAAGATGATAACAAATGCTTAATTATAATCATATAAATTATATTTAACTTAATTCAATAATTATAACAAATGCTTAACAAAATCATAGTACACACAAATGGGATATTCTAGTCTTTTTACATAAACGGAGTTTAAATCGGTCTCCACGGGGCAGGGACTTCTATCCCCGCTCCCGCCCCGTTTAATATACGGGGCCCCGTCCCCCGTCCCTGCGGGTACAAAATCGTCCCCATATCCGCCCCGTGACGGATAAATTCCCGCGGATACCCGCCCCGCTGGGGATTTTTGCCATCCCTATGATTACTAAAATTAATAAATTCTTGCCTTTAAATATTTTTCAATTAAATATTCTAATTTTATGGCACGTAAAAGGAATGTGTCCACGTAGGAGCATTGGAAGCAACAAGAATATTGCAGAGAGAGAGAGAGAGTGTGTGTGTGTGTGCGCGCGCGCGCTTGTTCGTGTTGTGTGAGATCCAACTTTGCTTTTCCATGGCTAAGGCCTTCGTGTGTTATTTTGCTACTTCAATCTCGCCAATTCGCCAATGTTGCAATCCGAAGCTCCAGATTGATCCTTGATGGGTAAGCTACGTTAACCCTTTTCCTTTTCCTTTTCGTCAACCTTAAACTTAACTCAATTTATATCAATTGACCCAACTCCAGTGTCTGGATTTCACATATCCGTATTGCAATTGCGTGAACAACTTGAAAATTCTTGCTTTCAGTCTTAAGTACGGTTTCTTGATATGACAAGGGCGAAAACTTTTTTTATTATGGGAACTCTGTATTTTGATCGATACCGATGTTAAATTTTTCGCATGAACAGCTTGAAATGCTTACTGTTTCCTTGGTTACCATCTTTTGAAATCTGGAGAATTTCGGATTTTGAGTGATTGACGATATCTGTGTTGAATTCATGTATGAACAGCTTGAGAATATTTATTGCTTAGTTTCACTCTGGAATATTTTGGCTGATAACTCTTACATTTAATTCTTCATACACAGCCTGAAATGCTGATGGAAGTGTTGCGGAAGTCAGTTCACTTCAATTATTAGTTATCACAAGTTTCGTGTCATATTGGCGGTTTTGTGACTCTCAACTCTGTTGTAAATGCCATAAATCAGTCATAGTTACAATTTGCACTTGTAAATATTCCAGGGTTAGTTTCTTTGTGCATATGTGTATGTGAAGTAGGATAGCTAGATAAAGTTGGAATTAGTTTTTATGTTTTGTTCTGGTGTCTAGATTGATTCTGAGTTTGACTGCTGGTGGTCCCACTTCTCTTGAGAATTTGGGTGTCATCAGGTATGGAAATTTTGGAGATGAATTGGTGTATCAGTGAATCGGTCACACTTCTTGCGTTATTACTATACCAGTATTTTGTAAAAAGATTTAGTAGCTTGAGCAGCTGAACTTTTGATATGGCACAAAATAAGACAGGTAACAAATTAGGTGCCAACACTGCAAAGGACCTTGGTGTGCTTCCTCAACACATCCAGCCTGAGTTAGGTTGTGGTTCAGATACAGGACAGATTGTGTATAATAATATTGTTCTAGCCACTGGAAGAGGATTTTCAGAGAATATCAGTCATGATGGAGTTTCTGCAGGAAGAGTTCCTCATTCACCTGATATATCTCAAAGTTCTGAGCATAGATTTATGTTGAATAGGGAGAATGGCCATGTGAGATATGAAGAACTTAGTAATATTTTAGGCTTGAGGAGAATGGACTCTGAGAATGCTGCTGAGATGGATGAAATTCCCTCTCTAAACAAGCAGGATCAGGAGATGAAAAATGGGGTTCCTGGAGTCAGTTTAAGGAAAACGGTACCTGGAGATCGTGATACAAGGAACAGAGTTCAATCATCGACTGGTGATCATCCTGGTGCCAGACCAGTTGTATCACCCCTTCTCAGATGTGAGTCTTCTCATTCTAATGGATTTTCTGTTTCAGGAACTTTGGATGATTCTTTGCCATGGAAAATGAAGCTTCTATGCAGCTCTGGTGGAAAAATATTACCCAGGCCTAGTGACGGGAAACTCAGATATGTAGGGGGAGAGACCCGCATAATATCTACAAGAAAGGATTTATCATGGGAAGAGCTTGTAAAGAAGACCTCGAGTATTTGTAGGCAACCTCACACAATCAAATACCAGCTTCCTGGGGAGGATCTGGATGCTCTAATATCTGTTTCCTCGGAGGAGGATCTTCAAAATATGACAGAGGAATACCATGGGTTTGAAAGGCGGGAAGGTTCTCAAAGACTTAGAATTTTTTTGGTTCCTTTGACTGAATCTGAAGAGACGCCGTTAACTGAAGTGAGCATGATTCAGCAAAGTGATCCTGACTACCAATATGTTGTTGCCGTGAATGGCATAGCAGATCCCAGTCCAAGGAACAACAATGGTGGGATGAGTTTGACCAATGAAGCAAGTCAGTTCGCTCCAGTTTTTCAGAAAATTTCTCCAAATCCCTCTTCTGCCTTTGGGAACAAGGGTGCTGTTAATTCTTTAAATGGAGATGGGGTTCTGAACAAATCAGTTTCTCCTATTCCTATACAGGTATCAGGTTCTAGTGCAGGTTATGTTCCATTTCTTGGTAATGAACGGTTTCAGGGAAGTACCGAGAGCAATGTGTCATTTGTTACTGCTCTGCTACCCCCTGAGAACTCTGGCACCGTCATTGCTGATTGGCAATACCCTCAGCATGCAGCTGCTGGTCAGTCCAAGATACTCAATGGACAGCATTTCGGCAACTACAATCTTGGCAAGGGATTTGTGACTCATGGTTGCGAGGATAAATTATTTGGTGAAAGGCTGTTTCAAAGGGAAAAGGGAAACTACCTTGGAAATCCTCTTTCATGCTTGGAAGATCCAATTTGTCAACAAGCTGAATCTGATGGAATTTCTGGTTCCCCCTATGGGCTGTCACATGCTTTTTCTGATTCACAATTGCATGAGAGTGCTGTTAGGTCTGGTTACTGCTTACAAGAAAGAATTGGCCAATCTTTTTCCTTGAACCTTGAAAATACTCAATTATCTTCAATCCTTCTTTCTAATATCTCACAAGGGAATCCTTTGGAGCTTCAACGTGATCCTATTCTCCACCATACCCAACTACAAAGTAAGATACCAAAAGGTGACTCCGCCGAGCTGTCCAAAAGGCAAGAAATGACATCGTCTTCTCCATATTCAGATTCATTAGGAATGAACTGTGATGTTTATAATGGTAGCATTTCAACTGAAAATAGGTACCCTAAAGCACAGTCCAGATTAACTGACTATAGCTTTGTAGCAAATGATATTCAAGATAACTCTGTTAAATTAGAAAAGATGAAGATAATTGAAGAGTTTAATTGCTTTCCGAGTAATAATGGAAATGTTTATGTTGAGAAACCAGCCATCATTGATATGGGAAACATGAGTGAATTGCATCTTTTGGACTCCTTCCTTCCTAGTAACTCAAATTCTCAGGTTAATGTGCAAAAGAATTGGGAGGTTACATCTGAGGATAGAATTCCTGCATCATTGGGTATGGTGGAACTTTCTCCAAATAATATCGTGGACAAGATCCCATCTGATCTTCTTGATATGAGCCAAAGGACTGATGATAGCAAGAAATGTGCATTAGCTGAAGGTTTGAGCGGGAAACAAGATATTGACTTTTCATTGACCAGGATATTTGATTTAAATGCCCCATTAAAAGACGAAGAAAGCTCTTCTGGCAAAAGTAATCTGGGCAATAATTTCTTTGAGCTATCCATTAACCCAGACTCTCTTAAATGTGCACCAATTCAGCTTTCTGAGAACCAACTGGCTTCAGGATTTCATGAAAATTCAACACTAAGCGCTGCTAGATTGCACCCTGCTTCACCTCCTGTTGGTTATGGTCCAAAGTTCAACTTGCCAATGAATGTGAATACTGCAGGCGAGAATAGTTCTTTTAGAAAGGCACGTTCTTTCTTTGATGACTCGGTGAGCAGTACAGATCAAATCATTGATCTGTCAGATCCGTCAAAGAATATACAATGGTGTCACGAGGCAAGCCGGGTACAGCCATTTGTAGTAGTAGACAATGTGATTAGTGTTTCTCCTCCAAATGTTGAGTCTTCATTGGTACTGAGCCCAAATTCTGTGGATGATAGAGGAAGTGATGTTGGATCCCTTGCTCATACAGAAGCAGAAAGCATCCTCCCAGAGTCTGAACTGGAGGTAGGATATACTGAACTCACATTAGAGTCTATGTTAATTTCTTTACAATTTCTCAATCTCTTATTCTCACTGATAGGATTTTAAAGACAATCAAACAGACAAGCATGACTTCCTTTCTGATGCAATGATAGCAGAAATGGAAGCCAGCATATATGGTTTGCAGGTTGACCCTCACTTATTTGTTAACTCTCTTGGTTTACATTTTTCATGATTCAAAAACTTTTAATTTGGACATTACCATTCATTTCTTATTCAGCATCCTTTAAAAGACTGAATGTTCTAGTTTCTGATTTAAACTCATTCTTGTCAAGTATGAAAAGATTTTTTTTGTCATAATTTGTTGGTGAAATGCTATGTTATAAATGTGGCAATTTAGAATTTCTTATCCCTTAATTGATTTGATAAGTGGCAACATGAAATAATTTTGGATACTCATGAATTGGTTGCATTGGGAAGACCTGATCAATTATTTAAGGCTTCCAGTTTTGCTGGCAGTGAGGTTGGGGTAAGGTTTTAATCTAGGTCATGCAGCAAAATAAAAGGTACTAGAATGGTGTGGTAGAAAGATTTCATGGTCTCCTTTATGAATTAAAGTGCATCATTATTTCTTTCTTTATTTATTTTTTGTTACATCGTGTTCCATATTTCTAACATTTACAAGTTCTGTAGTTATTTCATGGTCATTTTAACCAGTTTGTGGCCGTATTTCTCTATATTCTATTGAACTATATGCTTTGCCAGTCAGTGCCATAATGATTAGAAGATAATTAAATGCACAGTTAGTGCAACTGTCTCTATCTGTTATTATTAAATTATAAATCCAAACGCCATTGTTACTTATTTGATTAAAGGGTTGTTACTTATTTGATTAAAGTGCACTCTACTGCTAAATTGCCCTGAAGGAAGCTTATTGCATTTGCTTGGCCATTTTCTTCATATTATATTTACGTTCTTTTCTGCATTTGATCATATATTATTTCATTCAGATAATAAGGAATGCTGATCTCGAAGACCTTTCGGAGTTAGGATCTGGTACTTATGGAACCGTTTATCATGGAAAATGGCGGGGAACAGATGTTGCTATAAAGAGAATTAAAAAGAGCTGCTTTGCAGGGAGATCTTCTGAGCAAGAACGGTTGGTGAGTCATTAGGGCAGTTTTGTTCTCAACAAGTTGTAGTTTATTAATAACATACATCTCTTGCATCTTGTTATACAACCACGGGTTTAACCTTTCCTCATGTAAATAAGTAGAAGGATGAAACTAAGTTGAATTAATATTTCTTCACATCTTGCATCCTGGCTTGTTCCGTCTCCCATCTATCTATGTCTATCGCTGATCCTTTTTAAAGCAAAGATAGTAAAGCTAGGATTACTCCTAATGGGTAATTAGGGGAGGGGGAATGAGAGTTGAATA
Source organism: Arachis duranensis (assembly GCF_000817695.3). Classification (NCBI taxonomy): domain Eukaryota; kingdom Viridiplantae; phylum Streptophyta; class Magnoliopsida; order Fabales; family Fabaceae; genus Arachis; species Arachis duranensis. The sequence goes on along the minus strand of NC_029775.3, from coordinate 54,608,975 downwards.
CGTAATCCCAAACTCAAATGAGACATAGGAAAGGCTAACTTGTAAGCTATGTGCTTAACCGTGCCTATCCCCAAATTTTGATAAATTTAAACCTAAGGTTTTACATTTTGGCCGTAAGAAAAGGAGATGTCTTATGTACTACTGCTATGTGCTCAACCATGCCTATCCCCAAATTTCGATCAATTAAAACATAAGAAAACTATTGGCAGATTATAAAATTATGAAAATATTCTATGTATATGAACCTGGCTATGTTTTTTCACTTGATTAGGCAAAAGACTTCTGGAGAGAGGCACAAATCCTCTCAAATCTTCACCATCCAAATGTGGTGGCATTTTATGGAATAGTACCAGATGGGGTTGGCGGAACCTTAGCAACAGTAACAGAGTTCATGGTTAATGGTTCTCTTAGGCATGTCCTCATCAAGAAAGAAAGGTAGTCTTGGTCCATTTCTGTTAATACCAAATTTATTAACTCGTGTATGCATATAGTGAATCTCCTACTCTCCTACTTTTTATGCAGATTACTAGATCGTCATAGAAAGCTGATAATTGCCATGGATGCAGCTTTTGGTATGGAATATTTGCACTCGAAAAACATTGTCCATTTTGATTTGAAATGTGACAACTTGCTTGTGAATCTAAGGGATCCACAGCGACCCGTATGCAAAGTAAGAATGGACTAGCACTTATCTTTCGAATTATCAATTTTAGTCCAATTAATTTTTTACTCTTTAATTTATCCACTTACAAATTTCATTGTTTTTTAAATCCTAGAATCCTTTCTCTTCCGTTTCCTTATCTCTATAAAAACACTATCGACTTATATTATAGCCTCTGGCCCATTCTAAATCATGAAGCCATGATTCCAGTTAATTTCTTTTGAATGCCTGTAGTTTTTATCATTCGGCCAATTCTCAAACTAAAATAGTTGTACTAGGAGTGTGTTAGATTTGAAATAATTCTATTTAATTGCCTTCGTTAATATTCTTCTAGTATTTTGGAGATGCTAAGCTCAACTCAGTTCTACACTTGATGCAGATTAATGAAGTATTCTCAGTTCTCAAGAATTTTTTTTCTAGTATTCTTTTTTTCTTTCGCAACATATTTATTATTTTTGTTGAAATATGCCGAGGAATAAACTGTCATTTGTACCCACAAATGTTCAAAACGCTGGCAAATCTAACGAGAAAACAAAACTGATATTGTACTCATGAAAAATGGGTTCCAATAGACAAAACTATCCAAACACTTAAAAAACTACCAGAATTCCCAAACTATCCCTCCTAACGTAAACACAACTCTAACTCTACCCCATTCCCAATCCCCAACCCTTCATCACTTCATCCCACTATTCTATGCTAAGATATATTATTCTACACAAGAGTAATATATTATTTTACTCTTTTGTCTAGTTCCTTACTTTATTATTTCCACTGAGTAACCATGAATCTTAACAATTTTTCTTTCCCAGGTTGGAGATTTTGGATTATCAAGGATCAAACGAAATACCCTTGTGTCTGGGGGTGTACGAGGAACCCTTCCATGGATGGCACCAGAGCTGTTGAATGGCAGCAGTAGCCGGGTTTCTGAGAAGGTAACTAGGACATTTCAAATGAATTTCAGTAATTTATGGGGATCTATGAATCTTTTGTCTGGTATTTAAGTTGTGGAATAATGATTTTGACAGGTTGATGTTTTCTCCTTTGGCATCTCATTGTGGGAGTTATTCACAGGGGAGGAACCATATGCAGACATGCATTGTGGTGCCATTATTGGTAAGAAAATCTCAAAGAAAAATCTCTAATTATGTCTCACTTTTATCTAAGAAATAGTTACAGAAGTGAAACTTGGAATCATAACAAACAAAAGGAAAGCTAAAATCTTGCGAGTAAAGTATTAGAAAAAATTTCCTGGAAGGAATAAAACATCATAAAGAGAAATGAAACCTTACTCTAAGGAGTAGCATTTTTTCTGCATTTGGTCATAGCTGTGACAGATCTGTGTAAGGGGTATGAGTTTAGAGGCTTGTGCTTCTTTCTTAAGCTATCTAGTGCTTCAATTCTTAGATTGTAGCATTAAACATTTGTGATTGATCATTGTAGCTGAGTTGACTCACTGCTCTTAGTTTTATACCAAGAGTTTTGTTTCGATGAAAAGACAAAATAAAACAAACAAGTTGTTCCAAAATGCAAGTAGCATAATTATTCAAGGACAAATCGTTTATCATTTTGTGAATTAGAAATTAAGGATTAGTGTTAGCCTGAATTTTGAGCTGTTAAGCACCTAAGGAAAGTCAGAAACCAAACCTTAAAAACTAGTTATTATGGGGAAAGAACCAAATAATAATTCTCCTTAAATACGTAGCCCTCTCCATGTCGTTCACAACTGGGCTCTAGTACATTGTTAAGAACGTGAGAAAAGTGGGGAACCTCAATGTATAAGCTAGCTGTTTTGGGAAAAGAATCAATCTCTGTAAATATAGTTATCATCAATGTATATCATCCCATACTACTCAATTTGGAACGTGCTAAAGTTATATACACAGCATTAGGATATCCTGAAACTCATTCCAGAATTCAGAATAAACACTGTACATTACTTGCCCTTAATGTGTACCAACCTTGAAGAATACCAACAGCTTAATTACTTCAATTACTGACAAGCTTTCCTGATGATGAATATTGTCCATTTAGGGGGGATTGTAAAGAACACTCTTCGACCACCTATTCCGGAACGCTGTGATCCTGAATGGAGGAAGCTAATGGAAGAGTGCTGGTCAGCTGATCCCAACAGCCGACCATCATTCACGGAGATAACCAGCAGGTTACGATCCATGTCTATAGGACTTCAAGTAAAGGGAACTGGTTAAACACAGCAGGTAAGACCTACCAGTGCTTCATGAGACCAAGACATAAATTTTGCAGTTAATTTCAATTGCCCGGGACCTTCATCTTATACACAACCTTTAAAGAAGCACTCAAGAAGACTACGACTGAGATTGGCGTGCGGGTTATCAGGATAATTTGGCTATTGTATCTTGTTATTTTTTATAGTTGTGATATATTCATTTGTTTATTCTTTTCTGTAAAAGCTTAGGTTGAGAGCATGGTACAGTTGTTTTGATCTACCAATTTTATGCTTGGTGCATGATTGGACATTCTGCCAGAAAAGGGAAAAAAAGAGTGGCACAAAAGAAAAGCTTCTTTGATGTATATAATATAAACAGACTACAGTGTGTATGATTTTATTAATGTAATTATCCTCTCTAATCCTGCCCCTTATCTTTTTGGACACAACGTTGTAAATTTTATTTTATATTTATATTTTTAATTTTTTTAAGTTTTAGCCTATAGTGTTAGTGTCCTTTTGCATGCCTTTTACATGGTGAACTTTAATGTTATTTACTTTTTTACTCTTTTACATGAGAGTTTAATTAGAAAATTAGCCAATTTCAGTCAATTATTTTGAAATTTTATTTTTATCTTCACATTTACATTTTCTCTTACCCTCTCTTCATCCTCTCTTCATCTTGCATCCACTGCAATCTCACTACTTGCTAGCGATGTAAGATCTAGAAAATTATTTAGTTAATTTCTTAATTTTAAATTGGTTGTTTGAAACAAGAGAGTTATTTGTAAAAAAAAAATGAGTTTCTATTGTAGGTAATTGAACATGCTTTGCTTTGCCTAGTTCAGTACAAGCTATGACAAAATAAATAAAGATAAAATGAGTTAAAAAAGTATTTTGAGCAAAAACAAAATAGATATTTCTTAGTTAGGGCCAAAGAGGTGAAATGGAAAACCTTTCTTTAACCCAAAGGACGAAGAAAAAAAGCAAATTCATTATTTACTTTCTCTTTCAAATTCACTGATCAAACTAGAACTCTTACATACCAATTTCCAAAGCAAGAACCCGAGAAAACTTTGTTCCTTTCTCATTTTTCATTATATTCAAGTTTAAGGTTTTAAGAACCTAAATCTATGAATTTTGATTCGTGAAGGCATCTTTAGTGTGAGTTCTAGGAACTTTCTATTGGGTTATGGTACAAGGTCAGAAAAAACCTTTTCTTTCCATTTATCAGAATTTCTAGCAAAACCCTTGGTTGAGTTTGATTGAAAATTTGGTTGTTTGATTTATTAGGGATTGGATTAAGACAAGTTGTGAACTACAAGGCTAAAGAGATCATCACTTGAATTAGTGATTGGTTTGTTTGATTTGTTATCTCTACAATTTCTCATAATGTATTTTGATGATTAACAAATCTACATATACTTTAATAATCTCATTAACGTATTGTCTGACATTTGCTCATGTGCGATAATGAACTAAAGAACTTTTCCTTAAGTAATAAAAGCAAACTAGGTAATTTCTGAACATGAAAAAGTCAAAATATCAATATATGCAATCTCATAAGCTAAGTTGAGTGAATTAACTACAACAGAGGTTGTTTAGATATCTCAGAAGGAAAATTGCACCACTCAAAAATTCATAGGTCCCACTTTCACTAGCGAAATCGATGAAAGCAGGAAAATCACTTACCTTAGAAACGTGTCTTAATTTCTAATGTTTGAAAATGAGTGAGCTTAAGAAGTCAAACTGTTTGAGAGGCTTTTACTGTCATCTGCAACGAAGTAATAGAGTCACTTTTTAGCAAAAGGCACTAACACAAGTCAAAATGATTTGATTTTCACCTCTCTTTTAGGAACATGGAGACGAATACAGAAGGAGGGTTTTCAACAAAGAGCTATATTTTCAAGGTTCTATATTTCTACTTTCTTTCTTCTAATTTAGAAGAAATTTCATTTCTTCAAGCTGGAATCTAAGCACATTATTGTTTTATACCTTATATATCAGATTATGTCATTGTAAATTGAAACTAATCTATATTCATTTATAACAATTTTGAACTGTGTCAAAGAACCGAAAAAAATTCGTTACTTCAACGGTAGAAGTTAAGAATGTCTTTCTAGGTCGTTCACACCATGAGTCGTTCAAATCTATAGTTTTTTTTTTTTTAAGTTTTTCAGTACTGATCTATAACATAGGCACTCTAACAGGAAAGTCCATGGAGGTGGTGGACACCATGACAAGGAGGAAGATTAACATTATGTACCTACAAGAAACGAAATGGTTTGGTGCAAAGGCTAGGGAGTTGGATACTTCTGGTTTCAAACTTTAGTATACAGGAAAGGTGAAGAATAGGAATGGGGTTGGAATAATTGTGGATAAGCAGTGGAAGAAGGACGTAGTGGATGTCAAGAGGGTGGGAGATCGGATCATCTCTATCAAACTTGTGATGGAGGGAGGTGCTTTCCATGTGATTAGTGCCTATGCACCGCAAGTGGGTTCGGACGAACAACACAAGATAAGGTTTTGGGAGGATCTAGAGAGTTTGGTTCAAGGCATACCTTTGGGAGATAAGATTTTCTTAGGAGGAGATTTAAATGGCCATGTTGGGAGAGAAGTGACTGGATATGGGAGTATTTACGGAGGCCATGGTTTCGGGGTGATTAATGCCGAGGGTAAAACTACTTTGGACTTTTTCTCAACCTTTGATCTTCTCATTGCAAATACATGTTTTAAAAAGAGAGACGAACATCTTATAACCTATAAGAGTGGCATGACAAGCACTCAAATCGACTTCTTCTTGTTGAGGAGAGTCGACCGGAAATTTTGCATTAACTGTAAAATTATCTCGGGAGAGAGTTTGACAACACAACATAGGGTGCTCGCCATGGATTTTCGCGTTGAGCAAAAGTTGAGGAAAAGACATCATACGAAGAACCCAAGGACTAGGTGGTGGCGGAAGAAAGGTGAGGAACAAAGAAGTTTCCTAAGACGGGTAGGAGAAGAGGCAAAGTGGGATGGGAATGGAAGTGCGGAAGAGATGTGGAGGGAGATGGCAGAAGTTATTAGAAGAACAACAAAAGAAAGTTTTGGTGAATCTAAAGGAATAGGACCAAGAGACAAGGAGTCCTGGTGGAGGAATGCGAGTATACAAGAAAAGATAAAGATAAAAAGGGAATGCTTTAAAGAGTGGTCTTTATGCCACAATGCAGATAACTGGGAAAAATATAAGGCGGCTAAGAAAGAGACAAAAGTGGCTGTAAGTGAAGCAAAAACAAGAGCATATGAGGGTCTCTACCAGTCGTTGGGCACGAAAGAAGGAGAAAAAGGTATATATAGAATCACAAAGAGCTGGGAAAGAAGAACGAGAGATTTGGATCAGGTTAAGTGCATAAAGGATAAGGATGGAGAGGTGTTGGCTCAAGAGGATAAGATTAATGAAAGGTGGAAGAGCTACTTCTACGAGTTATTTAATGAGGGACAGAAGACTCTTCCGAGCCTTGGTCGATTATGCACAAGGGAAAAAGATCAAAACTTTGACTACTATCGAAGGATTCGAGACTTCGAGGTAAAAGAGGCTCTAAAGCAGATGAAAAATGGCAGGACAGTAGGACCTGATAATATCCCGATTGAGGTTTGGAAGGGTCTTGGAGAAAAAGGCATCAACTAGTTAACCAAGCTTTTTAATGAGATTTTAAGGTCAAAGAAGATGCCTGATGAGTGGAGAAAGAGCACCTTGGTACCCATCTACAAGAATAAGGGGGATATACAAAGGTGCGGAAATTATAGAGGGATTAAGCTTATGAGTCATACTATGAAGTTATGGGAAAGGGTGATAGAACGGAGGTTGAGAAAAGAGACACAAGTAACAGAGAATCAATTTGGATTTATGCCAGGAAGATCTACCACTGAAGCGATATACCTATTAAGAAGGATGATAGAGAGGTATCGTAGTAATAAAAGGGATCTACATATGGTGTTTATTGATTTGGAAAAAGCGTATGATAGGGTACCAAGGGAGGTCTTATGGAAGGTTTTAGAAAAGAGGAGAGTAAGGATCGCATATATTCGGGCAATCAAAGACATGTATGATGGGGCCACAACTAGTGTGAAGACTCAAGGTGGTGTGACAGAGGAATTTCCTATTGGTATAGGATTACACCAGGGATCATCCTTAAGTCCATACCTTTTGACATTAGTCTTGGAAGTACTCACAGAGCACATCCAAGAGCCTGTGCCATGGTGCATGCTTTTTGCCGATGATATCGTCCTTATAGGAGAGTCAAGGGAAGACCTAAATAAGAAGTTGGAGTTATGGAGAGAAGCTTTAGAAGTGTATGGTCTGCGCATAAGCCGTAGCAAGACGAAATATATGGAATGTAAGTTCAGTTTGAGAAGGAAAAACCCCAATATAGAGGTGAAGATTGAAGAAAACATCATAGGAAAAGTTAAAAGTTTTAAGTATCTTGGGTGCATCATACAGGATAATAGAGAGATTGAATATGATGTAAATCATAGGATCCAAACAGTTTGGTCAAAATGGCGGAGTGCATCTGGTTTTATATGCGACAAAAAAGTGCCTTTAAAACTTAAAGGTAAATTCTATCGCACCGCTATAAGACCGGCTATGCTGTATGGTACGGAGGGTTAGGCAGCTAAAGGGGAGCACGAACATAAGCTGAGTGTGGCAGAGATGAAGATGTTGAGATGGATGAGTGGTCATACGCGATTGGATAAAATAAGGAATGAAGATATAATGGAGGGAGTTAGAGTAGCACCCATTGTGGAAAAGATGGTTGAATCGCGTCTCAAGTGGTTTGGACATGTGAGAAGAAGACCGATAGAACATCCAGTCAGGAGGGTGGATGAGATGGAAGATGGACAATGGGCGAAAGGCAGAGGAAGACCTAAGAAGACCATCCATAAGGTGGTCAAACGAGATCTACATGTAAACGGTCTCTCTGTAGACATGATACATGACAGAGCACAATGGCGTCGTTTGATTCATGTAGCCAACCCCACTTAGTGGGACAAGACTTTGTTGTTATTGTTGTTGTTGTTGTTTTTCAGTACTGATCTTTAGTCTTGAAAATTCTTATTGATAGAATATCTAATGTTCTTAAGTTAGGTTGTGTTCTAAAGTGAGACATACTTGAAAAATTTAGGAGAATATTTAAATTACTTCTTAGGTTGACAAAGCTTGAGACAAGAATATTTAACGGTCTTAGTTTTGATGGATGAATTTGGCAAATGCACCAGATCACATCAAGTAATATCATGGTAAGTAGGTATCGCTCCCACAAAGATTAAAAGATTGAGCAAAATAGTGTTTAATTGAAAATCCTAATTAGATTCATGAAACTTTATAAAAGCAATGGCTGCTGGGCACTTGTCCATGACGCTAGAAGCCATGATTTTGTTGTGTTTCTGGGCATGGGCGTTGAGCACTAGCCTTTGTTTTTCTTCAAAGGTCCTAAGCACCATGGTTAGGTGCTTGGCGCTGGTGATGAGGCAAAACCGATACGCTCGTAAATTGGCAAGTGCACCAAATCACTTCAAGTAATACCACTGTGAGTGAATATCATTCTCACGAGAATTATCGGATTGAGGCAAGCAACATCTAACTACAAGAAAATAGAATATTTGTAACAAAATTTTGTGTTAAATTTAAAATTGTTACAAAAACTTATTTTTTTATAACAAAAAACAATGATTGTTACAGAAAAACAATATTTTGTAACAACAATACAATTTGTTACAAAATATTTTGATATTTTGTAACAACCTGATTTTTTAGTTACAAATTATGTTGGCCTTTGTAATGAACCAGTATATTGTTGCAAAATTTTATAATGTTTTGTGATAAAAAATGAGTTGTTGCAAAAATTTAAAATATTTTGTAACAAAAAATTAATTTGTCACAAAATTTAATATTGTTTGTAACAAATTATTTGTTTGTCACAAAATACAAAAATTATTTTGTAACTAAAAAAATTATTTTAAAATATTAAAATATTTAAAGATGAAAAAAATTATTTATATAATTTTTTACTAGATAATTTTACTTTTGTTTAAAAAATTTTATTTTTAAAATATTATTTAATTAATTAATTATTTTTTATACAAAATTAAATGTTAAATTATTAATGTTAAAAATTAGAGATATTATTTTATATTCCTTTTAAAAAATTAAAATATAATTTTACTAATAATCAAGTTCTAAATACTGACTAAAAATTAATTTTTTAAATTAAAAAAATTTAATTATTAAACTTAATAAAAATAGTTAAAATTAAAAAATAATAACAAATGTAAAAAGTAAAAACCCTAATTCTAGCCCTCACTTTCACTCTTCATTTTACTGTTTGCTGCCATTAGATTATTTAACTATTTACAATATTATTTTCATATAAAAATATATTCATATAAGTAACTATCTTGATTATAAGTATAGATATGATGAAACGTTGAACCTAATTACATGGTCTTTAGTGAGGCATAGGTATAGTTGTAAAATTCAGATCGAACCGGCCAATTCAACTAAAAACTCGGTGAAACAGATCTCAAATTAGTCTAGTCCAGTCCTAGAACCATTTCTGCTTGAGAACTGATGAGAATCAATTAATTTGAACAAAAACTGATCAAATCTGCCGGCGAAAACTAGTCCACCCAAACTGGTCGAGTAACTCATTACGGAGCTTCAATACATCTGCATGTCCACAATACACTAGCGCGTGTTTGCAAGTCCATAATTCTCCAGGGCGTCCCAGCTCCACCATAATCCACATTCCAGTGTTAAAATTTTAAAATTGAGAAAAATATAGTTCAAACACAAGTCCTCATTGTTATGGATGCATATTAATGTTGCCACCAAGTTATATTGTGCCTTACTATTATATATGTTAATTATTAATTATATAATAAAAATATATAATAATTTTGTTTGATATTGTTTTAATTTTATACTCATTTATGTTTAAATCAATTATACTTTTAGTTATACATATTATTAATATAAATATAAATGTTATTAAATATGTACAAAGAAAAAGATTAAATATTTTATTAATTACAACATAATTTTTTTGTGATTATATGTTTCTTATTAATATTATTTTTTTAATAAAAACATATAGTGTATAATAATATAATAAGTATAAACCAATTAATTAGATATTAAAATTAAAAATAGTTACTTTAATATAAAAATAAAATTAAAAAATAAGTATTATGAAGAAGAAAATATTAGAATTCAATATAGTTATTCAATAATAACTAGATTAGCGGGTTCAACCAATGATTCAATATTTTGGCAAGTCAATTGCTAATTTAATTTTGATAATTATGTGCGTAGGTGAAACTTGTTAATGAGTGCTACAAATTAGTTTAAAAATTTTCAAGTTATAAAGTTCAAGTTCATTGTAGATATAATTTTAAATTGGAATTTAACACTATGAAAGTTTGTTTCAAAAAATGTCACAAAATTTTAAAATAATAACCAAAAGTTTAATCTCGAATTGTTGTTCCTTAGAATCACAATGTAATTTAAAAGCACAATTAAATAACAATGATCATTGGCTATGATATAATAGGGGTTTGAATGCAATTGACGAAATTTAAATAACAATAAATTAAAAGCACAATTAAAGATTAAATGGCAAAGAAATTAAGCTAATAGTAATCAAAACAATCAACTAGAGAAAAAGAAAGTAAATTTAAGCTCTAAAAAAAATGTTGGCATGAGTTGAGGGTTAAAGATTATTATCTTTATCACTAATTACAATATAATAATTATCAACTACAATATAATAATTATCAAGAGCAAACCTAATTTGCCTATTTTTGCAAATTGAAAAAAGTGAATTAAGTTTAATTAAGCCTAATTCACAAGTCCTAATAACTAAAAAATTGAATGAAGAAAAATATTAACGTTAGTGAAAATAAAATTAATTAATATTTCTTACTTACCAATTAATTTGTATATTAGTAACTTAAAATCACCCAAATTTTTAACATGATAATTACCATGAATGAAAAAATATCAAACACCTAAAAGTTAAGTATTTTATCAAACACCTAAAGTACATAAACATAAAACATCATACATTGCAATAATTAGTAAAACTAGAACTATCCACCACAAGAATTCAATAATAACAACACAATTAAGCAATAATAAAATGTAAAACATCAAATTTATTAAAAATAATATTGAATTCAACAAGAATTTAAAAACTTAAAATAGAAAAATAGACAGAATGAAAAAAATTCTAAGAAACTTAGAGAAGAGAAACCAACAACTTATGAGCAAAACCTTTAATTAAACAAAATTAAAACCTATAAAGAGAAAATTGAGTAAAACCTAGAGATTTTAGAGAAACATTAGAATTTCTCTCGCTAGAATCTAACAAAAAAACCTAAAAATATTATAAAAATGAGTATAAATTGCGGGTCACGATCCTCCTCATGCTTCCTTCACATGCATCAGGAATGAATTGAATTGGACCCAAAAATGTCCTGAAATCGTGAGTTACGTACTTTTTTAATGAGGTACGAGATCACTATGATGCGTACGTATGTATAATGCATATGTATCTCATGCGTATACATGTATAATGTATATATACACATCTCTGCAGCTTTGTCAAATATTTATTTCACCATAAAATCTTCACTTTTTCAGGCTTTTCCATCTTTTCGAGTCATCCTTGTAACGACCCACATTTTTTAAAATCTAAATATAAATAAGTTATAATTTATCTTATTAATTTGAGCTCCTTAATTTTAGAAACTAATTAATTTATTAAAAATAGCTAAATTGATTTTATAATAATTAGAGTTTAAATTAATTAGAAATTTTATATAATTTTTATTATAATTAAATATTTGATATAATTAAAATTAAAATTTTAATAATTAAGAAATAATAAAAAGTTTTTAATTTAATTTAAATAATAAAAAATTTGTTATTCTACCCTTATCTTTTTATAAAAGAGGAGTGTTAGGGAACTAGCAATTTTTGTGTTTTGTAACCATCAATTGACCATCAATAATGTTTTCAATGGTGTGAGATTACATCCAATAGTAGAAAATCACTCACTTTTCTTTTAATCGTTAAGTGCTGGCCACAAAACACAAAAGTTGCTAGTCCATTACACTTTTTTTTTGTAAAATCCCTTAATACTAGAATCCCTAATTATTTGCCCTAATTTTTATCCCCAAACACATGCACATTGAATAAAGGGAGGGAGACGGAGGAGAGTGCGAGAAGAAGGGAAGGCAGGAGAGGACGGTGCTGGCGGGGTTGGGAGCCACCGTCGCCGTTGCTGCTCGCAAGGAAGAGAGGGAGACTGATCAAAAGAGAGAGTGACGCTAGGGGAAGAGAGGGAGAGAGACAGAGTGACGCGAGAGGGAGATGAGGGCTCTTCCGCCGCTGTGCTGCTAAGGCTCGTCGCGGTTAGCGTGGCCGTCGCAGTGGGGGAAGCCCAGAAAAAGACGAACGAGGAGCCAAAGGAAGCGTTGGTGGGTGTTTCTCTTGCCACTGTTGCCGCCATCAGTATGGGCCATTTCTCGTCGAACTATACGCTGTTCATGGAGTCATTCTTCGCCGACGCTGCTGTGGGAGGTCCGACGAGGAAGCTGACCCAGCTTCGTCTCTGCGTCACGTTTCTGCAAGCTTGCCGGGCTCTCTACTGTCGAAAAACGCTATTGTTGTCGCCGAACATCACTACCGGAACCTCTGTCAGCTTGCTCTCCATTGGTTCCACCGTTATTGGAGCTGCTGCTGCTCTATTGTTCTATTTTTTCATAACTGCAGTGGGTTCTTGATCTAAAATCATTATCATTATTGTTGTGTTATATCCAATGTTCTGAAAACCAGACCGGACCGGTCGGTCTGACCGGTTTAACCGTGAACCGAATGCTTTTACGATTTGGTTTAACATATAAAACCACCAGTTATAAAACCGTTTAGAAACCGCTGAACTGGCCAAGAACCGATCGGTTGGACCGAACTGGGAGCCGGCTGATTTTCCTAAAACGGTGTCGTTTCGCATTTTGGATAAAAGAAAAAATGGGAAGCCTTCAGACGTTCAGTGCCTCCTCTCAACTCTCACTTTCTCAAGCAGCTCTCTTCCCCCAAAACAAAAACCCTAGCAGACTAGGAGTAGCCTCCAACGCCGCCGCAATGAGGGAGACACTGCCATCGTCGTGCTTGAGCTCTCCAACTCCTGTTTACTCGAACTCCTCTCAACTTTCGCTCACTCAAACGAAGCTCTTTTCTCCTAAAAAGAAACCCTAGTTTACAGTAGCCTCCACCGCCGCGGCAAGGAGGGAGACAGTGTCGCCGTCCATCGCACCGTCGTCGTTCTTGAGCTCTCCAACCCCTATTTACTCCAATCGCAGCTTCTTTGTCGAGCTTAGCGTTCGTCGTCTGGTCTACCTCTGCTCATCTGCACTTCTACTGCCGTCCATTGTCATGCTTGTTGCCTAGTTGCCGTCGTCCATCATGCTTAACCACTTTCTCTCATACTCTACCCAGATTGCGCAAATCGAAGAAGGCAATGGCTTCTCTACTCACTGCTAGTGCTTGTTCTTTTTTTTGTTTTATTTTTTGTTCAACAATTATATGGATTATTGAACGATTAATTGATTATTGATTAGCTCTGTTCACTGCTATTGTTCTATTGTGATGTACTGTACTGTTTTGTGTCTTCTTTGCTGCTGTGCTCTGTTGACTGTGGTGCTGTGTTTTTGTTTTCAATTAAATTTTTTCTTTGAGAACTTAGTTTTTCCATGCTTGATAAATTGTGCCAATTATGTATTTATTGAAATTGGTATGACTCTGTAGATTCTAAATAGTGTGCTTTATGTTTCTGATTTCGATAATTTGAGTTGTTTATGAAGCATAATTCACTGTTATTGCAAATGATTCAGGACCACTTTTGAGGTGTGTATGAAGCAGATTACTTGCTGTGTTTGGAGTTGTGTATTCATTAAATTGGTTAATTTTTTATTTGGATCATTTTATAGCTTATAGTTAAAGAGTGTTTAAAGTTCCAATATCCACTAATCAGTTGGCAATGTTAATATTATTAATAATATTATTAGTAATACTAATTAGAAAGTGGAGAGAAATTGTAGAATTTATCACATGGGTTTGGAGAGTGATAGTTCTGAGTTTGATATTCCAATTGAATTGGGTTGTGCTTGTAAAGATGATCTTGCTGCTGCCCACAAAGTATGAGTTGAGACATGGTTCAAGATTAAGGGGAATTTGTTAGTATAAAATCCTATCTTTACTTCATTTTTTTCAATTGCAAAATTTAATTTTTGATATTTTTTAATGTTAAATTTGATTGATTATGTGGATATTTTAGACACCCTTTTGTTTATGATTCATGGAATTGAGAATTGGATTGTTTGGTACTGTCCTATATGTATACTTGTTTTATGTCTTGGTGCTAAGTCTGACAAATATTCTCAATTACTTACCGCTATGGTTTTCTTCTTGAACGGAAATTTATTTGTCCAAAAGAAATCATAGAGGATTAGGGTTGTGAATTTTTTAACTGAGTGATGAGTGTAAAGCTGAAGATGATGATGACAGAAGTGCTCAGAAACATGTTTTAAGAGTGTTTTAAAAAAAATTGAGTTTGTATTTTGATAAGATCATATGGTAGAAGATATTTTAAGATTTATATTAGACTATAATTATATTTTAGGATGTATATTTATAATTTATTTATTATTTTATTCTAAACCGATTTTTTCGGTTGGACCACGGTTGAACCGGTTAGACCAATGAACCAGTGAACCAGTGACTAGAGTTGTTCGATGACCGGTCCGGTTTTCCGAACCTTGGTTATATCCTTCTTGAGGGTTTTGGGTGTTAATGACTCAGTGTTGTCGGTGTGGCTGATGCCGTTGCTGTTTGATCAGTTCAAGACTGTTGCTGCTGCGAGTTAGGACGAAGGGGGTCAGGCTTAATTTCTGTTGATTTTGACACGTTGAGTTAGGGGATTCATTTTCGAACTAAAGATTTTAAATCATGAATGCTAATAAAGTTTATCGAATAATTGCGAATAATTTATGATTTTCTGAAATGACTGAATGATGAGATTGAGTTGAGTTTGTGACAATGAAAGTGACTAAATTTGATGAATATGTGATTAATTTCCTGATTGTTTGAAAATGTTGAAAATTTTGATCGTTAGCTTATTGTAATGAGAAATTGTTGAGTTTGTGGCTATGAATGGTGATGGATTTGGAATTATTTGTTAAATTGAAAAATGATAAGTTGATTTTTGAAAAGTTATTGGAGGTAATTGTTAAAAAGAAGATTGGTGGATTGTTAAGATAGAGGGAACCCTTAAAGAGTGATTAAGTCCACTTTTAGGGGAGGTTATGTCTGAATTTTATAAAAATATAAGAATTTAACTAAAATGAATTATATGAACTGCGTCTTAAATGTTTGATTGATAAATTTGGTGTTTGATCGGCGGAATTCACTACCCTTTCCCAATAATATTGATGAATCCGCTCTTGGCAAGTGCACCAAAATTATCGTCAAGTATTAACCCACAGTGGAGTGGGATTGTATCCACAGAGATTGGTAGATTTGAGCAATTTTAATCAATTGGTGAATTAGTCAAGCTCAACAAAATAAGTTGTAAGTGCAGAATTATAAATGGTAGAAACATAAATAGCAAAGGAATAAAAGAAAGCAATAAAATGCAGAAATGGAAATAATAGGAATGTAAAGGAGAATGAGATTTTGCAGAATGTAAGTAAAGCTATAAAAGAATGGGAGAGATAAGAATGGGGGAATTCATTGAGATCAGGAGATATTATCTCTTTGGATTAAATCCAGCTCATATCCTCTTCAATCATGCGACTCATTGACCTCTTGGCAATCATGATTGATTGAGCCCTGATGTGCGGAAAATGGTTCAACACAAAACTCACCGGCAAGTGTACCGGGTCGCATCAAGTAATAAAACTCACGGGAGTGAGGTCGATCCCACAGGGATTGAAGGATTGAGCAATTTTAGCTTAGTGGTTGATTTAGTCAAGCAAACAAGAGTTGATTTGAGTGATTTGTAATTGACTGAAACTAAATTGTAGGAATTGTAAAGGGGAGTGGGTGAATTGCAGGAAATTAAAGGGAACAAAAGGAAAAAGAGCTGAATCTTAAATTGCAAGAAATGTAAATTACAGAAACTTAAAGTGCAAGAAATCTAAATTGCTTGAATTGTAAATGGGTCAGGGATGTGGGATTGCAGAAATTAAACAAAGAATAGTAAAATTAAACAAACGGAAGAGGAGAAGATGGATTCAATTAAACTAGATCTCAAACAGAAATGTAAATAAGCTTGGTGAAGCATTCAACAAGGAAATTAAAATTGAAAAACATAGATCTCAGGACTCAAGAGACTAGATAGCCAAGTCTCAATGCCTTCTTAGATCCCAGTTCACAAAGCAAGTAAATAAAAATTAAAGATTGAAGCAGTAAAGGAAATGAAATTTAACTCAATTATGTAGAAGAAAAATCAAAGAGATCTTAAATGGAGATTGAGACAGAAGTTCCTCAATTCTTCACACTCAAGACTCAAACAAAACCCAGTAAAGAAAAAAAAAAGATCAGAGGAAGAAGAAGTGAATTCTCTCCTCCAATTCTTAAGCTATTGCAGAAAACAGAAAAATGGAAAGTGAGCTCTCAAGTTGACTAAGGATGAAAATTAAATTGAAAGAAAGTTTTTCCTCTAATCCTAACTAACACCTATTTATACACTTTCTATTTTGGATCTAAGAATTTTGAGTGGACTTGAAAGATGGGTGAAGAATTGAATTCAATTGGATTTTTAGATGAGTTTCAGCCCATATTGCTCCCAGGAGGCTGCTCTGCTCTTGTGGAGGGCAGAGCAAGGAAGCCTTGCATGTGGATCCAATTAGCGTGCCAAGTATGGGAGAGGCATCAGGATGCTGCCCTGCCCTTGTGGAGAGCAGGGCAGTGGTGTCATGGTGCGTGCCTTGCTTCCCTGCCCGTGCTGTGATGCGCCAAGGATGCGCGCCCAAACTCCCTTGTTGCGCGTCAATTGTGTATGCTAGCCGTGCCAAATTGTGCGCCATGCACCAAGGAATGCTGCTCTGCCCTCCTTGTGGGCAGCGCAAGCTTTCCATGTTCTTGGGTGAGGTCCCAAGTTCGAAACTTGCTGGATGGCTTTTGTTTGCCCCTTTTTTCTTGGTTTTCTTGGCACCAAAGTAGCGCCTAGTTTCTTGCTTCCTCAAGGTCTTGTGTTCGATCCTTGGAGGTTGAAAACAAGCTAATTTTGGCTTGTTTTCCTTTCATTTGAACGCTACTTCCTTCCTTCTTGAGCTTGGTTCGAAACCCATGGGTGGCACTTGGAGAACAATTTCCTTGAATTTTTCCATGAGGAGCCCGAAATTGCTCTTGAGGAGGGCAGGGCAGAATTTTTCCTTCCCTTATTTCTTGGCCTAGAATTGTGATCCGTCCTCAAGGAGGGCAGGGCAGTGAAGCCTTGAATGCTTGGTTCATTGTTGTGCTCCCTTGGAGGGTAGTGTGCTCTTGTGGAGAGCAGTGTGGCTTCCTTCCTTCCATGCGCCACACTCTTTTCTTCCTTGGGCCACGCTTTCTTAAGCCACGCTTCATTCTTTTCTTCCTTTCTTCACCTACAAATAATCAAAACAACCAATCAAAGTATCACTAAATTCACAAGGTTTATAAATCAATTAAAATTCAATTAAATTTAGCTTAAACCTCATGATTTAGCATCAATTAAATGGTGGTTGTTTGATTCAAATAAAACATGCAATTCCACTCTAAATTGCTTACTTATAGTACTAGAAAGTGCATAAAAATTAGTGAAAGAAGTGAAATTAGCTTGAAAAATGGGTATATGATGACTTGTCATCACAACACCAAACTTAAATCTTGCTTGTCCCCAAGCAAGCATCAAAATTAAGAGAAAATGAAATGAAAAAGAAAAGCATACATATCCTTATTAGGCAATTAGTAGAACTTGGTTCATGGAGTTTTTATGCAGACAATGATAACTCAGTTATTATTTGCTGTTACATAATATACACTTTTCCTCAAAGGCGTACTAAGCTTGCTATCTTAACAAGTTTATTATTCTTTGAAGGCTTGGTGTCAAATGTTGCAGCAGCCTTTGGCGTTATTTTTACTCAACATTTCTTCACCACAGACACATGGCTCACTATTTCCTCCTAGGATCATTAATGCCCAGCACCTCTTTGGATAACTAAATGTTCTGTAGCTAGGTTGCTCTTTATTGTGGACTTTCAATTGGCCATCCCAAATCAGTTGATCTAAGTGGCCAGGTTTTGAAATACCCCTTAGAATTTACTTATCCAAGCATATTCTAGTACAAGAACACCACAGGCATGTGTCCTATGGTCCAAGCTATTGGTGCCTAGCCTTATTATTTGTTTTTCTTGCCACATTGGCTTTTTCTTCTTCCTTTTCTTTCTATTTTGTTTTGTTCTCAAGGGATTCTTTTTTTCTTTACTGATAGAAACCTTTATGACAGCAAGCTAGCTCACACTTCAATGAAAATGACATTATGCAACAATTATTTCATGAGTTATGCATGTAATCAAACACATATACCACCATTAACTTCCATTCTAACTTATGCAACATTGGACATTTACTTTCTAATTCAAACATTTCTCTTTTATTTAAGCATATGGGAAACAAAACAAAATTTAAAGCTAAGTGATGAATGACAAGCATTATGCAGATAAGCATACTTAATCAAACATCTTCACTTGCAACTAGATGAACACTTTAGCAAGACATACAAGAATTCCTGGATTAAAACATTTCACAACAATAAGGATTAAGTATAGATACAACCTTTTGGGTTGCAGCTTTTCATTCTTCCTCTTGTTGTATCCCTTTTGAGTCACAATGCAAATTGTCTTCAATTGTTGGCTAATTTCCTGCATAATTCTCAAAAGTTGCTTGCTTCTCAAGCCCTTAAATGAATGGTTAGTATGCATAAATTCAGTGTGTCTTTTGAATTTATTTTGGTGTGGGAACACCAAACTTAATTGCTTGCCACTACCTCTGATGCAACAAGTTAACCATATGTGGAACCTTGTGTCCTTGCTAAAGGTTATGGAATTAAAACTAGAAAGCAGTTAAATAGTTGAATAATTTGTCTGATTGCTTGGAGCTAGCATTGTGCAAGAAGTGAGAATGTGTTTTTAAATGAGATTTTGGTGGAACACCAAACTTAGAATCCTTCATTCTTCCTTAAATTGTTTTGGTGTGCAACACCAAACTTAGCTCCTTGCAATGCATTTTTTAGTGTGCAACACCAAACTTAGCTCCTTACAATGCATACTAATTATTCAACATTTTTATTGAAAAAGCTATGAAAAGAAAACTACCTCAGGTTGGGTTGCCTCCCAACAAGCGCTTCCTTATTGTCACTAGCTTGACATCCTTCATTGTTGCTTCAAGAAGGCTGTAGGCTCTGAACCTATTTTTCCTTGTCCCATTGTCCTCCTAGGTACAGTTTTGCTTTGTGACCATTTGCTGTGAATTGACTCTTCGTTGCTTCGTCTAGCAATTCAATACTTCCATAAGGAAAAATCTTGGTTACCAAATATGGACCAGTCCACTTAGATTTAAGCTTGCCAGGGAACACCTTGAGTCGTGAGTTGTACAAGAGTACTTGCTGTCCAGGTTTGAATTCTTTCTTCAAGATCTTCCTGTCATGCCACCTCTTGGCTTTTTCCTTGTATATCTTGGCATTTTCATAGGCTTCTAGCCTAAATTCATCCAGCTCATTTAGCTGCAACAACCTTTTCTCCCCTGCTGCTTCAGAGTCAAGATTTAAGAGTTTAGTAGCCCAAAAAGCTTTGTGTTCAAGATCTACAGGGAGGTGATAAGATTTGCCATATAATAGCTGAAAGGGGGACTTCCCAATGGGAGTTTTGAAAGCTGTTCTGTATGCCCAGAGTGCATCTTCCAACTTCCTAGCCCAATCCTTTCTTGTGCTTCCTACTGTCTTCTCTAGAATCTTCTTCAATTCTTTGTTTGCTAATTCAGCCTGCCTATTAGTCTGAGGGTGGTATGGTGTGGCTACTTTATGAATAACTCCATATTTATGAAGAAGTTTCTCCATTTGTTTGTTACAAAAATTACCACCACCATCACTAATAAGACCCTTGGGCACTCCATATCTAGTGAAAATATGCTTCTTGTGGAATTGAAGGACAATTTGTGCATCACAGGTAGTTGTGGCTATGGCTTCCACCCACTTTGAGACATACTCCACTGCTACCAAGATATATCTGAAAGAATATGAAGGGGGAAAGGGTCCCATGAAGTCAATGCCCCATAGATCAAATAATTCTAATTCCAAAATGAAATTCTGCGGCATCTCATTCCTTCTTGTCAATCCTCTTGCTCTCTGGCATTCATTACATTGGTGAACAAACTCTCTGGCATCTTTGAAGATAGTTGGCCAATAGAAGCCACTCTGCAGTATCTTTGCAGCTGTTCTTTCTGGACCAAAGTGTCTACCATAAGTTGAGCCATGGCAATGCCACAATATATCCCTTATTTCACTCTCAGGGACACACCTTCTAATCACTTCATCAGAACATTTCTTCAACAGGAAGGGTTCATCCCACAAGAATTTCCTTGCTTCATTGATTAATTTCTTCACTTGTTGCTTAGAGAACTTTTGAGGTATCTTCCTCCCCACTTTGTAGTTTGCTATGTCAGCAAACCAAGGTGTTTGCTGGATCTGTAAAAGGTGTTCATCTGGAAAGCTTTCATTCACGGGTTGGGAGGCTTTTTGAATTATTTCTTGTGGTAGCCTCGACAAATGATCAGCAACTTGGTTTTCAGTGCCCTTTCTGTCCTTTACTTCAATGTCAAACTCTTGTAGGAGCAATATCCACCTGATAAGTCTTGGTTTAGCATCCTGCTTTGACATCAAATACTTAAGGGCAGCATGGTCAGTATAAACCACGATTTTGGACCCTATCAAGTATGATCTAAACTTATCAAATGCATAAACTACAGCCAATAATTCCTTCTCTGTTGTGGTGCAATTTTTTTGAGCCTCATTCAACACCTTACTTGTATAATATATGACATGATGCAAGTTTCCCTTCTTTTGTCCAAGCACAGCACCAATTGCAATATCACTTGCAGCACACATGAGTTCAAAAGGTAGTTCCCAATCCGAGGGTGTGATGATTGATGCTATTGTGAGTCTGTTTTTTAAAGTTTCAAAGGGATGCTGGTAGTTTTCATCAAAAACAAAAGGATTATCAATCATTAACAGATTACTAAAAGGTTTGGCTATTTTAGAAAAATCCTTGATAAACCTTCTATAAAATCCTGTATGCCCCAAGAAACTTCTAACAGATTTCACATTAGTTGGTGGAGGGAGCTTCTCTATGATCTCCACTTTTGCCTTGTCAACTTCTATCCCTTTTCTTGAAACTTTGTGACCAAGAACAATCCCCTCAGGCACCATGAAATGGCACTTCTCCCAGTTCAAAACCAAATTAGTTTTTTGACACCTGATGACAAGTCATCATATACCCATTTTTCAAGCTAATTTCACTTGTTTTGTTAGCATTTATGCACTTTCTTGCATCCTAAGTAAGTGATTTGGAGTGAAAATGCATAACGTCTCTAAATCAAGCAACCACCATGAAATTAATGTTAAATCATGAGGTTTAAGCTAATTTTAATTGAATTTTAATTGATTTATAAGCCTCTTGAATTTAGTGATACTTGGAGTGGTTGTTTTGGTTTATTGTAGGTGAAGAAAAGGAAAAAAGGAAAAAGCGTGGCCTAAGAAGTGTAGCCCAAGGAAAGAAAAGTGTGGTCAAAGCAAGAGGAAGTGTGCCGCATGCAATGGGGGAGGCAAACATTGCCCTCCACAAGGGCACACTGCCCTCTAGGAGGGCAACATAAGGGAACCAAGCAAGGAAGGCAACTCTGCCCTGCCCACTACAAGGGCAGAGCACAAAATTGTGCCTTGGAACCAAGAAGAAGAGAACCTTGCCCTGCCCTCCACAAGGGCAGTATCGGGCTCACCAAGGAAGAAAATCAAGAAAAAAATGTCACCCATGCATGCCACAAGACTCGAACACGGACCAAGGAAGAAGCAAAGAACTAAGGTTGAGTGCCGTGCCAAGAAACCAAGGAAATTAATTGAGCGTGTGTTCCAGCCGTGTTTCGAACACGGGAAATCAAAGTGGAAACACTGCCCTGCCCTCCGCGAGGGCAGGGCAGCATTTTGTTGGTGCATGGATCTGGCGCACCAAGAGACATTTCTGGCGCACCAAATCACTCTCCTGGCAGCACCAGCGCGCATCACAGCTCAATCCTGGCAGCACCATATTTTTCTGCCCTGCCCTCCACGAGGGCAGGGCAGCATCCTATGCACCAAGGCAATTTCTGGCGCACCAATTCTTGATTCTGGCAGCACCAACAGCGCACCAAGGCAATTTCTGGCGCACCAACTTTTCCTGCCCTGCCCTTGGCGCGGGCAGGGCAGCATTCTGCGCACCAAGGCTGCACCACGCCGCACCAACAACGCACCAAACTCCAAATCCTGCCTTGCCCTCCGCAAGGGCAGGGCAGCCTCCTGGGAGCAACTTCTCATGGGCCGAAAATTCAAATTAAATCCCCATTTTAATTCATTTCTTCACCAAATCAAAAGCCCATCCAAATCCCAAAATCCAAGAATAGAAAGTGTATAAATAGGAGCTAGTTTGATGTAATTAGGGCTTTTGACTTACCTTTTGCTTAGCTTTTGAATTTTACACTTTCTTTGAGCTTTGAATTTCTTGTAATTGTTCTTGAGAGACTTGACCGAGAGTTCAGAGGATTAAGGGAGAATTGATTGATCTCCTTCCTCGTGTTTACTCGGGCAATTCCACTCTTCTCTTTCTGAGTTTTGGGTGTGTGAAATTGAGGAAATTCTGTCTCAATTCCCATCTAAAATCTCTTTAAATCCTTTTATGCACAATTGAATTTCATTTTCTATTCCTCTACTGCTTCCTCTTTAATTTTCTGTCAATTACTTTGATAACTCGGATCTGGGAAGGAAATTGGGTTTTAGGCTCTGCTACCTAAGCTCTTGAGTCCTGAGATCACAATTTACTTGGGTTCTTCTGTGAACCTTGCTGCACTTTACTTTAATTTCTGTTTAAGCTTTCATTGCTTCTAATTAAATTCCTGCTCTATTAATTGTGGCAATTCAATTCTTCTTTGTTTATATTCTGCAATCCCAGTCCTCAAATCCCTTTTACATTCAAGCAATTTACATTTCTTGCCATTTAAGTTACTGCAATTTACATTTCTTGCACTTTAAGTTTCAGTCATTTAATTTCTTGTTCTTTAAGATTCAGTCTATTTTCCTTTCCTGTTCTTTAATTTACTGCAATTTCCCCTCTCCCTTTACATTTCAAGCAATTTATCTTCTGTTAAATACAACCCACTCAACCAAAACTTGATTCGCTTGACTAAATCAACCACTAAACTAAAATTGCTCAATCCTTCAATCCCTGTGGGATCGACCTCACTCATGTGAGTTATTATTACTTGATGCGACCCGGTACACTTGCCGGTGAGTTTTGTGTTGGATCGTTTTCCACACATCAACACCGTTTTAAGACAAGAGTTAGATGTTTCAGGCAAGCATTGAAATTGTCACCAAAAACAGAAAAGTCGTCCATGAAAACTGATGTGCGGAAAATGATCCAACACAAAACTCACCGGCAAGTGTACCGGGTCGCATCAAGTAATAATAACTCACATGAGTGAGGTCGATCCCACAGGGATTGAAGGATTGAGCAATTTTAGTTTAGTGGTTGATTTAGTCAAGCGAATCAAATATTGGTTGAGTGGTTTAGTTTTAACAGAAGCTAAATTGCTTGGAATGTAAAGGGAGAGGGGAGAATTGCAGTAAATTAAAGGACAGGAAAGTAAAATAGACTGAATCTTAAAGGACAAGAAATTAAATGACTGAAACTTAAAGTGCAAGAAATGTAAATTGCAGTAACTTAAATGGCGAGAAATGTAAATTGCTTGAATGTAAAAGGGATTTGAGGACTGGGATTGCGGAATCTAAACAAAGAGGAATTGATTTGCCACAGTTAATAGAGCAGAAATTGAATTAGAAGCAATTAGGACTCAAACAGTTAAGAAATTAAGTGCAGCAAGGGTTCACAGATGAACTAAAAGGAAATTGGGATCTCAGGACTCCAGAGACTAGGTAGCAGAGCCTAGATCTCAATTGCCTTCCTAAATCCAAGTTCTCAAAGCAATTGACAAGAAATTGAAGAAGAAGCAGTAAAGAGAATGTAAATGAATTCAATTATGCAGACAAGAAATTAAAGAGCTCTTGAGTGGAGATTGAGACAGAATTTCCTCAATTCTTAACACCCAAAACTCAAAACAAGGAAATTTAAAATGCCCAAGCAAGAACGAGGAAGAAGAGAGATCAATTCTCCTCCCCAATTCTCTGAAATCTCGGTTCAGTCTCTCAAGAAAAGTTGCAAAAATTCAAAGCTCAAAGAAAGTGCAAAATTCAAAAGTCAAGTAAAAAGGTCCTAATTACATCAAACTAGCTCCTATTTATACACTTTCTAT
>NC_029775.3:54582249-54583479 GCF_000817695.3 Arachis duranensis | reverse complement strand
AATTGAAATGAATTAAGAAAAGAACACATATCCTTATTAGGCATCTAGCAGAACTTGATTTATGGAGTCTTTATGCAGACAATGATAACTCAATTCTTGTTGTTGTTACATAATGTACTTCTTTCCTCAAAGGCTTGCTAAACTTGCTGTTATAAGACTTACTTTTTAATTACTCCCTTGCTAACTTTTCTTTCTTATAATGCTTAACAAGCTTATTATTCTTTTAGAGGTTTGGTGTCTAATGTTGTAGTAGTAGCCTTTGGCTTTATTTTTTTTTTTTACTCAACATCTTTCCACCACAGACACATGGCTCACTAATTCTTCCTAGGATCATTGATGCCCAGCATCTCTTTGGATAACTAAATGTTCTGTATCTAAGTTGCTCTTTATTGTGGACTTTCAATTGGCCATCCCAAATCAGTTGATCTAAGTGTCCGGGTTTTAAAATACCCCTTAGAATTTACTCATCCAAGCATATCTTAGTACAAGAACACCACAGGCATATGTCCTAGGGTCCAAGCTATTGGTGTCCAACCTTTATTCTTTGTTTTTCTTGCCATTTTGGCTTTTTCTTCTTCCTTTTTTTTTCTGTTTTTGTTCTCAAGGGCTTTTTCTTTATTGATGAGAGTCTTTACAACAGCAAGCTAACTCACACTTGAATGAGAATGATATTATGCAACAATTATTTTATGAGTCATGCATTTAATAAAACACATATACCACCATTAACTTCCATTCTTACTTATGCAACATTGGATATTTCATTTTTCAATTCAAACAATTCTCTTTTATTCAAGCATGTGGGAAACAAAACAAAATTTAGCTAAGTGATGGATAACAAGCATTATGCAGATTTAGTATTTCTCTAGCTATTTATTAAATAACTAAAATGAAAACAAAGAACAAAAATTGCATGAAGTAAAAAGAAATAGATGATGGAGGCATATCATGTCTCAGACATGCATCTCCTTATTAGAGACATGAAAGAGGAAATATGAAAGAACTTTGCCACCTTCTAATGGTCGTGGCTGCTGCTTGATTCTCTCTTTTTCTTCTTTCTCTTCCCTGTCTTGGAATAATCTCGGCTTCACCAGGACATCTTCTACCCCAAACAGAATCTAAGAGTCCTGAGAGCCCAACTTCTTCCAATCTTTTAAAAGTTGCCTCAGTATATTGATGAGATCTTGCCTGTTGCTTGGCTACAAATTCAGGGCATTGCTCAAATGGCTT
>NC_029775.3:54579464-54581988 GCF_000817695.3 Arachis duranensis | reverse complement strand
TACCACCCCTTCTTGATCTTCTTCTTCATTTATTCCCTCCATACTCTTCTTAGTGATTCCTTTTCCCTTTTTTACTTTTTTTGTGTCCTCATCTTCAACGATTACTCTAGCTTTGTCACATAGCCTGAGGATGGTACTTGGATGTCCAAGACCACTTGATTTGCTTATGCTATTGGCCATTTCTTGAATACTGTCGGCTATGAGTTGTGCGAGGTTGATTTCACCTCCATGTAAGATGCAGTATGTCAAGAGTGCTCGTTTGATTGTGACCCAAGAGGCGTTTCCAGTAGGGAGAATAGACCTCCTTACTATCTCGTACCAACCTTTGGCCACAGGAGTAAGATTTATCCTTCTCAAGTGACTTGGAACTCCCTTTGAATCTCTTTCCCAATCTGTATTCTCCACACATAACCCTTGCAAGATCTCATCAGGATTGTTTTCCATCTACAATCTGGTTTCATAACTGGGCTCTGCATAAGTTATGGTTCTTAACTTAAGGGCCCTTGTGATGGCAGCTGGGCTAAAACTCACTTCAACTCCTCTGACATAACTTGTGTATGGGGCGCTATCTTTGTTTTCTTTTACAGCATTTGCATAGAACTCCCTGATCATGAATGCACTGATGTCAACTAGAGGAGCACATAAGAGTTCCCACCTTCTTTCTTTAGTGATTTGCCTCATGATGGGGTATTCTCCATCCTTCAGCTCAAGACCATTCTCATAAATGACATGCTTTGTCTTTGTGAGCCTGTGATATCTTCCTTCGTGGAATTGGGACCTAAATTCTCTTGCATCATAAGATGAAAGTTCGGTCACCATTGGTTCCTTTCCCGGCCTTTTTCCTGATCTTGAAGAGGCCATTAGATTTGGTGTGAGAAGAAGGGAAAAAATGGGTCCATTGGATTTGAGGTGAAAAGAAAGGAAAAGTGAGAATAGAAGAAGTATGTGTTGTGTTTGGGATGAGTTTTGGTTCGGTTCTGCTGTGAGATAAGGGAATTATGTTGGTTTTAGGAGTAAAGGGGATTATGGTTTTCATATGAAGGTAGCTTGAATGAGTGTGTGAACCGTTTAGTGCTACAGCTATTAATAGGCAGATTCTTCAAGCTTTCCAACAAAACCACAATGAATGAAGAAGGAGCTCGTTAGTGCTCATGAAGGGTTGAGATTGAGTTGTTCATCTAAGGGGTTCATGGATTGGACGGTCTGCATGCATTGTTGAGGCTTTGACGAGGATCCTCCTCCCATTGGCTGCATGCATTTTGGTGTTCAATGATGCATGCATGCATGTTCTGCTTCCCAAGGGGCACATCTCCCTAGGCACATGTGACCATTCCTCTCTTAGCTTGTCCTAGCCGTGGCCCCTCCTTGCTTTTGTCGAGATCTACATAAACCAAAACAGCTAGTCTTAGATATTAATATAAACGTTAGCTATTGACTTGTAAATAAAGAAAAAAAATTGTTCTGTTTTGTTTAACTGTTATTTGATTTTTTTTTGTGATCAATTGTGTCCCTAAATAAAAAAATGCTAAAAGTTGGTGAACACCAAACTTATCTCTTGTTGAGGGGACGGCTTATCAATGCAAACCATTCTTCACAATTGATGTATTTTATGATAAAAACTTGATGCATGATCCCTTTCTGTATGGTTTTGATTCCATAAATAGGGAACTAATCTGTAGAACAATATTACCTATGTAGATACCAAACTTAGTGTTTGGTCGTATACTTTAGCAAGATGACATTTCAGATGTTCTAAGAATAGCCCCATTTCTTTTTGAAAAGCAAAAGTTGAGTGTGCCTTAAGGAACACCAAACTTAAAAGTCTGACTTATGCTCTAAGACAATGTATGCATTTATCAGACATGAAAGTTCAAAATCATTCTCAAAGGAATCATAGCTTATTAAATGAAAGATAGGACAGAAATCTTAAATCATGGGTTGCCTCCCATGAAGCGCTCTTTTATTGTCACTAGCTTGACATCGAACTCCCTTTAGGGTGGTTGGTGTTGGTGATGTCTCAACTTGTCACCTCTCACTGTCAGCTTTCTCTGTGTGCCTTGATGCTCAATTTCCATATGCTCAAGAGAAAGTATTTGGTTGACAGTGTAATATTCTTCTGTTCCTAGTTGTTGATATACTAATTGTACTTTGTCACCTTTGGAAAATCCCTCAGTTGGAATTTTCTTGTTCTTCCACCCTTTTTGAGCCTTATTTTTGCTCTTCATCTTTTTCTTTCTTGTTGATCTTTCTTTCTTGACAGTGACTTGGGTTGTGATACCTTCCTTCTTGTTTATCACCCCTGCTTCCTTTTGAATTCCTTTTTCTTCTTGCAACTGCTTGTTTTTCTGTTCTACTACCTTGTCAGTTGCTTGCTTTGGAAGAAAGTCACCACTTGTTTTGCTTGTTTCTTCATTCCTTTGTAATTCTGGAAAGACTTTCAAGGTGATGCTTTCCTCATGCATCCTGAGGGTTAACTCTCCCTGCTCTATATCCACAATGGCTCTAGCAGTGGCCAAAAATGGTC
>NC_029775.3:54568977-54574931 GCF_000817695.3 Arachis duranensis | reverse complement strand
GATGACTTGTCATCAAAAACCTCTAAAAACTTTTCGACCATATTTGAAAAAATGGAGAGCATACACCTTTGAAAGGTGGCTGGGGCATTGCATAGCCCAAACGGCATCCTTCTATAGGCAAAAACTCCAAATAGACATGTGAATGAAGTCTTTTCTTGGTCCTTTGGATCTACCACTATCTGATTATACCCAGAATAGCCGTCCAGGAAGCAATAGTAAGCATGGCCGGCCAATCTTTCAAGCATCTGGGCAATGAAGGGGAGTGGGAAGTGATCTTTGCGTGTGGCGTCATTCAGCCTCCTATAGTCAATACACATCCTCCATCCTGTCACAGTTCTTGTAGGAATGAGTTCATTTTTCTCATTAACAATGACTGTCATCCCACCCTTCTTTGGTACCACTTGAACTAGGCTTATCCATGAGCTATCAGATATAGGGTAGATTATCCCTGCATTCCACAACTTCATTACTTCCTTCTAGACAACTTCCTTCATTGTGGGATTTAGCCTTCTCTGAGGTTGAACCACTAGTTTGGAATTGTCCTCTAAGAGGATTTTATGCATACACACTGCAGGGCTGATACCTTTCAGGTCATCAATGGTCCATCCTAAAGTATCCTTGTGAGCTCTGAGTACGTCAAGAAGTTCTCTTTCTTCTTTTTTTGTCAGGGATGAATTGATGATCACTGGGAAACTCTCTGATGTGCCAAGGAATGCATATTTGAGATGGGTGGGTAATGGCTTCAGTTCTTATTTTTGTACTTCTTCCTTCTTGCTTGGTTTCACCTCTTTGTCAATAGAGATCTCAGTTGCTTGTTCCTCTCTTGTCTCTTGATTATTTTCCTCTTCTTGCTCATGATGATTAGTGTCTAACATTTCTTCCACCAGGCTTTCTATCATGTCCATTCTCAGGTAATCCTCTTGCTCAGGAGGGTGTTGCATTAACTTGAAAACATTTATGACCATTTGCTCATTGTGTACTCTGAAGATCATCTCTCCCTTTTCCACATCGATAATAGCTCTTACAGTTGCTAGAAATGGTCTTCCCAAGATGATTGAATTATTTTCTTCCTCTTCAGTGTCTAAGATCACAAAATCCATAGGAAAGATAAACTCCCCAACCTTTACTAACAGATTCTCCACAATTCCATTAGGTGTCTTGATTGATCTATCAGCCATGACTAGTGACATCCTAGTGGGTTTGAGTTCTTTTATCACAAGCTTCCTCATCATGGACAGGGGCATTAAATTGATACTAGCTCCAAGATCACAAAGAGCCTTGTCTAATGTCATTTTGCCTATGGTGCAAGCAACTACAAAACTCCCTGGATCTTTAAGCTTTGGTGGGATTCCCTTTTGAAGCACAGCGCTACAATCTTCAGTGAGCAGCACAGTCTCCTTCTCTAGCCAACTTCTTTTCTTGTTGATAAGTTGCTTCAAGAACTTGGCATATAGAGGCATTTGCTCCAATGCCTCAGCCAAGGGTATGTTGATCTCTAGCTTCTTGAAAGTCTCGAGGAACTTATGAAAGTGATGATCCTTTGCTTCTTTATGAAATCTCTGTGGATAAGGTAGTGGAGGTATAAGACTCTTCTCCACTTGTTGCTGTCTTGGATTTAGCTCTTCCATGATCTGCTTTCCCTTCTTTAAATTCTGTGGTTGGTTGTTCTCTTCTGTGAGCTTTTTTGGGACATTCTTGCTTGTTATGTTCTTATCGTTAGCTCCCTCTTTCTCTGTTGGTTCTTTGTCACTCTCCATAGGCTTCTTAGTTGCCCCTTTGTTGCTGTCCACCAATGTCTTTCCACTCCTTAGTTGCACAGCTTTGCACTCTTCTTTCGGATTAGGAATGGTGTCGCTTGGTAGTGAGCTTGAAGGTCTCTCAATAGAAATCTGCTAGGAGATTTGTCCAATCTGCCTCTCTAGGCTCTTCATGGAAGCTTCCTGGTTCTTTGTTGTCATTTCTTGGTTCTTCATCATCTTTTCCATGAGCATCTCCAGATTAGTAATCCTCTGAGAATCTTGTGAGATTGGTTGGTTTTGGGGTGTTGATGGATGATGGTAAGTGTTTTCGTTAGTTGGTTGGTTATTGGGTGGATAATGGTTAGAGTTGGGGTAATTATTTTGGGATTTTCTGTAAAAGTTTTGGTTATATGAGTTCCTCTGCCATGGTTGTTGGTTTTGGTTGTGGTTATCTCCCCACCTAAGGTTTGGGTGGTTCTTCCAAGATGGATTGTAAGTGTCACCATACACCTCATTTGATCTGAAATTTTGGTTGTGCATGTACTACACTTGCTCTTGTTGCTATTCTTCTTGGTTATCCTCATTCTGCCCCCAAGGATTTGATGGTTGGCTTGTGGCACTCACTGATGCAACCTGTAGGCTATTAATTCTCTTGGCCATTTGCTCAAATTATTGCTGAATCTGCTGCTGCATCACTTTGTGTTGAGCCAAAATTGTATCCACTCCTTCCAATTCTAACACTCCCTTCCTCTGTGATGGTTGGCATTGCCTTTGGTGAGCAAAGAAGTATTGGTTGTTGGCCACCATATCAATGAGGTTTTGAGCTTCTTCTACAGTTTTCATCAATTGCAATGATCCTCCAGCTGAGCGATTAAGTGCCTCTTGAGCTTTTAGAGTGAGTCCTTCATAGAAATTCTGCAGCTTATCCCACTCAGTGAACATCTCTGGTGGACATTTCCTCAGCAGGGCCTTATATCTTTCCCATGCCTCATATAGATTTTTAGCATCCATTTGGGTGAATGTCTGCACCTCAGTCTTCAATCTTATGATCCTTTAAGGGGGATAAAATTTGGCAAGAAACTTGCTCACCAAATCATCCCAAGTGTTGATGCTCTCATTTGGAAATGTTTCTAGCCATTGAGTGGCTTTGTCCCTGAGAGAGAATGGGAATAATAGCAACTTGTATATGTCAGGGTGCACTCCATTGCTTTTAACTGTGTCATAGATCCTCAAGAAAGTAGATAGATGTTGGTTCGGGTCCTCCAATGGTCCTCCTCCAAAAGAGCAGTTATTTTGGACCAATGTGATGAGTTGTGGCTTCAGTTCAAAGTTATTTGCATTGACATTAAGGGTGAGAATGCTACTCCCACAATCTCTAGCATTTGCAAAAGTATAGGAGGCCAGCACTCTCCTCTGTTGTGGGTTATTGTTGGCCCCTCCTTCTGGTGGATTGGTTGAACATTCCTCCATGTCTTGAAATTCTTCTTCTGACTCTTCCTCTCTAACAATGTTTTTCCCTCTTTCAGCTCTTCTTAATATCCTAATGGTTCGTTCATCTTGTTCATGAAAGGTGGGTATAGCTCTTCTTGTATCTGTCATATAAACAAAACACAAGAAATACACAGAACCAGAAAACCAGTGAAACTTCAATCTATTGCTAGAATGAGGTTTTGTTTAGCTTAGGCAACTAGTCAAACAGTTAATATGTTAGTTAAGAACAAAAGAAAAAATGCTTAATCTAGATCTCCAGTTCACTTAATCATTGTCAATCTATTTCAATCCCCGGCAACGGCGCCAAAAACTTAATGTGCGGAAAACGGTCCGACATAAAACTCACCGGCAAGTGTACCGGGTCGCATCAAGTAATAAAACTCACGGGAGTGAGGTCGATCCCACAGGGATTGAAGGATTGAGCAATTTTAGCTTAGTGGTTGATTTAGTCAAGCAAACAAGAGTTGATTTGAGTGATTTGTAATTGACTGAAACTAAATTGCAGGAATTATAAAGGGGAGTGGGTGAATTGCAGGAAATTAAAGGGAACAAAAGGAAAAAGAGCTGAATCTTAAATTGCAAGAAATGTAAATTACAGAAACTTAAAGTGCAAGAAATATAAATTGCTTGAATTGTAAATGGGTCAGGGATGTGGGATTGCAGAAATTAAACAAAGAATAGTAAAATTAAACAAACGGAAGAGGATAAGATGGATTCAATTAAACTAGATCTCAAACAGAAATGTAAATAAGCTTGGTGAAGCATTCAACAAGGAAATTAAAATTGAAAAACACAGATTTCAGGACTCAAGAGACTAGATAGCCAAGTCTAAATCTCAATGCCTTCCTAGATCCCAGTTCACAAAGCAAGTAAAGAGAAATTGAAGATTGAAGCAGTAAAGGAAATGAAATTTAACTCAATTATGCAGAAGGAAAATAAAAGAGATCTTAAATGGAGATTGAGACAGAAGTTCCTCAATTCTTCACACTCAAGACTCAAATAAAACCCAGTAAAGAAAACAAAATGATCAGAGGAAGAAGAAGTGAATTCTCTCCTCCAATTCTCAAGCTATTGCAGAAAACAGAAAAATGGAAAGTGAGCTCTCAAGTTGACTAAGGATGAAAATTAAATTGAAAGAAAGTTTTTCCTCTAATCCTAACTAACACCTATTTATACACTTTCTATTTTGGATCTAAGAATTATAAGTGGGCTTGAAAGATGGGTGAAGAATTGAATTCAATTGGATTTTTAGATGAGTTTCAGCCCATATTGCTCCCAGGAGGCTGCTCTGCTCTTGTGGAGGGCAGAGCAGGGAAGCCTTGCATGTGGATCCAATTAGCGTGCCAAGTATGGGAGAGGCATCAGGATGCTGCCCTGCCCTTGTGGAGAGCAGGGCAGTAGTGTCATGGTGCGTGCCTTGCTTCCCTGCCCGTGCTGTGATGCGCCAAGGATGCGTGCCCAAGCTCCCTTGTTGCGCATCAATTGTGCGTGTTGGCTGTGCTAAATTGTGCGCCATGCACCAAGGAATGCTGCTCTGCCCTCCTTGTGGGCAGCGCAAGCTTTCCATGTTCTTGGGTGAAGTCCCAAGTTCAAAACTTGCTGGATGGCTTTTGTTGCCCCTTTTTTCTTGGTTTTCTTGGCACCAAAGTAGCGCCTAGTTTCTTGCTTCCTCAAGGTCTTGTGTTCGATCCTTGGAGGTTGAAAACAAGCCAATTTCCTTTGAATTTTTCTTGGATGAAGCCGGATATTGCTCTTGAGGAGGACAGGGCAGAATTTTTGCTTCCTTTGGTCCTTGGCATAGGAACAATTTCCTTGAATTTTTCCATGAGGAGTCCGAAATTGCTCTTGAGGAGGGCAGGGCAGAATTTTTCCTTCACTTATTTCTTGGACTAGAATTGTGCTCCACCCTCAAAGAGGGCAAGGAAGTGAAGCCTTGAATGCTTGGGTCATTGTTGTGCTCCCTTGGAGGGCAGTGTGCTCTTATGGAGAGCAGTGTGGCTTCCTTCCTTCCATGCGCCACACTCTTTTCTTCCTTGGGCCAAACTTTCTTAAGCCACGCTTCATTCTTTTCTTCTTTTCTTCACCTACAAATAATCAAAACAACCAATCAAAGTATCACTAAATTCACAAGGTTTATAAATCAATTAAAATCCAATTAAATTTTGTTTAAACCTCATGATTTAGCATCAATTAAATGGTGGTTGTTTAATTCAAATAAAACATGCAATTCCACTCTAAATTGCTTACTTATAGTACAAGAAAGTGCATAAAAACTAGTGAAACAAGTGAAATTAGCTTGAAAAATGGGTATATGATGACTTGTCATCAAGTCCCAATCCCTTGGTGACTCAATATCTCAGATCTTGATTAATAGCCAATTCCTTGGTCTAATTGCTCATGAAGAGAGATATGTTTGGTCCCTGATTATATGGTGGACGAAATTGTGATCACATCAATATAGTATTCTTTGTTGTTGTATGGAATCATCATTATGGCTCTTTGCTATGTGTGGACACAACTCCGTTCAACTAGCCAGCAAGTGTACTGGGTCATCCAAGTAATACCTTACGTGAGTAAGGGTCGATCCCACGAAGATTATCGGCTTGAAGCAAGCTATGGTCACCTTGTAAATCTCATTCAGGCAGATTCAAATGGTTATAGGGTTTTGATAATTAAAAGATAAATAAACATAAAATAAAGATAGAGATACTTATGCAATTCATT
>NC_029775.3:54564230-54568823 GCF_000817695.3 Arachis duranensis | reverse complement strand
TTCTTATGCTCTGTCACAGCACGGCTAATCATCTATCGGTTCTCAATCAGGTTGGAATAGAATCCCTTGATTCTTTTGCGTTTGTCATCACGCCCAGCCTTCAGGAGTTTGAAGCTCGTCACAGTCATTCAATCCCAGAATCCTACTCGGAATACCACAGACAAGGTTTAGACTTTCCGGACTCTCATGAATGCCACCATCTATCTAGCTTATACCACGAAGATTCTGTTGGGGAATCTAAGAGATATGCGCTCGATCTAGAGTAGAACGGAAGTGGTTGTCAGTCACGCGCGTTCATAGGTGAGAATGATGATGAGTGTCACGGATCATCACATTCATCAGGTTGAGTGCAACGCATATCTTGGAATAAGAATAAAAGAAAATTGAATAAAAAGTAATAGTAATTGTATTGAAACTTGAGGTACAGCAGAGCTCCACACCCTTAATCTATGGTGTGCAGAAACTCCACTGTTGAAAATACATAAGTGAAAGGTTCAAGCATGGCCGAATGGCCAGCCCCCTAAAACGTGATTAATAGCCTCTTAAGATGAAGAATAAAACAAAACTGAGACCAAAAGATATCTAATACAATAGTAACTTATCCTATTTATACTAGACTAGCTACTAGGGTTTACATGAGTAAGTAATTGATGCATAAATCCACTTCCGGGGCCCACTTGGTGCATGCTTGGGCTGAGCTTGATCTATCCACGAGCTGAGACTTTTCTTGGAGTTGAACTCCAAGTTATAATGTGTTTTGGGCGTTCAACTCCGGATCATGACCTTTTTCTGGCGTTTAACTCCAGACAGAAGCATGTACTTGGCGTTCAACGCCAAGTTACGTCGTCAATTTCCGAATAAAGTATGGACTATTATATATTGCTGGAAAGCTCTGGATGTCTACTTTCCAACGCCATTGAGAGCGCTCCAATTGGGGTTCTGCAGCTCTAGAAAATTCATTTCAAGTACAGGGAGGTCAGATTCCAACAACATCAGCAGTCCTTTTGTCAGCCTTTTTTCAGGGTTTTGCTCAAGTCCCTCAATTTCAGCTAGAAATTACCTGAAATCACAGAAAAACTCACAAACTCATAGTAAAGTCCAGAAATGTGAATTTAACATAAAAACTAATGAAAACATCCCTAAAAGTAGCTTGAACTTACTAAAAACTACCTAAAAACAATGCCAAAAAGCGTATAAATTATCCGCTCATCATTATACCACACATCATCATAGGTCCAAGTAGAGTGATGATTGTATGTCACCATATCCAAACACCAAAACCCAGATTCTACTCAAGTGTGAGAAGGGATTTCTAGCATGGTTTCATGTTTTCTTTTCCAAGGTTCCCATGAAACCCATTTTTGCATTCAATCTCTTTTCCAAGTTAATTGAACACTAAGCATGAAAATTAAAATTCCTTCTAGCAAATCAAAGAGAAGAAGAGATTCACTATCATTAATCAATCGAGTACAGTAGAGCTCCCTCTCTCAATGAGAGGGAATTTAGCTACTCATAGCTTAGAGAGAAAGTACAAAAGACGGAAGAGATGAAGTGTAAAAAGTAAGAAGTGAAATCCAAAACTAAACTCTGTGACTTGCTAACCCCTTTTCCAATAATTCCAAGGGTATTTATACTACTCCTAGATCTAGAAAATAAAGGAAAATTACAAAAGTGAAAAGAAAATTACAATTTGGAGGGAAAAGAAACTCAACAAACGTGATTTTCCAACTGGCGTGTGACTGGCGCTTCTCTGGCGTGTCACGCCCCTCTGTTTCTGATTTGGCGTGCCATGCCTCTCCATTCAAGTGGCACGCCATCCTCTGTTTAACCCTTGGCATGCCACGCCTTCGAGCCAAAGTGGCACGCTCAGGACATTTTAAATGGCCAAGTAACCTGGCGTGCCACGCCTTCGACACCAAGTGGCATGCCCAAGGTCATCTTCCTTATCTCCATGCTTCTGAAAATTTGTACCAGCGTGGCACGCCCAGGGTCTGGTGTGCCACGCCCTTCTTAAAGCTTCACCATCTTGCTGGCGTGCCACGCCTCTTCATCCAAGTGGCACGCCTGAGTTCATTGGCTCCTCTTCTTCCTCTCTGGAAAATACTACCAGCGTGCCACACCATAAGACTGGCGTGTCACGCCCTTCATTTGTTTCATCTTCTTACTGGCGTGCCATGCCTCATCTCCCAAGTGGCACGCCTGAGTTCACTGGCCCTTTAATTCCTCCTCTGGAAAACACTACCAGCGTGCCACACCATGAGACTGGCATGTCACGCCCTTCATTTGCCATGGTCCCAGAGGTTGGCGTGCCACGTCTGGATGTTCAAGTGGCACGCCAAAGTGGGATGATTGAGCTGGCGTGCCACGCCTTCGATACCAAGTGGCACGCCCAGCTTTATTTGGCCTTCTTTGGTGCTGGCGTGCCACGCCTTGTTGCTCAAGTGGCACGCCCCTTCAATTGTTGGTCTTATAGGCTTGGTGTGCCACGCCTTGGTCCTCAAGTGGCACGCCCAAGTGAACTCTGGGGCTGGCGTGCCACGCCTTTGACACAAAGTGGCACACCATAGTGATGGTTCTTCTAGTAACGAATTGGCATGCCACGCCCTGCTTCTGTCGTGCCACGCCCCTTTGATGGTCTTCAGGTTTTTGCTATCTGGAATGCTGTACCAGCGTGCCACGCCCAGCTTCTGGCGTGCCATGCCAATACATTTTTGTGGCATTTTTTCCAAGTGGCATGCCTGCTTCACACGCCCCACTTGTTTTGTTGTTTTCTTTCCCATTTTTGATGTCTTCTCCACCTGAAATCCAGCACAAACTCATTTCAAAGCAATGTACTATGATATTCATCAATTAAGGCATGAATTGCAATGATCAAATGAGATTATGCGTCTTTTATAGTCCTTTTTATGCAAGAAAAAGGGTAGATGATGTAAGTCATCACAACACCAAACTTAAGCTTTTCTTGTCACAAGCAAATCAATGTGAGTGGTCTTTTTGGTGAATTGAGACTTGACCTTGAATGGATGCAATATAACTAAGAATTGGACTAAGTGCTCAACACATGCATGAATGCTTTGAATGTCACAAAGGGCTCCTAGATCCGTAAGGGTTTTTCCAAGTATGTGTCTTTGGGGTCCTTTTCATTTATTGTCACCTTGAAGTAATAAGAGTTAGCTCATTTTCTCCTTTTGTGCTTTTTTTCTATTTATTGACCATGAATCTAAGTGTTTTGTCTCAAGACAACCCTTTAGTTAGGCTTTCAATTAACACTCACAAGCCAGTTGGCTTTAGGGTGCTAGGTGTTGAAACACCCCTGAGAATTTACTTGCCCAGGCCTCTTCCTGACACATCTTCACCACAAGCATCTACTAGGGTTTCTAACTCTCTCTCTCTCTTTTTTTTTTTTGAGTTTTTCAATGTTTCTCTTCCCTCCCTAGTAGTTGATGCTCAGAGCCTTGGGTCTTTGTTGCTTACTACTTCTTGGTTCTATAGATATTCAAGGAACACCCCTTAACTTCTACTTGTCATGCCTTCTAGGACTAGTTACCTTTCATGACTCATTTTCTTTTTACTTCATTCAAGGTTCTTCACTTAGTCTTTTGTTCCTTAGTTCTTTTGAATAAGCTTTCTTGGTCTTAGTCTCATTTAATCTTCTTCTTACACACTCACAACAACTCTTATGGAGACAAAATCTGCTTTATTAATGTAAATAAAGACTACAGTTATCATTGCATTTTCTTTCTTGCATATCAAAGGACTCACAAAAGACTTCAAGAAAAATAAAACATAAACTATCCTAACATTATCAATTATTCTTAAACATAAAGTAAACAGATAAAAACTTAAGCATAATTCAGAAATTTGGGAAATGTCAACTATGGAACTTGTTCCGAGGGTTGCCTGAAACTGTAGGTCGATCTCGGATGAGATCTTCTGTGTTGGTTGGATTGGTTGTATCCGATTTGTTGGACTTGATGGTGGTGCTGATTCCTTCGTCCCCGGAGGGTGGGGGGTACCTGCAAGGGACTCCGATGCTTAAGTTAGCAAGGGAATTAAGCAGATATTAAGTAGAATCAGAGTCTGAGTTATACCTGGGTGCTCCAGTGTATTTATAATGGCGTAGAGTGACTGATGAGCGGATAATTTGTATACTTTTTGGCATTGTTTTTAGTATGTTTTTGATATGATCTAGTTAGTTTTTAGTATATTTTTATTAGTTTTTAGTTAAAATTCACTTTTCTGGACTTTACTATGAGTTTGTGTGTTTTTCTGTGATTTCAGGTATTTTCTGGCTGAAATTGAGGGACCTGAGCAAAAATATGATTCAGAGGCCAAAAAGGACTGCAGATGCTGTTGGATTCTGACCTCCCTGCACTCGAAGTGGATTTTCTGGAGCTACAGAAGCCCAATTGGCGCGCTCTCAACGGCGTTGGAAAGTAGACATCCTGGGCTTTCCAGCAATATATGATAGTCCATACTTTGCCCAAGATTTGATGGCCCAAACCGGCGTTCAAAGTCACCTCAAGAAATCCCAGCGTTAAACGCTGGAACTGGCACCAAAAAGGGAGTTAAACGCCCAAACTGGCATAAAAG